>NW_005365371.1:4374782-4377440 GCF_000412655.1 Myotis brandtii
AATTTCTGGAGGATGAGGCCCAGAAATCAGGATTTTAAAAAGATTCCCAGGTGATTCTAATGTGCAGCCAAGGTTGAGAACCACTGCTCTAGGAGATCCTCAAAATGGCACTTCCACTGGCTATGAAAATAAATAGGATTTGGTTAGTATAACTATTAGCATAGGTAGCTACTTAGTTAGGAAGAGAGCAAATGGAATTGACCATTAAGCTTGATTCATTAGGGAGCTGAATTAGACATTGAGCCTGATTCACTGGGAAGCCACAGCATTCACAGAGTCCCCAGGTGACAGCCTCATTCTCCACTGAGGCAACTTAATCCCCTAAATGGGCAGGTAGAATCTGCTACTGGTCATTACCCGAGATAACCGGATAACCGAAGGAGGAATAAAAACAGCAGGGGAGCCTGGCCAGTGTGGCTCAGTTGACTGAGCATCCTCCCATGTCGCCAGTTCGATTCCCAGTTAGGACACATGCCTGGGTTGTGGGCTCGATCCCCAATAGAGGCCTGCAGGAGGCAGCTAATCGATGTTTCTCATTGATGTCCCTCCCCTTCCTCTCTCTCTAAAATCAATAAAAACATATTTAAGCCCGGCTGGCATGGCTCAGTGGTTGAGCATTGACCTATGAACCAGGAGGTCATTGTTCCATTCCCGGTCAGGGCACATGCCCGGTTGCAGGCTCAATCCCCAGTGTGGGGTGTGCAGGAGGCAGCCAATCAATGATTCTCTTTCATCATTGGTGTTTCCATCTCTCTGCCTCTCCTGTCCTCTCTGAAATAAATAAAAATATGTTTTAAAAATAAATAAAAACATATTTAAAAACAAACAAAACCAAAAAATCAGCAGGGGAAATGTCTTTGCTAGCCACATGCCCAGTAGAAACTAAGATGGTGGAAAAAAAAAAAAAAGCCCTAGCCTACCTCAGTGAATAGAGCATTGGCCTGTGGACTGAAGGGTCCTGGGTTCGATTCCAGTCAAGGGCATGTACTTTGGTTGCAGGCTCCTCATCAGCCTGGGCCCTGGTCTGGGCATGTGCAGGAGGCAACCAATCGATGTGTTTCTCTCACATCAATATTTCTCTCTGTCTTTCCCTCTCTCTTCCACACTCTCTAAAAATCAATGGAAAAATATCCTTGGGTAAGGATTAAAAAAAAAGAAGAAGAAAGAAACCAAGATGGTGCAGGTGGAAACTAGATGATGCAGCAGAACTTTGGGGCATGCACAGTAGGAGCATACGGGCAGAGTCTAACCTGGGAAAATCTGGGAACAGAATCAGCTTGGCCCAGCCAGCGTGGCTCAGTGGTTGAGCGTCGATCTATGAACCAGGAGGTCTTGGTTCGATTCCTGGTTAGGACATAAACCTGGATGGCGAGCTCCATCCCCAGTGTGGAGCGTGTAGGAGGCAGCTGATAAATGATTCTCTCTCATCATTGATGTTTCTATCTCTCTCTCCCTCTCCCTTCCTCTCTGAAATCAATAAAAAAATATATTTAAAAAAAGAATCAGGTTAAATAAGGGCGTGGAACCCTGGAAGGTCCAGGAAAGGGATTGGTTAGGAAGAGGATCCAGCACAAGTCCAGGAAAACCAAAAAAGTAGGTTGGATAGTTTGAAAGAAAGCCTGCGTGTTCCCCCAAAACCAAGAAATTACATACAGAGGATTATGAGGGATCTCAGGGCAATTGCAACTAGAGAGTGCCTGCCCTCTACATCCTGAGAGTGTATTATTTCCCTTCACCCCAATAAATCTTGTCACTACACTTCAACTGCTCCCAGCCATGCGCCCTTTGAAATTTCTTTCTTCTGATATCTAAAGAACTCATTTTCATCGGCAACACCATTGCCTAGACACATTTATGCACGTAGCTCAAGCTTTTCTCTAAGAACAGGACTTTTACTCTGTGATTAGAATAACATACCAAACCCACTGCACTGACTGGGGACACAAACCCAGCCCGCCCTGCACTGACGTGGGTAGTTACAGGACAAGCCTCGGCTGTGAGTCTGCACTGCTTTCCCTCTGCAGCAACAGAAGAAATTCAGCAAGGGGACACCTGTCTAGTTCCCCCATCTATTCCTCCTTTCCCAGGTAACAGTATTCAGAATTCCCACCGAGAGCTGCATGCCTCACCCCATACCACCAATTTTCAGTGATAAAATTATAATAGAGACCTTAACCTGGACAGAAATCAGAAGGGCCTGTGGGAGGATTGCTCTGGTAGCCCAGTTGGTGAACATGTGGTACTTATACAGCTGTATATGTTCTTCATGCACGTGCCTTGCCATGTCTGCACATATTGGATTGCAATCTTTTCTTTTTATTATTTAAAAAAAATATGGTAGATTTCAGAGAGGAAGGGAGAGGGAGAGACAGATGGAAAATCAATGATGAGAGAGAATCATTGATCGGCTGCTTTCTGCATGCCCCACACTGAGGATTGAGCCTGCAACCCAGGCATGTGCCCTGACCAGGAATCGAACTGTGACCTCCTGGTGTATAGGTCAATGTTCAACCACTGAGCCATGCTGGCCAGGCTCTTTTTCTTGAATAAATCCTTTTGGTGATGGAATACATAGTTGACTTTAAAAAAAAATTAAATCTTTATTGTTGAAAGTATTACATATGTCCCCCTTTTCCCCCATTGACCCCTCTAGCCCGC
>NW_005365371.1:4377488-4383418 GCF_000412655.1 Myotis brandtii
TTCCCTCTGCAATTCCGAAGTCAGTTCTATGCTTCTGTGTCTCTGGATCTGTTTTGTTCGTCAGTTTATTTTGTTCATTAGATTCCACATATGAGTGCGATCATGTGATACTTGTCTTTCTCTGACTGGCTTATTTCCATGCTGTCTCGAAGGGTAAGAGATCTTTCTGGTTTACTGCTGCATCGTATTCCATGGCATACGAATTCCTTATATGAATTCTATTCCTGCTTACGTCTTTTAAAAATTAAAAATTCCAATTATAGTTGACATTCAATATTATATTAAATATTGTGTATAAGATAGTGGTTAGACATTTATATACTTGTGAGCTATATTCCCTATGTTGTACTTTATATCCCCATGATTATTTTGTAACTGCCAGTTTGTACTTCTTAATCCCTTCACCTTTTTCACCCGGCACTCTACTCCCCCTCCCAGCTGGCAACCATTAGTCTGTTCTCTGCATCTATGAGCCTGTTTCTGTTTTGTGTGCCACTTTTTTGGTTTGTTTTTTAGATTCCACATATAAGTGAAACCACACAGCATCTGTCTTTCTCTATCTGACCCACGTCACCCTGCACAGCACCCTGCAGGTCCATCAGTATTGTCACAAATGGCAAGGTTTCTTTCTTTCTTTCTTTCTTATTTATTTATTTATTTATTTATTTATTTATTTATTTATTTATTTATAATTGCATCCTTACTAACATTGAGTGTTACTAATAGGTCTTTTAAATTATTTCAGGTCTGATAGGCAAAAATATTTGTCTTTTGATTTAGTATTAAAAAAATTTTAGACCCTAAAGTTTATTTCAAAACAAAAATTATTCACTATTATATCATCTACTTTAAAATACCATTTGTGATCAACTTACAGACTAGAGGACTATAAACAACTATGGTTCTTATATTTGACATCTTGAAGGTCAGTGGCCCAGATAAGACTATGTAGTGGGCAAGTTTTGAATTGGTGCTCATACTGTTAAGACTTAATGGATTTATTGCTAATAGCCATAGAACAGAATTCTTTTTATTCATAATGAGATTATTTGAATTAAATATAAAAAAGGTGTTTTTTAAAAGAGCTGAGATGTAATGTTAAGTGTTGTCAAACTGTTGTCCTGAATCAGATTTGCTTTGCTGGGTAAAGTAATCTAGGTTGTAGGTTCTTGCTATTCATCACTTTGAATATTTCTTGCCACTCCCTTCTGGCCTGCATAGTTTCTGTTGAGAAATCAGCTGCATAGAGTACCTACAAGGGTACTCCCTTGTAGGTAACTGATTGTTTTTCTCTTCCTGCTTTTAAGATTCTCTCTTTGTCTTTTGCTCTTGGCATTTTAATTATGATGTGTCTTGGTTTGGTCCTCTTTGGATTCCTTTTGTTTGGGGGTCTCTGCGCTTCCTGGACTTGTAAGTCTATTTCTTTCACCAGGTAGGGGAAGTTTTCTGTCATTATTTCTTCAAATAGGCTTTCAATATCTTGTTCTCTCCCTTCTTCTGGCACCCCCATAATTCGGATGTTGGTACACTTGAAGTTGTCCGATGAGATGGTGCCATTGGTTGTACTTGATCTAGTAAGCAGCCAACTAAGTTACACTCCTGATCCTTGTCCTTGCCCCTTTCCTACCTCCTGCCCTCTGTCCCTCACACTTTCTCAGTCACTGCACTCCCTCACAGCATAGTAATGCATAAACTTCTGCTTCAAGCTCTGACTTCTGGGCATGCCATACTAAGACTGATGTCTAATAAAGAACTAGTTAACATAAAAATGAACTATTGATTCCATAAAACCTGCTTTTCATATCATCTTCCTCCTCTCAATAGATGGCAACTCCCTTTTTTTAGGGCCTCAAGCCCACATTTCTGAATAACCCTTGCCTTCTCTCTTCTCATACTCCACATCTAATGCATTAGCAAATCCCCTTGTATGTGTCCTCAACATCCATCTAAAAAACAATCAGATCTCTCCACCTAAACCACAAAAACTCAGCTCCAAGGCACCATCAACATTCATTAAGGTTTTTGTCATTATCCTTCTAAACATTCTTGTTTCTATATTTGATGCCTACAATTTATTTTCCATGTAGCAGAGGGAAGTCTTTTTTTAAATGTACATCATATCATGCCACACTTCTTCATAGGGAAGTGAAGACTTTACAGTGGCCTATAAGGCCCTACTTGTTTTAAACCCTTGTTACTTCTTTGATTTCATTTCCCTGTTACACATCCAATCTTCACTCCTACTCACAGATCTCCTTGCTGGATGTCAATCAAACATGCCAAACATGCCTCTCTATTGTGACTCTTTTCACTTGCTATATTTTATTAGCTTGTCATAAAGATTTAAATAATCTAGCAACTTTTTGAGCACAATGCCTGACACATAGTAGGAACATAATAATTACTTGTTATGACATTTTATAACAGAAACTGCTATTATTTTTAAATGCCTTAGTCCTATTAGGTAAATGAGTACAATGATGACAACATCAATGACAAAACTAATAAGAATATGTTCTTCTGGATTTAAGTGAGGAAATATGATGGATTAGCATGAAACAGTGGTCCATAACCTATAGAGCATTATACAAATCCTAGTAATTATTTAAAGCTTTAATATATTCATTAAAATTACTTTTTTCATATTACTAAAAATGTATGATTATGTGTTTTGGTGACTGAATGTGTCACAGTTACAGATTTTATGACATATTTATGTTAACATGTCACCACACTCTTCCCTTCTCTCCTTCCATTCCAATCCCATTATCTAATTGTTGAGCATGTTATCTGATCCCGTGTTTTTTTTCCTCTTTCCTCTAGCAATTATTCTGTTGATATTTTGGAAGTCTCTATCATCATTGTTCACTTTACTATTTCTCAGGTCCACTTTACTATTTCTCAGATTCTATTTTCTTCTAATATAATTTTGAGGTTTCTCAACCAGTGTTGGATGTCAGGATTTGGAGTTTGTTGCCATGGAAACTGTTTCAGCTACTTGCCCACAGGAGGGAGCCCTCTACCTGTTAAAAGGTAGGCTGGCAGCAGCAATATTTTTGTTTAGGAAGAAGACAGTGGAGAAGGGGTCAGTTAATAATAGAGACACACTTGGTTTATTTTCACATAGGGGGCATCTCCTACTGGTGACAGTGTGGCGTCTGGCACATTCTCTAGACCAGTGGTTCCCAAACTTATTTGGCCTACCGCCCCTTTCCAGAAAAAATATTACTCAGCGCCCCCTGGAAATTAATTTTTTTTAAATTTTAATAGCAATTAAACAGAAAGATATATGTATTAATGTTTCTACCTTTTTCGTAAAATATAGTAAAGAAAGGTGTAAATTAGAAACATTGAAGTTTGAAATTATGAAACTATTTATTGAACTCAGAATAGAAAGGTAATACAAAAAAAGTTAAAACAAATGCACCTGTGGCCATCACCGCCCCCCTGGATCGCTGCAGCGCCCACCAGGGGGCGGTAGCGCCCACTTTGGGAATCACTGCTCTATCCACTGAGCCAAACCGGTCAGGGCTTTTAGTTGTATTTTTGAAGTGGTTGTGCGAGGCAGCAATTTCCGGTGTTTACCTATGCCGCCATCTTGGTTTCTCTCTGGCAAGGTTTCTTTCTCATGGCTGAGTGGAATTCCATTGCATATATGTACTCATCTTCTTTATCCAATCGTCCACCAGTGGGCTCTTAGGGTGCTTGCATATCTTGGCTATTGTACATGAAATGTCCTTCTTTGTCTCTCGTTGTAGCCTCTGTTTTAAAGTCTATTTTGTCTGATGTAAGTATTGCTACCCCAGTTTTTTTTTCATTTCCATTTGCATGAAATACATTTTTCCATCCCTCTACTGTGTCTTTTGATCTGAAGTGGGTCGCTTGTAGGTATTACATGTATGGGTCTTGTTTTCTTCTCCATTCAGCAAACCTATGTTTTTAAAATTTTTTATTATTGATTATAGTTTATATTATATTAATATTACAATTCAATATTACTTTGAATCACCATGTCTTTGAATTGGAGCATTTAATCTATTTTCATTTAAAGTAATTATTGATAGGTATGTAGCTATTGCTATTTTATTATTCATATTTTTAAATCTCCCCCCTCCCCCCTTTTTCTTCTTAAGTTCCTTTAACATTTCTTGCAAACCTGGTTTGGTGGTGATGACCTCCTTTAGCTTTTTCTTGTCTGTGATTTTTTGCTGACTTCTGTACTGCATTCTGGCCACGTGGTGTCCGAGGTGGCTGTCGGCAATGGGCTGCTGCCAGGAGGAAGTCAGTCACATGCTGAAAGAGCAGCACTGCCGGCCGGCTGGGCAGGGGACCTGGGCAGACTCTGAGATGAGCACCCTCCCCCTGTGCTTGTCCCACAGCCTTGCAGAGCTTCCCAGTCAGTCGACAACCAGCAATGCCACCCCAGCAAAACTCCACCCTGCACCCCTGCTTTTCTTTGACCATGAGTCTCATAAGCTGATTTCACCCACCCACTCCATGCCATCGGCCCCTTGTTGCCCTTCTTCTGGACCTTGTGGTCCCGAGGCCTCAGTCTCAAATCTGGTCACCCTTTGAGTCCAGACACTTGCTTCCCTTCCCTTCCACAAGAACATAATAAATAAAAACAAACAAACAAAAAGACAATGACTAGCAGTCTATCTTCTCTGTTGTTCGTTTCGGGTAAGCACCCCCCTCTGGAGGGCTGTGTGCTTCAGAGGAGGCAGTTCAGAGCCCAGCTCCAAACCCGGAGGCGAGTCCTCACTGGTAATCCACGTCCTTTGTTATTGATGGGTGTAGGAAGGTGTATTTAATACTATTGTCACCAGCGGGACTTGGCGGAAAGCCTGCTGGAGGACTTCTGGAAAAGAGTTCTCTGACCTTAGAAAAAGATGCACATGCAAAGCAAAACCGCTTCAAATCCACGAGGATGGCTAGAATCAAAAAGCAGATCACAACAAATGTTGGTCAAGATTTGGAGAATTCAGAGCCCTCCTACATTGCTGGTGGGAATGGAAGAAAGGTATAGCCACTTGCCAAACAGTCTGGGAGCTCCTCTAATCATTAAATACAGTTACCATATGACCCAGCAATTCCATTCCTAGCTATATACCAAGGGAAGTGAAAGCATTATGCCCACACTAAACGTATGCACAAGTGCTTATAGCAGCATTATTCATAACGGCCAAAAAGGGGAAACAACTCAAATGTTCAACAAAGGAATGGACGCTAAAATACCAACCCTCCACACAATGCAATAGCATTGGCCCCTCCTCTATTCTGCGTAGTTTCTCACTTCAGCGCCTCTGCTCACATGGCTCTCTTTGCTGGCCGTGCTTATAACGTGGAGGCTAAAACCAGCTTTGGCACCGACTAGGCCTGACTTCAAATCCTTGCTGTCACTTGCTCATGGCAGAAGAGCACTTCATCTCTTTGAACCCCATTTTTTTTTTCCGCTATAAAATGAGGATAACAATGGCACCGGCTTCAGGGCTGTTGTGAAGATGAAATGATTGTAAAAAGCAAACATAAGTGGTTTCTTGGATTATCTATTTTGCTTCCACTGCCGAGGCCCAGAGAAGCCCGCCTGAACTCCATTTCCGCAGGACCCTGTGCCAGGCTTTGCACTTGGCGGTGCACTGACCGCTGGGGCCTTCGGACAGTTTCTCTGACCTGTGTGACCGATGTCCCCCAGGTCTGGGATCCATTCGGATTCGGCAGCCCCTCGAGTCCACCTGGATAGGCCCACTGCGGGGCCAGGGTCCAGGACAGAGTCGGAGGAGGTGGGAACATAGCGGGGCCTTGAATTGAACAAGTGCGGGTGCTCTCCCGCACGAGACCAGCCCGCTGCTCCTCCCGGGCTTCCCAGGCCGAGGCCTGGCTGGAGCAGTGGTCCCTGTGGCTGCTCCCCGCAGGGCGCCCAGGGGGCGGGG
>NW_005365371.1:4383549-4392741 GCF_000412655.1 Myotis brandtii
ACCTCGGGAGCAGGGGTACCGCGAAGAGGAAACCACCGCGTCGGGCGCGGGGAGCCGGGGAGCTCGGGAAGAGATGACATCAGTGCGGCGAGAAGACGGCCGGGAGATCGCCTGCCTGGCTGCCCGTGAGCCCAGACACGGGGCTCTCTGGCCGAAGCGAAGGGCCCCACCTTCCACCCGCGCCCGCCGAGCGCGCAGCACCGGGCGCTCTGGGGACCCCGCTGGGAACCCTATGGTCCGGAATGGCAGCCATCGCGTGGGGGCAACTTCGTGACAAAGCTGCTGGGTCGTTGCTTCCTGGGGAGGGCGGCGGGTCCCAGGTGCGACCCTTTCCCGGATCCGGCATTTGGAGCAGGGTTTTATTTATTTTTATTTTTGTTAATTCCCACCAGAGGATATTTTTCCATTGATCTTTTAGAAAGAGTGGGAAAGAGAAGGAAAGACAGAGAGAAATATCGATGTGAGAGAAACACATCCAATGGTTGCCTCCTGCAGGAGCCCGGACCAGGGCCTGCAATCAAACCCGGGACCCTTTGGTCTGCAGGCCGAGGCTCTATCCACTGAGCCAAACCGGCTAGGGCAGGTTTTTTTAAAAAAATATTTTTTTATTTTATTTTTATATAGTTTTATTGATTTCAGAGAGGAAGGGAGAGGGAGAGAGAGGTAGAAACATCAAAGCTGAGAGCGAATCATTGATCGGCTGCCTCCCGCACGCCCCCTATTGGGGATCAAGCCTGCGACCCCTGCATGTGCCCTTGATCAGAATCGAATCTGGGACCCGCAGGCCGATGCTCTATCCACTGAGCCAAACCAGCTATAGCTAAAAAATATTTTTATTAATTTCAGAGAGAGGGAGGGAGAGGGAGAGAGAAACATCAATGATGAGAATAATTAATAGGCTGCCTCCTGCACGCCCCTTACTGGGGATGAGTCTGCAATCTGGGGATGTGCCCCAGGGGGAATAAAAGGTGACCTCCTGGTTCATAGGCCATTGCTCAACCACTGAGCCACAGCAGCCAGCGGGCCTGGAGCAGGTTTTAAAGACTGCAGGGGGTGGGAGTGTGGGAGAAGGGGGTGGGGATCCCTGCACAACAGCATTGGAAGGTCTGACTGTGGCCGCCTCCTTTTTCTGGCAGTGCAAACGGACCCCTGCTTATCCTCTGATTAACAGAGATTGCAACAGAGCATTAACACACAGGGAAGGGTGCAAGAGAGTAAGTTCTCTCTACGAACTGGCCTACATCACTTAAACATCCGTGACCTCGGTTCCCATCTGCAAAATGGGAACTCTGCTCTGTAGGGGGGAGTTTTGCAGTGTTAATAGTTGCTTGTTTGTGTTTTAAGTATATTTTCATTGATTTTAGAGAGACAGGAAGGGGGAGGGAGAGTGAAATATCTATTGGTGGCCTCCTGCATGGCCCACCGCTGATATTGGGGATGGAGCCCGAAACCCAGGCATGTGCCCTGACTGGGAATCAAACTGGCGACCTCTGGGTGCATGGGATGACGCTCAACCATCTGAGCCACAGGGGCCAGGGCTTTGTTCATAGTTTTGACAGTAGTTCCCTGAGGCAAAGATGTCTGTGGTGAAGAATGACAGTGAGGCCGAAACCGGTTTGGCTCAGTGGCTAGAGCGTCGGCCTGCGGACTGAGGGGTCCCGGGTTCAATTCCAGTCAGGGGCATGTACCTGGGTTGCGGGCACATCCCCGGTGGGGGATGTGCAGGAGGCGGCTGATCGATGTTTCTCTCTCATCGATGTTTCTGGCTCTCTATCCCTCTCCCTTCCTCTCTGTAAAAAATCAATAAAATATATTAAAAAAAAAAAAAAGAATGACAGTGAGGGACGCCCTCCTTAAGGACAGCTGCAATAGTCCTTGCCATATTGTGCATCCCATGCAAAGGCCCAAGCAGCCACTAACCAAAGCAAGGTCAGTGCTGGCCTGCATGTTTGCCTGGAGCATCCTTGGTGACAGAGCTTTTGCCTTTGTCTGTGCCCCCATGAGACTCCTGGGCAAGGAGGCCATTCTCTCATCCTTAGGAGTGTGGTAGGCAGGTAGACAGACATGAGCAGAGCGACGACCATGGGCTAGGTACAGAAGGTCGCCAGGGCCCTGGGTGCCTAGCAATGGGCGAAACTGGAAAAATAAGGACCTGGCCCCTGGCATGTCGCTAGTGTGGGGTAGACCCCCTGGGAGGAGGAACATGGGGTGGGAGAGTGACTTCATGGGACTCCCAGGCAGGCCCTTGCATGATCACTCCCTTAAACATTAACATCTAGCCGAAACCGGTTTGGCTCAGTGGATAGAGGGTCGGCCTGCGGACTCAAAGGTCCCAGGTTCGATTCCGGTCAAGGGCATGTACCTGGGTTTCGGGCACGTACCTGGGTTGCGGGCACATCCCCAGTAGGAGATGTGCAGGAGGCGGCTGATCGATGTTTCTCTCTCATCGATGTTTCTAACTCTCTATCTCTCTCCCTTCCTCTCTGTAAAAAATCAATAAAATATATTTAAAAAAAACAAAACAAAAAAAACAACAACAAAAAAAACATTAACATCTAGGTCAGTGGTTCTCAACCTTCCTAATGCCGTGACCCTTTAATACAGTTCCTCATGTTGTGGTGAACCCCAATTTCATTGTTACAAATTGAACATAATTAAAGCATAGTGATTAATCACAAAAACAATATGTAATTATATATGTGTTTTCCGATGGTCTTAGGCGACCCCCGTGAAAGGGTCGTTGGATCCCTAAAGGGGTCGCGACCCACAGGTTGAGAACCGCTGATCTAGGCCTCAGTAGTGTTTCAGTTCCAGGCCCAGAATAGCAGCAAAACCAGAACAAGCAAGGCCATGGCTGACATCAGGACCAGCTGCATTGCCGCATGAACCCCTGCCCAGTCAGTAGAGACCAGGACCCCAAAGGACACACTTGGACAGCTGATGGTATTCTATTGGGATCCACCCTGAGACCCCCAGCTAAATACCCTCAAGCTGAGGACCCAGCACGGCTCTCTCTGCGGAGCATCCTTCTCCAGGCTCCTTCTCCTCGACTCTCTTTCTCCTAAGCTCCAAGGCCCCTTCTTTCGCTTGTCACTTATTTCCTGGGCCCATTTCTTCTACAGCTCACTTCTACCTGTGACTTCCCAAATAAATGTTCTTTTATAGTTTGAGCCTTGGCTCTGAATCCTTTTAGCCAGAACTCAGATACCAAGATTGCTGAACCCAGGTCCAATGGCCGGGAACATTCCGGTGCCCCTTTCGCTGCCAACAGGAGGGCAGGCCTGGCCTTAAGTGTATCCCGCAAGGCCCGAGTGGAGAGTCTTCTCCGCTAAAACAGTGTGAACCCATCTGCTCTCACAGGCTTCCTGCTCAGCTCTTTGCAGCGTCTTTTGGATTCATCCTAACAGGGACCCTGGGAGGTAGCATTATACTCCCATTTTATAGATGGGGAAAGTAAAGTTCCAAAAGCGACCACGAAGGCCCGCCCACAGCAGGAGAGGATTCAAGTCTAGGCCTTCGTCCGGGTCCCTAAAGTGGAGTTTGCCTACAGCCTCCCTTCCCCAGAAAAGTCGCAGCATGTCTCCAGTCTCCTTTAGCCTGGTCAGTGCTGCGCCCGTGGCCCGGTTTGGGGAAAGTTGCCTGTGAGAATGTGTGGGAGCCCATAGCTCCCCTGCCTGCCTCCCTGGCTCTCGCATCTGCTGGTCTCTTGGCAGCTAGCGAAGGCAGGAATAGGAACAATTACCTTCCTCCCTTACCCCGCCCCGCGACCCCCTTGACCTCCTTTAACTCCTCCCGAGCTGCTCGGGCCGACTCACCCTCGCGCTGCCTCTGGGCGGCACCTGCGGCGCTGGCGGCGTCTGCACCGGGGCGAGACCCTGCCCTGCGGGTGGTGGGCCGGGAGCCGCCGGGACCAGAGGGCCAGAGTCGGAAGGCGTCTCCGCGGCCTCCTCCCTGCAGGGTCCAGGGAAGTTCGCAAGCTCTGCAGTGCGCCAGGCGGGGCGGAGGAGAGGGCTGGGGACACGGGAGCCAGCGGGCGGGCGGGGCTGCCCAAAGGCGTCGCCCGGGGTCCGGTTGCGGGCGGTGGCCACGGGTGAGGGAGATAATGGGGGGGTCCCGGGGCCGTGGGGCCGTGTCCCTGGGGCAGTGACTGCTCCCTCCCCTCTCCGCATTCCAGCCCATTCCCCTGGCAGCCCCCTCCTTGGCGAGCCAGGGCTGGTGAGTCGCCTTTTAGCACGAGGGACAATTAAGCCATTAATCTAGGCCACGCTTCTGTTGTCATTCAAAAGAAAAATATTTAGTTCTATGTGGGTGGGGGTTTGCGGAAGCTCAGATGACCTGCTTCTCTGAGTGGAAGGAGGTCGGGGAGGACGGAGGCGCCGGCCTGGTTCCAGGAGCGGAGCCAGAGCGCGGGTTCTGTTACACCCGCAGCCGCAGGCCACCGCGCGTTTGGTGCTGGAAGCCGTCCTGCCGCGGGAACGGCTTCCCTCTGGGCGGGCACGGCTTCCCTCTGCAAATGTGGGGCTCGTGGCCGCCCCGCGTCCATGTGGGTCCTACCCCCGCCCGGTGGCTGACGGACAGAAGGTAGTGGCCGGCGGACTACGACACTGCCCTCTGGCGGGGAAGTGTTTCACTACGCCTCTTGCTGAGGCTGACTTGCGGAGTAGAACATCCCTCCTTCCAAAATCAATGTTTTTTTTTGAAGGGTCTTGAGCAGAACCCCTTCCCCTATGTTCTCCTTTATGCTTCACAGCAGCCCTCACATTAAAACACACACACACGCACACACCACAAAAACACACTACTTTAGCCAGACCTGTGTGGCTCAGTGGTTGAGCATGGAACCAGGGGGTCACAGTTAGATTCCTGGTCAGGGCACATGCCCGGTTGGGGGCTCCATCCCCGGTAGGGGGCGTGCAGGAGGCAGTCGATCAATGATTCACTCTCATCATTAATGTTTCTATCTCTCTCCCTCCTTCTCCCTTCCTCTCTGAAATCAATAAAAAATATTTTTAAAAAATACTACTTTATTGAGATATTTACATGCAGCAAGAGCAGAAATTTAAAGTACTGTGTACAGTTTTATGACTTGACAAGTGAAAACACCAGGCTAAACACTATCCAGTTCAAGATGTAGACTGTTTCCATTCTGCCCCTTTGCAATTAAGTCTTTTAAAAAAAATCTATCTATCTATCTAATCTAATAAAAGAGAAACATGCAAATTGACTGCCCCTCTGCTACCCCCCAAGCCACACCCACCAGCCAATCAGAGCGATGATATGCAAATTAACCCAACCAAGGTGGCGGCTGGCAGCCACGGAGCTGGAGCAAGCAGGAAGCTTGGTTGCCTAGGCGATGGAGGAAGCCAAGCTATCCGCCTGCCCTGAGCCAGCTGTGGCCTCTGCTCATGGCAATAAAGTTTCAATTATAGAAGACAAATGAATCCCAGATAGCTGCTTCCAGCCAGCCTCCACTGGGAGCTTGGGTGGCTGGGGGCCGTGGCCAGCCTGCAAACAGCCATCAGCCCCTCACCCAGGCTGGCCACACCCTCATGGGGTGAGGGTCCCCTCTGGGGGGCTTAGCCAGCCTGAAAACGGCCCTCAGCCCCTCACCCAGACTGGCCAGGCACCCCAGCAGGACCCCTCACCCTGAAGGGGCTGTGGCTAGCCTGCAAATGGACCTCAGCCCCTCACCCAGGATGGCCAGGCACCCCAGGGGGGACACCCACACTGAAGGGGCTGTGGCTAGCCTGCAAAGGGACCTCAGCCCCTCACCCAGGCTGGCCAGGCACCCCAGCAGGACCCCTCACCCTGAAGGGGCTGTGGCTAGCCTGCAAAGGGACCTCAGCCCCTCACCCAGGCTGGCCAGGCACCCCAGCAGGACCCCTCACCCTGAAGGGGCTGTGGCTAGCCTGCAAAGGGACCTCAGCCCCTCACCCAGGCTGGCCAGGCACCCCAGCAGGACCCCTCACCCTGAAGGGGCTGTGGCTAGCCTGCAAAGGGACCTCAGCCCCTCACCCAGGCTGGCCAGGCACCCCAGCAGGACCCCCCACCCTGAAGGTGCTGTGGCCAGCCTGCAATTGGCCCTCAGCCCCTCACCCAGGATGGCTAGGCACCCCAGTGGGGACACCCACACTGAAGGGGCTGTGGCCAGCCTGCAAACAGCCATCAGCCCTCATTCAGCTGGCCACACCCTCATGGGGTGAGAGTCCCTGCTGGGGGGCTTGGCCAGCCTGCAAACCACTATCAGCCCCTCACCCAGGCAGGCCAGGCACCCCAGCAGGGACCCCCACCCTGAAGGGGCTGTGGCCAGCCTGCAAACAGCCATCAGCCCTCATTCAGCTGGCCACACCCTCATGGGGTGAGAGTCCCTGCTGGGGGGCTTGGCCAGCCTGCAAACCACTATCAGCCCCTCACCCAGGCAGGCCAGGCACCCCAGCAGGGACCCCCACCCTGAAGGGGCTGTGGCCAGCCTGCAAACAGCCATCAGCCCTCATTCAGCTGGCCACACCCTCATGGGGTGAGAGTCCCTGCTGGGGGGCTTGGCCAGCCTGCAAACCACTATCAGCCCCTCACCCAGGCAGGCCAGGCACCCCAGCAGGGACCCCCACCCTGAAGGGGCTGTGGCCAGCCTGCAAACAGCCATCAGCCCTCATTCAGCTGGCCACACCCTCATGGGGTGAGAGTCCCTGCTGGGGGGCTTGGCCAGCCTGCAAACCACTATCAGCCCCTCACCCAGGCAGGCCAGGCACCCCAGCAGGGACCCCCACCCTGAAGGGGCTGTGGCCAGCCTGCAAACAGCCATCAGCCCTCATTCAGCTGGCCACACCCTCATGGGGTGAGAGTCCCTGCTGGGGGGCTTGGCCAGCCTGCAAACCACTATCAGCCCCTCACCCAGGCAGGCCAGGCACCCCAGCAGGGACCCCCACCCTGAAGGGGCTGTGGCCAGCCTGCAAACAGCCATCAGCCCTCATTCAGCTGGCCACACCCTCATGGGGTGAGAGTCCCTGCTGGGGGGCTTGGCCAGCCTGCAAACCACTATCAGCCCCTCACCCAGGCAGGCCAGGCACCCCAGCAGGGACCCCCACCCTGAAGGGGCTGTGGCCAGCCTGCAAACAGCCATCAGCCCTCATTCAGCTGGCCACACCCTCATGGGGTGAGAGTCCCTGCTGGGGGGCTTGGCCAGCCTGCAAACCACTATCAGCCCCTCACCCAGGCAGGCCAGGCACCCCAGCAGGGACCCCCACCCTGAAGGGGCTGTGGCCAGCCTGCAAACAGCCATCAGCCCTCATTCAGCTGGCCACACCCTCATGGGGTGAGAGTCCCTGCTGGGGGGCTTGGCCAGCCTGCAAACCACTATCAGCCCCTCACCCAGGCAGGCCAGGCACCCCAGCAGGGACCCCCACCCTGAAGGGGCTGTGGCCAGCCTGCAAACAGCCATCAGCCCTCATTCAGCTGGCCACACCCTCATGGGGTGAGAGTCCCTGCTGGGGGGCTTGGCCAGCCTGCAAACCACTATCAGCCCCTCACCCAGGCAGGCCAGGCACCCCAGCAGGGACCCCCACCCTGAAGGGGCTGTGGCCAGCCTGCAAACAGCCATCAGCCCTCATTCAGCTGGCCACACCCTCATGGGGTGAGAGTCCCTGCTGGGGGGCTTGGCCAGCCTGCAAACCACTATCAGCCCCTCACCCAGGCAGGCCAGGCACCCCAGCAGGGACCCCCACCCTGAAGGGGCTGTGGCCAGCCTGCAAACAGCCATCAGCCCTCATTCAGCTGGCCACACCCTCATGGGGTGAGAGTCCCTGCTGGGGGGCTTGGCCAGCCTGCAAACCACTATCAGCCCCTCACCCAGGCAGGCCAGGCACCCCAGCAGGGACCCCCACCCTGAAGGGGCTGTGGCCAGCCTGCAAACAGCCATCAGCCCTCATTCAGCTGGCCACACCCTCATGGGGTGAGAGTCCCTGCTGGGGGGCTTGGCCAGCCTGCAAACCACTATCAGCCCCTCACCCAGGCAGGCCAGGCACCCCAGCAGGGACCCCCACCCTGAAGGGGCTGTGGCCAGCCTGCAAACAGCCATCAGCCCTCATTCAGCTGGCCACACCCTCATGGGGTGAGAGTCCCTGCTGGGGGGCTTGGCCAGCCTGCAAACCACTATCAGCCCCTCACCCAGGCAGGCCAGGCACCCCAGCAGGGACCCCCACCCTGAAGGGGCTGTGGCCAGCCTGCAAACAGCCATCAGCCCTCATTCAGCTGGCCACACCCTCATGGGGTGAGAGTCCCTGCTGGGGGGCTTGGCCAGCCTGCAAACCACTATCAGCCCCTCACCCAGGCAGGCCAGGCACCCCAGCAGGGACCCCCACCCTGAAGGGGCTGTGGCCAGCCTGCAAACAGCCATCAGCCCTCATTCAGCTGGCCACACCCTCATGGGGTGAGAGTCCCTGCTGGGGGGCTTGGCCAGCCTGCAAACCACTATCAGCCCCTCACCCAGGCAGGCCAGGCACCCCAGCAGGGACCCCCACCCTGAAGGGGCTGTGGCCAGCCTGCAAACAGCCATCAGCCCTCATTCAGCTGGCCACACCCTCATGGGGTGAGAGTCCCTGCTGGGGGGCTTGGCCAGCCTGCAAACCACTATCAGCCCCTCACCCAGGCAGGCCAGGCACCCCAGCAGGGACCCCCACCCTGAAGGGGCTGTGGCCAGCCTGCAAACAGCCATCAGCCCTCATTCAGCTGGCCACACCCTCATGGGGTGAGAGTCCCTGCTGGGGGGCTTGGCCAGCCTGCAAACCACTATCAGCCCCTCACCCAGGCAGGCCAGGCACCCCAGCAGGGACCCCCACCCTGAAGGGGCTGTGGCCAGCCTGCAAACAGCCATCAGCCCTCATTCAGCTGGCCACACCCTCATGGGGTGAGAGTCCCTGCTGGGGGGCTTGGCCAGCCTGCAAACCACTATCAGCCCCTCACCCAGGCAGGCCAGGCACCCCAGCAGGGACCCCCACCCTGAAGGGGCTGTGGCCAGCCTGCAAACAGCCATCAGCCCTCATTCAGCTGGCCACACCCTCATGGGGTGAGAGTCCCTGCTGGGGGGCTTGGCCAGCCTGCAAACCACTATCAGCCCCTCACCCAGGCAGGCCAGGCACCCCAGCAGGGACCCCCACCCTGAAGGGGCTGTGGCCAGCCTGCAAACAGCCATCAGCC
>NW_005365371.1:4392931-4403383 GCF_000412655.1 Myotis brandtii
GCGGAACCCCTACCCTGAAGCGGCTGTGGCCAGCCTGCAAACAGCCATCAGCCCCTCACCCAGGCTGGCCAGGCACGCCTATATAATAAAAGGGTAATATGCAAATTGACCCTAACAGCAGATTGAGTGGATATGACTGGCCACTATGACACACACTGACCACCAGGGGGCAGATGCTCAATGCAGTGACTTTCTACCTTTATTTTCAGTTTCTTATGCTTTATTTATTTAGCTGTGGTCAATTGGGAGACTATCCCAGTTGCCTCCAGCCCCATAAAATCCTCTGGCCATACTGCAATATCCTGATATAAAAGACTCAAAGTGCCACTAGCCATAAGGACAGACTTTTTTGTTGTTGTTTTAATCATTAACCGCGATTTTGGGTAATGTGTGAATGGGAACATTTTATATGGATGGTCAGATGAAAGATACCAAAATGTCAGCGTTTCAATTGTTTTCACCTCATGGCGCACATAAACTAATTTGCTAAAATTCTGTGGCACACCAAAAAATACATAATATTTTTTTCTGATCTGACAAAAAAAAGTATAATTTTGATTCATTCACACCAGACAGCTATTGTTTTGGCTGTTGTCATTTTTTAATTTGACAACCTAAGGGAAAAGAGGTCAGTGACCCTGACTAAACAGTCAGGTATTGCGTATTTTAAAAATTCTTGGGACGCACCGGTTGGAAATTGGGGCTGTTATTATGAAACAAGCTCTGCTTACTTGCTCTGGCCACTGGGTGGCACCACGGATTTGCTTCTGTGACTATGTATTTTGGTCTCAAAGGCAGCTTTTGTGTTTGAAACATATAAGGGTGCTTTTTTATGTGTGTGTGTGTGTGTGTGTAGGTCAAAACCAGCATATTATTGGCAGTTTCACATGACTCTCCCTAAATTTCTCAGTGCTGCCTGCCTGTGCTGGTTACCTTTAGCTTTGTCTCTGACCGTTTCCAGGGGCTCGGCAGCTGCAGCCGGGGCTGTGCTACAGCACGGAGGGCCCGAGCCTGCTGGGGTACACCGCTAGTCAGCTGCACTTGCTGCCGGAGACACCGAGTCAAGGCCCATCCAAGCTGGGCAGAGAGAGCTCGAAAGACAGCATCAGAGTTAAGGACAGAGCCACAGAGAAGAGTAGACTGGTGATCACAGGAATTTGCTTTGTAGAAGCAGAGGTCTCTCACTTCACAGGAGTACAATTTTCCTGCTGAGCCCAGGAAGCCATTTCCCAAGAAACTCAAAGGACACACCGTGCCAGGTGACCCTGACCTCTCCCGTTCCCTCACTCCCTCAGGAGGGTGCTGGCCTTGGGCCCCCATCGTTGTGAAAGAGGTTGAGAAACAGGAAGATCTCAGATCATTAACAGAGCTGACTGGTGGCTTTGAGAGGTAGGAAGGAGTGACTCACCTGAATGCCGGGTGGGGCTCCAGGCCCATAGCTCCCTGGGCTCAGGGCAGGTCCTCAGGCAGCGCCCACCCTGTCTGACCTAAAGCTCAGCAAAGCTCCCTCCATATTTATAACTGGCGAGTGGGGTGGGGGTGGGAGGCTCCTTTGGGCCATCTGCCTGTGCCTCTCTGGCTGCTACAAGAGACTCACTTCAGATCCAAAGGCACACACAGACTGAAGGTAAAGGGATGGGAAAAGATAGTTCATGAAAATGGAAATAAACAAAAAATGCTGGGGTAGCAATACTTATACCAGGCATATTAGACATGAAAACAAAGGCTATAACAAGAGACACGAAGGACCCAGAAATTCCACTTCTGAGTATTTATGTGAAGAAACGCAAAACACTAAATCGAAAAGACAAATGCATTCATATATTCACTGCATTACTTACATTAGCCAAGATATGGAAACAACCTAAGTGTCCATCAGTAGATGAATGGATAAAGGAGAAGTGCTGCATATACCTGGTACACAATGGGATATGATTCAGCCATAAGAAAGGATGAAATCTTGCCATCTGCAAAAACATGGATGGCCCTAGAGGGTATTGTGTGAGTGAAATAAATCAGACAGAGAAAGATAAATGCCGTTTGACTTCACTTATATGTAGAGTCTAAAAATCAAAACAACTAAACAAGCAGAACAGAGACAGTCTCATGAATTCTGAGAGCACTTTTTAAAAAAATCCTCACCTGAGAATATGTTTTAATTCAGCCGTTCTCAACCTGTGGGTCTCGACCCCTTTAGGGGTTGAACGACCCTTTCACAGGGGTCGCCTAAGACCATCAGAAAACACATATATAATTACATATTGTTTTTGTGATTAATCACTATGCTTTAATTATGTTCAATTTGTAACAATGAAAATACATCCTGCGTATCAGATATTTACATTACTATTCGTAAAAGTAGCAAAATTATAGTTATGAAGTAGCAATGAAAATATTTTTATGGTTGGGGTGAGGTGCGGGAGGTGGGGACAGGAATTGGGCCCAGAGATAAAGGGGCCGATAAAGAAAAGAACCGGGAGAAGGGCCTTGTGGGCTGATGGTGCTGATAAACTCTGACCCGAGTAGGATGATAAGCTCTGAACCTTCGGCTACAAGCCTGATTGCAATCTCTCCTATCAGCAGAAAGGCCCGTGCGTGCGTGTGCTCAATGACTCTAGCTGTCATGTGGCCTGTGGACAGAAGATCCTCCTGGAAAACGGCAATCAGCTGGGGGCCCGAAGACAGCTCTGGAGGCGGCACTGCCCATTCCTGGCGCCGGGCACTAGGTCAGCTGCTCTCCCAGCTCAGGCAAAACTCCCTCAAAACTGGCATCTTGCTAACTCGTGGGAGCCGCACGTACTGGAGCCATCCGGAAACTGGCTGCGGCTCAACTCGAGCTTCTGATGTCTCAAGCAAGAGGGTTGAAATCCTGCGAGCTAAGATCTCAGGCCGGGTTTCAAGGTGGGCGAGATTCTCTTTGCGGCTCCCTCCCCACCCACATCTGTTCCCACAGGAATGTCTGAGTTGGGAGCAGGTTCAGCCCTGAAATGGGCCACAAGAAATCTCAGAAAGAAACGACCTCAAGTGACAACTTTCACAGTATCAAGAAGGGAGTATTTTTATAAAAAATGTGAAGTTGCCTAAGGACTTCTCCAGAGAAGATATACAAATGGCCAGGAAGCACATAAAAAGATGCTTGACAGCACTACTTTTAGGGAATTGCCAACCAACATCGCAATGAGATGCCACTTCACACCCCTTAGGATGGCTATTACTAAAAAGAAAAAGAAAGTAAGTGTTAGTGAGGATGTGGAGAGATTGGAACTCTTGTTCACTGCTGGTGAGAACGTAAAATGGTGGAAAACAGTATGGAGATTCTTCAAGTAATTAAACAGAATTACCATATGATCCAGCAATTCATTTCTGGGTGTATAGACAAAGGAACTGAAACCAGTATCTCAGAGATATTTGTACTCCCATGTTATAGCAGCTTTACCCATCATAGCTACAATGTGGAAGCAACCCAAGTGTCCAGACGACTGAATGGTTAGGTAAAATGTGTTGTATATATACCATGGAATAGTACAGTGGGGCCTTGACTTACGAGTGTCCTGACTAACGAGTTTTTTGAGATACCAGCTGTCTCTCCGCTGATTTTTTGCATTGAGTTGATAGAGTAATTTGAGTTAACGAGCTCCTTAATGAGCTCCTTAACGAGCTCGGTCTCGGAATGAATTAAACTCGTAAGTCAAGGCCCCACTGTATTCGGCCTTACAATGTAAAGTAATTCTGTAATATGCTGCAATATGTATGAATCTTAAAGACATTATGCCAAGTGAAATAACCCAGTCACAGTAAGACAAATACTATATGACTCCAACTATATGAGGTACCTAGAATAGTCAAAAATCATAGAGACAGAAAGTAGAATGGTACCCGGCTGCTTTTGCTCAGTGATTGATTGTTGACCTATGAAACAGGAGGTCACGGTTTGATTCCCGGTCAGGGCACATGCCCAGGTTGTGCAGGAGGCAGCCGATCAATGATTCTCTCTCATCATTGGTGTGTCTATCTCTCCCTCACCCTTCCTCTCTGAAAGCAATCGCCATTCTCTAAAACAGTGGTCCTCAACCTTCTGGCCCTTTAAATACAGTCCCTCATGTTGTGACCCAACCATAAAATTATTTTCGTTGCTACTTCATAACTGTAATGTTGCTACTGTTATGAATCGTAATGTAAATATCTGATATGCAGGATGGTCTTAGGCGACCCCTGTGAAAGGGTCGTTTGACCGCCAAAGGGGTCGAGACCCACAGGTTGATAATCGCTGTTCTAAAAGTAGAATGGTGGTTGCCAGCAGCTGGGGGCAGGGGGGAAGGGAGAGTTAGTGTTTAACGAAGAAAGACTTTCAGTTGGGGAAGTTCTGGAGATGGATGGTGGTGATGTACTTATTGCCACAGGACATTCCCCTTAAAAATAGTTAAAATGGCCCAGCCGGGGTGGCTCAGTGGTTGAGTGTCCTATGAACCAGGAGGTCACAGTTCAATTCCCGGTCAGGGCACATGCCTCGGTTGTGGGCTCGATTCCCAGTGTGGGATGTGCAGGAGGCAGCAGATCAATGATTCTCTCTCATCTCTCTCTCTCTCTCTCTCTCTCTCTCTCTCTCTCCCTTCCTCTCTGAAATCAATAAAAATACATTTTCTAAAAAAAGGTTAAAATGGTAAATTTTTATGTTATGTGTATTTTACCAAAAGAAAAAGAAATAAAGTTGCCCAAGAGGAGACTATGCAAAGCAGAAGCATCTCAATGCAAACTCTACCCCACCCCTTGGGGGTCCTTCTCAGTCTCAAAAGAAACCCAAGGTTGGGGTAGGAGGAAAGAGGCCTGGCTTTAAAAAGTTCTTTGGCCTCTGATGGAAGTAGAAATGGGGAAAAAGAACAGAGCCTTCAGAAGTTTGGAGTCCTGCCCTGGCTGGTGTGTGCAGAGGTTAGAGCAGGGGTGGGCAAACTTTTTGACTCGAGGGCCACAATGGGTTCTTAAACTGGACCGGAGGGCCGGAACAAAAGCATGGATGGAGTGTTTGTGTGAACTAATATAAATTCAAAGTAAACATCATTACATAAAAGGGTACGGTCTTTTTTTTTTTTTAGTTTTATTCATTTCAAACAGGCCGGATCCGGCCCGCGGGCCGTAGTTTGCACCACGGCTGGGTTAGAGCATCGGCTGGAACACCGAAGGGTTGTGGGTTCAATTCCCGGTCAAGGGCATGTCCCTGGGTTGCAGGTTCCATTCCCTCCGCCCTCCCTGCTCCCATTGGCAACCAATAGATGTGTCTCTCTCATATGGATGTTTCTCTCTCTCTCCCCTTCCCTTTCTCCTTTCCACTTTCTCTAAAAATCAATGGAAAAAATGTCTCTGGGTGAGGATTAATACCAACAACAAAAATGTTTAGAGCCCTGAGCCACCTTTGGGTGAGGACATCTGTCATCCTCTGCTGAGCAGGAACCAGCTCCTCTGTTCTTTTGCAGGAGGAAAGGCCTGGAAACAGCTGTGCACGCTTACACTCGTGTACACACCTCATCACGCACACTGGGTACATGCACACTGGGTACATGCACACGCACTCCCCCAGGATTGGTGTCTCTTACAGAAAGAAATAAGTTAATTAAACCATCCCGCTGGCCACTGTAGGTGCGGCAGGTGGCCCTTGTCAGCCTGCATGTCCCTCCTCCCTGACCATATCCTCTCTCTGCCGTGGGGCAGAGACCCCCTCAGGGGGACTGATGGCAGAGCAGATGTGCAGGCAGAAACCCTCTCTGCTCTTGGTGCCCCTGCAAGAGGAGGAAGGTTCTTCATGCCCTGGTAGGGGCGCCTCTGGGCAGCCAGCGCGCTGAAAAAGCCTTGCTGAGGACTTCCTCTCAGAGATGGGCTCAGTCCCCGGGCCGTCTCTAACACTGGCCTCTCAGAGGTAGGCTCAGTCCCCAGGCCGTCTCTAACATTGGCCTCTCAGAGGTAGGCTCAGTCCCCAGGCCGTCTCTAACACTGGCCTCTCAGAGATGGGCTCAGTCCCCGGGCTGTCTCTAACATCGGCAGGGCCAGCATTTCTGTTATCAGCTATGAGCCCAAGCTCGACAAAGGCTGACCCAGGCCTCCTCAGCAGTCGGGCCCACCTGACCGGCCCTGAGATGGTTATGGAGATGTGGAGCGCAGGAGATAAGGACAATTGCTCCTGGACTTTGGTTCCCCGTGTCCTGGAAGCTGTGGGCAGGCAGCCCAGCCAGCCATGTGGCAGCTTCTGAGTGTGGCCTGGGACAGACTTGCCACCACCATGTCCACATCCCAGCTGTGCCTGTGTTCCCATCCCAGCAGCCCCTTGGTTCTCACAGCCTCACCTACCTGTTCAGTAGAATGGGGCGGGGGGGGGGGGGGGGGGCGGTATGCGAATAGGCCCCTGTGGGTGTGTTGGGAGAGAGAGATGAGGTAACAATGACTGTGGGTAATTGATAGCACAAAAGGCAGCATCCTGGGAAACACCACTGCCCATTTGCTTCCTTTCCAGCTCAGGATAGTTTCCAACAACCAGTAGCTGATGCTCTAGGATGGCTGGAGCTGAGAGGGAGAGAAGGAGGTGGAGGAGAGAACGGGAGGGTGAGGGAATTGGGGCTGGGGCCTGAGCACGCCCAGGGGCACCAAGTCTGGGGTGCAGAGGGCAGCACTGGGCAGCCAGCTGCTCTCCCTCCCGGATGTGCCAAAGCCACGGAACCGGAGAGAGCTCCTCTGGGCAGTCTGTACGCAGGTCAGAACCGACTGTACTTGCTCCTTTGCTCTTTGCAGAGGGAAGGTAAGTGGGGGGTTGAAGCACATCTAGGAGCTGCTGTCCAGATGGTCTGATCTTCTCTGAGGGTTGGCCTCTCACCCAAACATCATCAGCATTGGTGGTGGTGGTGGTGGTGGGGGTGCAGAGGGGGGCAGAGGAACTGTGAGGCATTCTGTGCCCAACCCTGACCAACAGAACAAGAGCAAACTGTTATGGTTGATTGTGTCCCCCAAACTCATAGGTTGAAGCCCTAACCCCCAGCCCCTCAGACTGTGACCTTGTCTGGAGACAGGGTTGTGGCAGGTGCAGTTAGTTGGGATTAAGTCTTTAGGGTGGGCCTTCATCCAACTGCCTGGTGTCCTTATAGAAAACGGAAACTTGGGCAGAGACACGTGCCTACTTGGAGCATGCCATTTGAAGATACAGGCAGAGATGGGGGTCGCCTACAAGCCAGGAGCCAACTCTGCTGACACCTTGATTTTGGACCTCTGGCCTCCAGAACTGAGACAATAAATTTCTGCTGTTTAAGCCCCCCAGGTTGTGGTACTTGGTTCTGGCAGCCCCAGCAAATGAACACATATACCCTGGGGAAGGGATCAGCCTTGGCACCAGGGATAGACACTGGCCAGCCCTGGTGCCAACAGGAAGCTTTTTAAAAAATTAGCTCCAGCCCTGACCGGTTTGGCTCAGTGGATAGAGCGTCAGCCTGCGGACTCAAGGGCCCCAGGTTCGATTCCCGTCAAGGGCATGTACCTTGGTTGCGGGCACATCCCCAGTGGGGGGTGTGCAGGAGGCAGCTGATCAATGTTTCTCTCTTGTCGATGTTTCTAACTCTCTATCCCTCTCCCTTCCTCTCTGTAAAAAATCAATAAAATATATTTAAAAAAAAAATTAGCTCCAGTCTGAAAGTTGCCAGGAAGGACCTGGCCACTCAGCGCTCTTAGAACTCCCCTGGGAGCAGCCCAACTTCCAGAATGCAAAGCTAACATCTTATCTCTCTCTCATTCATTCATTCAGCAAACACCTTATTGCAGTGGTTCTCAACCTTCTGGCCCTTTAAATACAGTTCCTCGTGTTGTGACCCAACCATAAAATTATTTTCGTTGCTACTTCATAACTGTAATGTTGCTACTGTTACGAATCGTAATGTAAATAGGTGATATGCAGGATGGTCTTAGGCGACCCCTGTGAAAGGGTCGTTCGACCTCCAAAGGGGTCGGAACCCACAGGTTGAGAACCGCTGCCTTATTGGGTCCCAGCTGTGTTTCAGGTGGAGGTTGGCCCTGGGCATGCAGTGGGCGGAGGGCAGGCTCAGTCTGCCCCGAGAGTCCTGGTGGGAAAGGCAGACCTTCTCAAATAGAGGCCCCTAATCAAGTGGGACACAGGGGTCCAGTGACAGCCTGGCCAGGCACCTCTGGTCTGTTCCTCCGAGTCAGCCCTCCCCGTGCAGCTGCCAGGCTCTGGGGCATGAGGCTCAGGTTCCCGGGACAGCCTGTCCCAGGTGAAGAGGGTCCCAGCCCGGGGAGGAAACATGCTACTTCTGAGGAATGTGGGGTAGCTGGCTGTCAAAGGTCAACTTCTGTTGGGGCTGGTGACACTGCAGAACACATCCGGCACGGGTTTTGCAATATGTATTGTAATCATTTTCACAGCAGTCCTCAAAGAGACCTGGTGGAGCAATGTGATGGTGATAATGAGGATGACCCCTTTTTACAGCCCTGTAAACTAAGGCTCCCGGAGTCCCAGCCAGGGCTCTGCGGGGGGTGGGGGTGGGGCGGGATGGGGCCAATGCCAGCATCAGCTGCTCCAAGCAGACTTGGCCGGGAGCAGGGGTGAGGCATGGGACTTCCCCAGCCAGGCTGCTCTCCCAGAGCACGGGGGCTCTGAGGGCTTAGAGCAGGGAGCCTGCAGGCAGCGCACACCCAGGCAGGCTGGGCCTCCGGCAGACCAGTGGGCAGCCTGCAGAGGTCAGGGCTCACCACGCTTTCTTCTTACTCCAAAAAACAGTGTAAAAAATACATGTTATCTACAAGCTCCTGGGCAAGGTTCTAATTTGTCAGTGTGGCCTTATCACATAGTGGCTCTAGGATTCAACTGCCTGGCTCAAATCCTGGCTCATTAGTTCAGTGACCTTGGACAAGTTCAGTGGTCGGCAAACTGAGGCTGGGCAAACCGCGGCTTGCGAGCCACATGCGGCTCTTTGGCCCCTTGAGTTTGGCCCTTCCATAAAATACCGGCTCTTCCACAAAATACCGACTTCTGCGCATGGGCCACGAAGTTTCAATCGCACTGTTTGTGTGCGCCTGCAAATGGTATTTTGTGGAAGAGCCACACTCAAGGGGCCAAAGAGCCGCATGTGGCTCGCGAGCCGCGGTTTGCCAACCACGGGACAAGTTACTTATCATCTCCAAGCCGCAGGCTCTTCATCAGTCAAATGTGGCTACGATACTAATACCTTCTTCTGAGGTAAATGACATATTTAGCAGTTAGTGTCTAGCACAGCCGTGGGCAAACTACGGCCCGCGGGCCGGATCCGGCCCATTTGAAATAAATAAAACTAAAAAAAAAAAAAAGACCGTACCCTTTTATGTAATGATGTTTACTTTGAATTTATATTAGTTCACACAAACACTCCATCCATGCTTTTGTTCCGGCCCTCCGGTCCAGTTTAAGAACCCATTGTGGCCCTCGAGTCAAAAAGTTTGCCCACCCCTGGTCTAGCACAATGGCCAGGGCATTACTGAGCACACCCTTTAAAACACTAGACATGCATATGATTATTGGGATCCAGATGTGGGCCTTGGACATTGGATTGAATTCAGAGCTGTCATGTGCCGGTTGTGTGACCTCGGGCAAGTGGCTGCCTCTCTTTGTGGGGGACGCTGTGGTCCCTGCCCAGATCCCCATCAGGACTGAGGCTCTCACTCCCCTGTTGCTGGGAGTGTTGGCAGTTGGTGGGTTCAAGCTGGGTTTCTCTCTGGGCCTTGCCTTCTGCTGAAGAGAGCCACCTTGCTCAAGGTAAGCCTGCCCTTGACCTGCATGTGCTGGGGGGTGGAGGTAGGGGTACCAGGCCCTCGTGTCTCAAGGCAGGATAACCCTGGAGGGACAGCAGAGTTCCCGTGGGATCATCCCGAGCCCCCCTGGCTGTAGCACTGCGTTCAGCTCTCTCCCTGCCCACCCAGGAGTCCTCATCCCCTCGCAGGGGTTTCTGAGTTCACGTCCCGATAAAGCTGCACACAAATCTGTCTCGGGGCGTGCTTTCCAGGGAACCTAACCTGTGCCAGTGGAGCCAGGAGAATCCTAGTGATCGGCTCTAAACTGGAATTTTGGCACCAGTTCATCGGGGGGCCAGCTGGCATCGAGGACCTCAGGCAGAGGCTGTGGTGTTATTGTTAACATCTCCCAGGGGGTGAACGGGTCGGGACACTGGTGGAAGGGATCGCACTGGTGCGAGCTGGTCACTGTACGTTACGTCGTGTGCTTACTGTGCTAGTTTGAGCCGGGAGCTAAGTCGCCATCAGTAGAAAGTCCTGCCCCGTAGGCCTTGGTTTCCTGAAAGATGAGGGGGCGGAGCCAACCAATTGGACAAGCTGATTCGCTGAGGCCCTTCCAGCTCCAGCATCGTGAACTAGTGATGGGGGTTTAGGTGGGATGGGCGTGCCCTGGAGCCAAGACAGTGCAAAAAGGAGGGTGGT
>NW_005365371.1:4403426-4411561 GCF_000412655.1 Myotis brandtii
TTTCCATCTCCCCACCTTGCCTGAAGCAGAGCTTTGATCCTTGGCTCGGGTGTCCTGTTATTGCCCCCCCCCCCCTCCCCTAGCCCTCCCCTGGGGCTGCTGGCTCTGATGCTAGTGTAACTGTGGACTAGCTCAAACTGGTCCTATTCTGCTTAAGATCTGCAGCCAAAGTTTAAACCTTGCATACACCACTAGTGAGTAACACTTGTGGACCCTTCACTGCTACCCCTTAAACCCTGTCCCGAATCCTGGATCAGGAAGACAGATTTAAAAAAGATATATTTTTACTTATTTCAGAGAGGAAGGGAGAGATAGAAACATCAACGATGAGAGAGAATCATTGATCAGCTGCCTCTTGCACACCCCGTAGCCCACAACCCCAGCATCGAATCATGACCTCCTGGCTCATAGATTGACACTCAATCACTGAGCCACACTGGCCAGGCAGTTTTGAGCCTTGTGTCCTGTCTCCTTGCCAGTCGACTTGCAAATAAAGCTCCTTTCTTTTCTCAAAAGCGTGAGCCATAGTATCAACTCTAGTGTGCAGTGGGCAGGGAACCTTCATTCGGTAACAGTTGGGCTCCTGTAGCTGACCCAGCTGGGCTTGGGTTTTTGTCCACTTTCCTCAGGATAACCTTGGCCTCATAGACTTCCCTCCCTTCCTCCCAGGTCTCCCCACACCCTGACAGGAAGCTGTGGCTCAGGAGCACAGGCAGTTGCAGAAGTTGGAGATGACAGAGCTCCCTGGGCAAGCAGGGGCCTCCCTCTATCCCCTCAAGATGACGGTGTGAGCACCTGACTCACCTGTAATTCACGCCTCAGCCAGCCCATGAGCAGACACTCAGGGAAGAAATGGAAGCTTTGAAGGGTTGAGTGGCTTCTTGAAGGTCCCACAGCTCGGGGCAGAGCCACACCCACATCCGGGCCGGAGTTGCTCCAGGCCTGCTCTGCAGCCCAGCTCTTCCTCCTGGTTGGGGCCCACTCACAACTTCTTGACAAGATACGAGGGGACGTGAGACATTGGGGCTGTGATCAGAAGAGTGGAAGGTTTTATTTTTTGTTTGATTGTTTATTCATTTCAAAGTGGAAATGATGAATAATTTAGACTACTTTAAAATTCAGAATATGGAATTTAAAGAACAAAGTAAAAATTACCCTTAAATTCCACCAACTGGAGAGAGTTACTGCTAACAGTTTGGTGAACAGATTTCCAGACAGCTCCGAGTGCGTGTGCGTGTGCGATTTTATGATAATGGGATCATACACTGTCTCATAATCTGTTCTTTTTACTCAACAATATGTCATGGAAATCTTTCCATATCAGTAAATATAGCTCTTAATGGCTGCAGACTACCCACTGTATTTCATTGCCCCAGCTTTCATTTATCAAAGCCAATACTGCTGGGCATGTGGATTGTTTCCCGTATTTCACTGCCATAAAAACTCCAGAGTGAACATGACCCCTCTGCCTTGGCCATTGGTCCACCTGCCGTCTTAGGGCACATTTCAGCAGGCTGATCTTAAAGAAGAGTCCCCGAGTCCACGGCCTTGCTCGGCTGCCTCACTCGAGTCCCCGATTCCTCCCTGGGGCTCAGAGGCCCCGTCCCAGGTGCCCTCGCAGCAGGCCAGCAGACACACACTCAGGGAGGCAGCTTTTCCTCCTTGGGCAGTGCTGGGTAAGGGACAGGAATGAGCCGTTGCCCCCGAGCTGTGACATTTCCAAGTCTGAAGACACCACCAATGCACAGAATCGGTCCTGCCCCCGTCCGGTTGGGGCTTGTAACTGCGAGGGGCTTGGCTTTGCCCTCGGGAGGCCAACGGGCCAGTGGAGACTGAAGCAACTTGGGCTAAGGCTGCCAGTGGGCCAGAGGGCATCCCTGCCAGGATGGGAGCCTGCGCTTGATGCTCCACTGACTCGTGCTGTATTAATTCTTCTATTCAGGAAGCCAGGTCTGAGGTAGGGGCTGAGCATGTGAAACTGAAGAAGACAAGGCTCCCAGTTGGTAGGGAAGAGGCCGCTCCACCCCGATGCTCAGCTCTGCCCACCGTGCCCTTTCCTGTGCTGTTGCCTCACATAGCAAGATGCTCCCTTTTCCAGCTATTGTGTCTGCTTTCTGGGCAGGAGAAGGGGAAAGAGCTATGTTAGCGCAGTTTGTCCTTTTAAAATGCCTTTCTGACACCCATACCCTCTAACTTTCCCATGTATTTCATTGGCCAGAACTGGGTTGCCTGGTCACCCATATTTTTAGCTGGGTTCATTGCGTTCCCAAACCACATTGTGGTCTGCTAGAAAGGAAAAAGGGGAGAAGGGTATTGGATGCCATGAAGTTGACTGGATTGGAATTTTTGGCTAAGAATGTCCTACTTGGTAAGTCACCAGGCCCTTCGCTTCATCCCGAAGTTGGCCACAGTAGAGAATATAGAGTGGAATTCTGCCGAGTTGGGGGTTTCTGCGGATATCAGAAGCTAGAAAGAGGAAGAGGGGCATTCTGGCCACACACCTTCCTCATGCTAATCCTTGAGTCCTCCCCTCTACCTGAAAGCCCTACTCGGAAATGCAGGGTGGGTGCAGGGGCGCAGGACCAGTGGGAGCAGGCAGTTTTGCTAGGCAGGGGAGTGAAGTCCAAAAGCTGCCCCAGAACCTCAGCACCTTCTGGGACACCGGGGCTGGGGGCTTAGGTATTGTCCTGCACATCCCATCCTCCCCATGGACAGCATGGTGGCCGTGGTCACAGGCCTCTCTCCCTTCCTCCAGGCTCGGCCCAGCTTCCTCCCTGAGGACCACTCACCCTTCCCACCCCAGCCGTCCACCTCGCTGGGGCAGGATCTGTCAAGCTATTGTGAGGCTCACACTTCCTTTTCTTTTTTTAAAAAAAATATATTTTTTATTGATTTCGGAGAGGAAGGGAGAGAGAGATCGAAACATCAATGATGAGAGAGAATCACTGATCGGCTGCCTCCTGCGCGCCCCACACTGGGGATCGAGCTTGCAACCCGGGCATGTGCCCTTGACCGGAATCAAACCCAGGACGCTTCAGTCCGCAGGCTGACATTCTATCTACTGAGCCAAACCAGCTAGGGCAAGCTCACACTTTCTTTAACGGCGGTCTTCAAAGTGAGATAGTCTGATCAGTAGCATCAGCATCACCTGAGACTTTGTCAGCAATGCACATTCTTGGGCCCAGCCCGGCCCCTGAGACTCTGGGGTGGAGCCCAGCCCTCTGTTTTCCAGCCCTCCAGGTGATTCTGATGCACGCTCGCTGGCTGACCACTGACGTAGAGGGGCTCAAAGGCTCTGAAACAGCGTCTGGGGTGTGGGTGGCACCCCAAAGGCAGCTGGGAAGGGCAGCACTCTAAAAAGGAGTCCACGTGGCCCTCCATGCTCCAGCACAGGCCAGACCAGGCGATAACGCTGTGAAGACTGAGATTTGGAGTCTAAGAATAACTGTTTAGAGCTAGAAACTGATATAATTTTATAGATTTGGGCACTGAGGCTGAGACAGTAGAAAGTATTTGTCTAAATTGAATAGCAAAAGTGGAACTAGAATTCAAGTTTCCTGAATCCTAAGTGAGAGACCCAATTTTTTTCCAAATTGAAACATTTTTAAAAAAAGGTGCTATTTATACCTATTGGGAGACTCTTTTAGAAGAATGTGGTTCTAAGGAACCATCCTCATGTGAAGAAAGCCCTGGGGAGGACTCTGAGGTGGGTGAAGCCTTGTCTGCCATGTGCTGTGTGGGCCAACCTGCCTGTCCTCACGGTTGTCACTCCCCTTCTCACTGCCCTTCTTCCACCAGCACAGAGGCCTCTCCAGATGAGACCAAGGTCAGGGGCAGTGGGCCTCGAGCTTACTTGTGTCTTCAGGGCCCTGAGAACAGGATCGCAGAGCTGGGCAGCTGTGCACACAGCAGGCCAGCCCACCCCAACCACTTGTGGGGCCCAGGACAAGAGTCTCCACAGAGGCCTACCTACCATGTGGCTACAGATTTAAAAGTTACAAACCAAACTAACAAACTTAAATAAAAAGTGTTTTGTCTTCCCCTTTAACAAATGAACCTTTATAAAGACTTGGCAGACTGGAATATGAGGTGCAGAGAGAACAGGCTCCCACCCCATAGCCCACCCTTCCTCTTCCCATCCAGGCTCCATCCCAGACTTGGAGGGGCCTGTGCATGTCAAGTGGACACCTCGGCCTGTTCATCTCCTGCAAAGAGCCACCTGTGACCACCGTTGGGAGGCAGGACCTGGAGAAGGGAGAGGCCTGTCCAGACTCTGGAGGCAGGCTCAGGACTGCTCAGGAGCATGGTGTACAAGATGGGGTGTGGCCCGACTGGCGTGGCTCAGTGGTTGAGCATCGACCTATGAACCAGGAGGTCATGGTTCGATTCCCAGTCAGGGCACATGCCCGGGTTGCAGCTCGATCTCCAGTGTGGGATCTCTCATCATTGATGTTTCTCTCTCTCTCTCCCTCTCCCTTCCTCACTGAAATCAGTAAAAACATAAAATTAAAAAAAAAAGATGGGGTGTGGGCTCTGGGCGAACGCATCCCTTTTCCTGTGACTTCTCCTGCGGCTGGAGGGGTGCCGTCAGAGAAGGACTTCAGCAGACGCCCCTGAGGGCTGCTCCTCACAGTGTGGGCACCACCTGGGAGCTGTGTAGAGCTGCTACTCTCAGCCACGCTCCAGATCCTACTGAGTCACAATCAGCATCCTAGCGAGGTTTGGGATTTGTGTGCACATCCAAGTTAGGAAAGCACTGCTCTAACGCACAAAACCCAGGCCCAGGGTCCCTCTTGTCCAGGTTTTGGGGGAACTAGCAGTAGGTATCAATAAGTATTTGCTCAATGAATGCCAAATGTCACCCAGAACAGGCCTGGTAGCCACCAGTTGGGGTGGCTGCCTGGCTCATAGCGCTTTCATTTCCTTTTTCTCTGGGGCCTCAGTGGCTGTTTTCACTGTGCCCCGGCCTGAGCTGATTGGTCCTATAGGAGTCACCTGGCCCATAATGGGCCAATCAGATGATCTCGGTCAGAAATTTGAAACTTAAGCCCAAAAAACAAGCTCCCGGAGTAATAAATAGCAAGTCATAGTGACCGTCTTTCCTGCACCTGTGATGTGCCAAGCATGGTGCTGAGTTTTATGTGCAGTATAATCCGGTCTTCACAACAACTTCAGCAAGTGGGTGTTATTGTTCTGCTTATTTTTCAAAGAGGAGACAGGGCTCGGATGTTAACTCTCCCAAAGCTCAAGGGGGCCAGGGCAGCACCGGGAGGGCTGAGGGATGGGCTGACACTGAGCATGTGGTGTGGGGTGGGGTGGGGTGGGGTGGTGTAGGGTGGGGTGGGGTGGTGTAGGATGGGACACTGTCGCCAGCATCTGCTGCCAGGTCTCCAGCCCCAGGATGACTGGGCCAACCACCCAGGAATGGCTGTGTGCAGGGGAGTGACCCCGGCTCTGGGAGATGGCTGCGGCCAGCGAGGATGGGTGGCCGGGGGACAGAGTGAAGGGCAGGAGATGTGGGAGAGGGGAGCATAGAGAACCTCCATTCCCCAAGCAAGAGCAGGGCGCTGGCCAAGACCAGCCGGGCCATCACGCTCCAGGACAGGCCCTCGAGCTCCCACTGTGAGGACTGCTGGAGGTCGGACCCCCTTTCCTCCCCGCAGTGAGTTAGCAGCTAACTTGCCGAAGGAAAGGTGTGGGCAGCAGATTGTGGGGGCACAGAGGAGGGGCAGGGAAGTGTGCATCTTCTTCTGTTCACCCCAAGAGGCTGAGGGGTGGAGGCAGCTGGGCTGTGCCAGGATGACGGAGGCCCCGTGAGGCCCGAGGACCGGTCCATAGGGGAGAGGGCAGCGGGGGCCTCACGGGCTGGAGGCCAGACTGGACCCTGATTCCGGTTCTCAGGGAACAGGGCTCTGGTGGAAACTGCCACCTGGGCAGGGGTGTGGCCTGGGGCAGGTCGGCCTCCCACCACCTCAGACGACAAACCAATCAGCAGCAGGAAGTTCTATCAGAACCCCCGCCTCAGCAGGTGCAGGGCTGTTTGGCTTTATTGAAAACACACCATCTTCTCTGGGCACTAACACAGTGGGGCCACCTGCTGTCACCCTCACAGTCCACACCGCACTCACTCAGGCCACACCTCGGGCGCTCACCGCGCAGGGGCCACCCGCTGGCGGCTTTCTAACCCAGGGCAGCCATATGGAATACACTTCTCACTGCACGGATCTCCCTTAAAAACATCAAACAATCATCAGTCAGAGAAGAATCCTTTGCTGCCCCAGTGGAGAGGGTCCACAGCTTGAGAGCAGAGGGGCTCCTCCTGGTGGCGGGTGGGGGGGCGCCTTGCCCAGCATGGGGGCCAGGACCCCTCAGGACGGTGTGACGATGGCCAGGATGCTGCCAGGGGCCTCCTTTGCTGCTGAGGGATGGCGGGGACCCCACGCCCACAGGTGGGGGCGCAGCACTGGGAGCCCCGCTTGTTGTCAGTGTCTCTGAGACGCCGCAGACTGAGCTGGAAATAGCTCCAGGCCCTCGCGGCTCCCGGTCTGCTGCCGAGGGGCCTGCTCCTGTTTCTTCTCTCTCTTTAGTTTCTCAGGGAGCAACATTCAGGATGAGCGCTCGCAGTGCTGGAAAGGTCTTCTGGCTCCTCAGACAACTGTGGCAATAATGGGGTAGAGAGAGGACCCTCTCCAGGCACTTCCTCCGACTCACAGGGACAGGAGGAGGGGCCCTTCCTCTGGGAAAGTGGCTTCAGGTCACCCAGGGCCCGTGGCTCTTCTGACAAAGAGAAAGGCACCTCCCATTCCCAGTGCCTCAGAGGTCCTCGAGGTCCGGCCGCCCCTGCTCCAGGCCCCGAGCTCCCGGGCAGTCAGTCCCTGAGGCTCAGCCCTTCGCTCTGGACCCAACTGCTGCTGCCCGGTGGGCAGGCATGGCCGCGTGGGGGGGGGGGGGGGTGTCACACTGCTGGTGGAGAAGGGGGTGATCTGAGATGGGGCCGAAGAGGAGGAAATGCAGGAGGAGGGACTCCTGCTGACTGGGCTTCACCCCAGGGCAGAGCCTGGTGCAGCCGGATTCACTGAATGGCAGGGCAACAGCATGTCTAGCTCTGAGCCTCCCTCCTTACAGCAGACAGATGTTCAGGCAGAATTTTAGACCCTGACCCTGCCTCGGGCCCCAGGCCTCTTAAAAAATCTTACTAAGGAGCATTTCCTTGGTCTGAGGAGCCCTGGAGGGTGTCGTCCCAGTGGCCCAGCCCCGGCCTCCCTGGCCTCGCCAGCCCAGCAGTCGGGGGGCCAGTGGTCTGGGCCACACCAAGAGAACGTGGGGCTGCGGTGCCAGAGGCGTTGGCTCCGTGGAGGGCCTGGCTGCAGCTCACCTGGTGGATGCCGTGGTGGACAGACACAGTCCTCAGGAGGGAGGCTGGGACCGAGTCTTGAGGGGCGGGGGCTGATGGAGGGCAGGGTCCTTCTCCAGAGGGGAAGTGGGAACCAGCAGGGAGGGGCCAGCAGGCCCTGTCATCTCACAGCCCCCCTGGGCAGCTCCAGCAGAGGGGCCGTGTGGGAAGTCCGGCTCAGCCTGTTTCCTTGGTAACTGGCCTTTTCCAAGCCCAAGCCTGTGCGGCCCCAGGTGGTGGGAGCTGCAGGTTTGCGGGGCGGCAGTGCCAGCGGCGGGTGGGCCGTGCCTGGGAGGCGGGCCAGCTGCCTCAGGTGCAGAGGGACAGGTGGTGCGGGGAAGGCAGAGGCTGGGTTCCAGCAGGAGAGACCTGCTTGCGTCCAGCGCGAGGTTGGGGGACTTTTCTTGCACATCCATCTTTTCCCACTTGGAAGCAATCACAGGCACTTCAGTGTCGGATCACAGCTCTGAGGAGCTCCATGGTGTCTCACACTTCCTCTCCCATCACACGTTTCTCGCTGAGTGTTTGCTGGGTTTACTGAGGAGAACAGCCTTATTTATAGAGGTTTCTGGGTCGGTTTCCATTCCAAGGGAGGGGGAGGCTTGCCCAGGGCCGCCTCAGAGGGAGGGCTGGAGTCATTCCTTTCAAAATTATAGCGCCTGTATATTTATGTAGTTGCCTCATCCTTTCTGAAGGTTATTTTTAGCCTTTCTATTCATTATCCAGGTCTGTCTGGGTGACA
>NW_005365371.1:4411791-4415919 GCF_000412655.1 Myotis brandtii
CACCCACCCACACTTCACCTTGATCATCTGTAGCGACCTAGCGCGCCCTTGAGTTCACTTAAGGTTCGGGTGACAGGCTCGGGAAGATGCAGGGCAACATGGCAGGACGCCTGCTCTTCCTTTGTGGGCTGTGCACCTGCCCGTCCAGGGCTTTCCCAGCTGCCCCGCAGCCCCGGCCCTACCTGCACGCGAGCACTGCTGAGCCAGCATCCCTTCCAGAGCCGCCACATAGTCGGGGCCCAGCCACTCGAGGTAGGTGGTTCTCTCCCGCACAGGCTCCGCCCGGATGGTGGCGTCCTTGAAAAGCAGATCTTGGCCATGATAGTCGGAGGAGTCGAACATTTTGAACCCGTTCTTATTGTGGTCATCTCCAAACAGGCCCTGGAAGCGCCACACGCAGGCCAGCTTTTTATCTGGGCCCACAACGGGCCACCCAGGGGCTGCTGCCAGTCACTGCCCCCCAGGAGGAGAGCCAGGGAGCAGGGCTTTCAGGGCACCAGGCCTCGGCCTGGAATCACAGGCTGGCAGCTCCCCGACCACGGTCATCAGAAGGGATCGGAGTGAGGTGTGAGGAAGCTGCCAAAGGGAGGAGTGGAGTGGCTATCGGTCTTTCCTGGGGGACTCAAGGATCCTCTTGAGCAGTGGTTCTCAACCTTCCTCATGCCGCGACCCTTTAATACAGTTCCTCATGTTGTGGTGACCCCCAATTTCATTGTTACAAATTGAACATAATTAAAGCATAGTGATTAATCAACAAAAACAATATGTAATTATATATGTTTTCCGATGGTCTTAGGCGACCCCTGTGAAAGGGTCGTTTGACCCCTAAAGGGGTCGCGACCCACAGGTTGAGAACCGCTGCTCTTGAGGATCTGATGAAAGTGCTCAGCCTTGTTCCCAGAATAATGCACATCCAAACAGGGTCCGTCCCCCAGGGCATGTCAGAGAGGTTGGGGGGAGGCAGGAAGGGGTGGTTTAGGACCAGGACCCTGTTGTCAGACAGCCTGGGTGAAATTCTAGATGTGTTTTGAAAGTGCAGCCACCAGGACTTGCTGATGGGTTGGATGCAGAGCATGACAGGAAGGCTGGAGTCCAAGATGACTCCCGAGGAAACGGAGAGGCTCAGGTGGGAAGACTGAGGGAAGGGCGTTCAGCCTCAGACTTGTTCCAAACACCAGATGAAATGTCAAGTAGGCAGTTGTTAGATGCAAGTCTGAGGCTGAAGGGTGGGGCAGCAGACGGAAGATGCACATTGGGGAGCCATCGGTGTATCGACGGAAGTTAACGGCCTAGGACTGGGTGAGGGCCACAGGGGTGCAGGTGCAGCAGAGGGAGGTTTAGGATTGAGCCCTGGGGCACTCCTGCAGTCACAGGCCTGGGAGGCGAGGAGGGACCGGAGGCTGGCAGGAGGGGCAGCCAGGCAGGCAGGTGTGGGCCAGGGCCAGGGCCAGGGGGAGGCTCCAGGACGAGGGAGCTGCGCCCAGTGCTGTGGAGAGGTCAGGGAGATGAGGCTGCGAAACGGCCACTGGACGTAGCCACCTGGGTCCCTGTGCCCTCGACCAGGGCGGTTCCGGGCCGGGTGGGCTGGTGTGGAGTAGTCTCCATCCTTAAGGGAGCCCAGAAGGGGAGGAGTGGTGGCTCCAGAGCAGAGACAACGCTTTGAAGGAGTTTTGCTGTAAAGGGCAGTGGGATTATGGCTACAAAGGGATGTGAGACCAAGAGAGGTTTTTTGTTTCTTTTTAAAGATGGTAGAAATAGCAGCATGAGAGTGGTCCAGCTGAGAAGGGCAAATTAATAATGCAGGAGACAGAGGGGAGAGTGGTTGGAGGGAGGTCCTAGGCTGAGTGAAAAATCACTGAACCCCCCTCCCCCCGCAGCCTCAGTGTCTCCTGAGGTCTGCTCCAGGCAGACTGAGGAGTGCTGGGGGCTTGGCTCCCCTCCCATCCACCCCCACAATGATGTGGGCCCCGCCCGGCTCACCTGGGCCTTGTCCAGCAGTCCATACACGGCAAAGATGTTGGTGTCCGGCCGCACCATGACGGCGTGGGCCGGCATCTGTGCCAGGTTGCAGTCTTTGAACTGAAACACCTCGGCCCGGGCCCCATTGGGACACAGCAGCTCATAGTCCTCCGACCGGAGCTCAGCAGCCCAGGGCTCCGAATTGTGGCCTGAGGGGAGGGAGGGGAGAGGCTGCTGTCCTCCTGGACCCCCAAATCCCTGGCTGGGAAGAGGTGGCAGTGTCTGCCCCGCTCCCAGAACCCCCCATTCTCCAATTGGTCTCCCTATTCCCGGATGAGAGAGCCTGCTGGGTACAGTGTTGGTAGGAGCCACGGGTCGCAGGGAGTAGGGAGTGCCTACTCGGCGACAGGCTTTTCTCAAGGACTGCTCCATCCTCACGAGAGTAACGAGGCAGGCAGCCCCCCTCCCATTCTGGAGGTGAAGAACGGAGGCTCTGATCACTCTCAGGGAAAGCACCCCATCGGGTCTCCCAGGGCGCAGGCCTGAGGGTGGGATGCGTGTCTGAAGGTGGAGGTTGACCTCCTCCCCTGACAGCTGACGTTCTCAAACCAGATGGGGTAGAGCATCCTGTGTGGACCCGTGAGAGGCTGTTCCAAGGGCCTCACCTGCAAAGAGTCTCTCTCGTTTGGTACGTCTGGGGGGCCAGGACCCTGGGCTTTAAACCAGCCCCCGTGATCCTGAAGCAGGTTGGCCCAAAGGCTTCCGAGAAACAGTGCCCTTGGGGGTCATCACTTCTGTGTCTGCATGTCTTCACTTGGCACCCACCCTCGCCCCACTTCCCGAAGGAACGTCAGGCGGGCCCATGAGTAGAGACAAAAAAGAAAAAGGAAAAAGGGAGCCCTGGCCAGTGTTGCTAAGGGGCTAGAGCACCAGCCTGCACACCGAAGGGTCGCAGGTTCAGTTCCTGATCAAGGGCACGTACCCGGGTTGCAGGGTCAATCCTCGGTTGAGGGTGCGTGTGGGAGGCAACCAATGGATGTGTCTCTCTGACATCGATGTTTCTCTCTCCCTCTCTCTCTCTCTCTCTCTCAAATGAGAGAGAGAGAAAAGCAGTGCCCTTGGGGGTCATCACTTCTGTAGTGACTCCACCCCTCCTCCCGGGATGAGCCCCAGGCTCAAATGAGAGAGAGAGAGAGAGAGAGAGAGAGAGAGAGAGAGAGAGAAACATTCTTCCCCCTCTATCTAAAATCAATGGAAAAATATCATCTGGTGAGGATTAACCAATCAACCAACCAACCAACCAACCAACCAAAAAAATACACAAAAACAACAACAGAAAAAGGAAACGAGCAGCCCCAGAAGGCGGGTGTTCACTGCAGGCGGTTCTGGGAAGGCCTCCCTGACCCCAGAGGGCAGGGGGCCAGGACCAGGCAGGCTCCCAGGTGCCTGCAGGACACTCCACCCCCCTCCCGGGATGAGCCCCAGGCTCTTGGTGGAGGTTGGCAGGGGAGAGGGGCTGTGGCAACAGGGCCGGGAGCCCTTCTCAGCTCGGTTGGGGCAACTGGTCTGCAGCCGTGGTGACCTTCACAGGCAGGCGGGTCTGAATTCTGAAATATGAACTGATGTTCTTCCTGCATGTCTTGCTTTCCCTCCACCCACCTCAGCCTCCCCTTCAGGACTCATCATGCCTTTTCTACACTGAGTTTCCGTGCAGCGATGTGTTAGGAGAGAGTGGGAGAGACTGTGCCTTGAGTGTGCGGGGTCCAAAGCCTGGGTGTAGCAGGGTCTACAGACAGTGCAAACGAGGGGTGTTGGAGGGAAACGGCCTCCAGTTTTCAGACGAAAAGATTCCCTGCCGGAGGGAGCGCAGGAAGGGGCGGGACGTGGTGCATGTGAGGGGCCCTGCACCCCAACAGGACCCCGGTGGCCTCAGGGGTCCTAGAGCACAGAGGTCCTGAGCTCTTTTCCCCACAAGGAACCCAGAAAGGTGACTCCGGAGGAAAAACCGCCATGTGGCCTGAACGGGGTGGGCCCTGTCTCTCGGGCTGGGGGCTGCAGGGTGGCTCCCCTGCACCTGGCATTGACCTGCTCGGGACTAAAGACCAGAAGCTGCTGTGAACTGATGCCCCTGGAGAGAGGCCCCTGCCACCCCACCCCACCTCACCCCAC
>NW_005365371.1:4416283-4434770 GCF_000412655.1 Myotis brandtii
CCCCAGTCGCTCCACCCTGGGAGATTCCTGGTCCCTGAGTGAGACTGAGTATCTACCATTTTGGTGGAACATGCATTTGGACTCTGGACCCGTAAAGACTGCCGTGTGCCCTGTGTCCCGGATGTGTGGCCAGAGGTCTGTTCTAACCACGAGGCGCTTGGGGCCCTGGGATCCCCAAGGGCCAGAGACTTCTAGACTCCGTCTCTCCTGTTGCTGCTTGGCCCCCAATCCAGCAACACCTGGTGCCTGGATTGTGCTGGGGATGGGGAACAGCCCCCCCAAATCGGGCCTTCCTCGGGCCCCAGCCCCCATCATGTACCATCTGTGTTGTCAAAGACAGTCGTGTGCTTGACAAAGGCGACGTCCCCCGCATTCTCAGCCAAGCACCTGCCACGCAAGAGGCCAAAGCGGGTGTCAGCAGGAGGGTGGCAGCCCCTGTGCCCGGCCCAGGCCCCTGCCAGGCCCCCCAGAGTACCTGAAGGCGCCGCGGTAGCCGAAGTACCTCTCCTGGCTGTTGCCCACACACTTGTTGCGGCCCTGCTCGTCCCCCACGCAGAGCGCACACAGCGAAGACGGGTAGCGCCCGGGGTTGTTCACGGGCACGCAGCTGGCACTGAAGAACTCGCTCACGGCTGGGGAGCAGGGGGAGGGCGGGGCTCAGGGGCCTGCGCAGAAAAGGCCTCCAGGCGGGAGAGGGGAGGGCTGCTCCCCACAGGTCTGCCCACCCTGCCTGGCCTTATGGCTCAAGCCACCCATCTGCCCCCCCAGCTCAGAGTAGCAAGGCCCCTGTGGGGAGAATGCAGAGGCTGTCTGGATACAGGAATCCCACAGGTAACCTGGTGAGTGGCCACCCAGTCTTCCCTGGAACTCCCTCAGGGATGGGGAACTCACTACCTCATCAGCTAGTCGGTGCCAGTCAGAGCACCTGCCCAGCTGTCTGGGAGTGCAGGCAGCCAACCCCAGCACCCTCTGTGTGCTTGTGGAGGTGACTAGAAACGAGAGCGGTGCCAGCCAGGACAGAGGTGTGTGCCCATCAGCCCAAGGATCGTGCCAGCTGCCTCCTGCCCTCCTCGAATGTGCACGATTTAACACACGGGGGGCCCACAGATGGCACGTGGGGGTGCGTGGTAAGGTGTCTTCTTCAGCACTTACACAGATGGAAGCCACTTGCCAACGCCCCCGGGCTGCTGGGGGTGGGAGCAGGCCCCATGCACACCCCGCTCCCCATGCCCCCTGGAGCCGGTTCCACTCTGGGTGGTAAGTGGGGAGGGGCACCATGGCACCCTCCACAGAACCACCAGATACCCCGACAGTCACCAGAATATTTCCCACCCTCCCCTGTCACGGAGGAAGAGGAAACCTCTCCGGCTGCCTTCTGTGGGTCCTGGGGGGAGAGGGTCCTCGACCCCAGCCAACCCCAAGGAGGCTCTGCGTTCCCGCGGAGGGTGGCACCTGTGAGCACGTCGCAGTCCCTGGGCTGGATGAAGCCCCTCCGCACGAGGGCGCCCACGGGGATGTCCCAGCCGGCGGGGCTGCCGAGGGCCGAGTGGCAGGAGCGCTTGCCCCGCAGCTCGTTCAGGCTGAAGGCGTCGGAGCTGTTCCGCTTCACCACGGCCACCACGAAGTACGAGTTGCTCCTGTCCTCCGCTGGGCGGGCGAAGGGGACACCCGTTAAGCCCCATATCCGTGCCTTCCTGGCCTCAGCTGGGTGAGTGCGGGGCACATCCCCGGGGGCCCTTCTCCCCCCTCCTGCCGCTCTGCACCAGGGGTGCCCAGCCCGGTCACAGGCTCAGCGTGCCCAGGCCTGCGGGCTGGTGGGTGTGCAGGAGCACATCCCAGGGGACCCTCCTGTCCCCCCATCATGGAGAAGCAGCTCAGTTCTTTCTCTCACCCCCTCCCCTGGTCGTCACCAGAGGGATTTCTTTCTTTCCTTACACCCAGGTGGCATTTTCCTCGCCTCCTGGGAGAGAGGCGGAGGCTCAGCCAAGGCTGCAGAAGCATTTTTTCTAAGCCCAGAGACTTTTCACAACCAGGTGGAAGGGACCGGAGGTCGTGGCTGAAGAAGACAGAGCACCAAGGCCTCAGCCCGGGCCCTTCCAAGGGGCGAAGGTGCCATGAGCCGGCAGGGAGGGGGTCGCCTCTGTGAGCCGCATGGTCAGGCTGGACGGGGCCGAGGAGGCCTCTGGTCCAAGGTCGGTAAACGAATCGCCTGTTCTGTACGGCCTGGGTGACAAGCTAAGAACGGCTTTGATATTTTTAAAGGTTTGTTAAAAAACGAAGAAGCGTATGTAGCAGGAGAAGAGTGTGTGGGCTGCAAAGCCTGAAGGGCTGACCCTTCACAGACCTCGCTGACTCAGCCAGACTTTCAGTAACGAATGGGAACACAGGCCTGGGGCCGGAGCGCTTGCCTGTGACAGCCGCCGCCAGCCCAGGACAGGGGCACTGAGGGAGAGCTGGAGCTTTTGAAACAGCCGAGAGGGGAAGTTTCTACACATGTCAATACCAACCACCTCCCAGCCAAAGCCAGCAGCCTGGCCCCTGCACTCACGGGCGTACTGCTCGCCGGCCGCCGGAACCAGGCCGTACGCCTTCCCCGCTGTGTAAATGTCCTCACCCCTCAAGGTCACGGCGTCGATTTGCCCAGCCTGCAGGGGGACACAAGGGGTGGCCAGGATGGGGTGGGCTTCAGGATGGCTCTGGGTGTCGGGATCTGATGGCGGTACCAGGGCCAGGTCTCTTGTGGGCTTTGGCTCAGGCTCCCTTCCCCTGTGACCCCCTCCTGCCCCATCAGCCCCTTCCTCTCCTTGTGAAGATGCGTGGGCAAGAGGGGGCGCCTGGAGGACCAGAGGCCTGGGGCCAACCCCCACCAGCACTCCCGTTCATGGATGTCTTTCATTCTTCCAGCAAATGTTTTCTGAGGGTATTCTGCTGCCAGGAGAGGGTCCCTGGCTGTGAGGGTCTGCTGAGCAGAACCTAGCATGAACCCTGCCCTCTTGCTTGGTATGGGTTATCCCCAAGGAATGCCCGCCCTCAGAGGCCTGGGCAGGGTACTGTATCCCTAGCCCCTGGCCAAGGATGGGTACACAGCACGGGTGTAAGACGTATTTGTGGAATGTGAGTGCAAGTGGACGAATTAGAAGGAAACAGTCTGCGGGCCCGTGAAGGAGGCTACAGGGCTGAGGGCTGAAGCCCTTCCTCACGAGGCAGGTGGACACCTTGAAAAGAGCTCCTCACCATCAGGGCCCACCTACTTGCTCTGAAAAAATAGGAGGGATCTGGCCAGTGTGGCTCAATGGTTGAGCATCGACCTATGAACCAAGAGGTCACGGTTTGATTCCCAGTCAGGACACATGCCTGGGTGGGGTGCACCAGAGGCAGCTGATCAATGATTTTCTCTCATCATTAATGTTTCTATATCTTTCTCCCTCTCCTTTCCTCTCTGAAATCAATAAAAACTACATGTTTAAAAAAAAAAAACAGAAGGGGAGGAGTCCAGGAACCCAGGAGCTGCGGGGACACCTGTGGCCATGGTGGGAATTCACCCCTGACTGCAGGGCCTGGCGCCACCACCGAATCCTAGCCTCTGTCTCCAGTCAGAGCAGCAGGACAGAGCCGAATGGGCCTCTGAGACCAGGACCAGTGCTGCTGACTGTGGGTGGCGGGCATCGTAGTGGATGTCACTACGTCACTGTCATGGGCCATGACAAGCGTTAAAACAACAACAAAAGCCCCCTAGAACAGTTGTCGGCAAACTGAGGCCCGCGAGCCACATGGGGCTCTTTGGCCCCTTGAGTGTGGCTCTTCCACAAAATACCGACTTCTGCGCATGGGCCATGAAGTTTCAATCGCACTGTACATGCGCGCCCGCACATGGTATTTTGTGGAAGAGCCACACTCAAGGGGCCAAAGAGCCGCATGTGGCTCGCAAGCCGCAGTTTGCCGACCACGGCCCTAGAAGGTAATGGAACAGGAACTATCAGCATAATTGTACTTAGTAAGGGAAGTACTGGTTTATTTCATATCACGCTATATAAAGAATTTTTAACTTATATATCTGAGTTTTGTGTACTAGACTGTGACCTATGTAAAATGTATTTCTGAGTATAGGTCGCTGTCAAAATGTTTAACCAACAATGATCCAAGCCCACCCCCATTGTGCACAAGGGGACACAGACGCAGAAGGGAGAAGGGCTTGCCCAAGGCCGCAGGGTCAGCGAGGGCCGAGCTGGGCTGGTCTCACACTCCTATTCCCGGCCACCGACCGCTCAGTGAGGAGGAGTCCCTGTGATCCCCGAGGGAAACAGCCCCCCTCTGCCTGCCCCCTGGGGTGCGGCGGTGGGTCCCTGTGGGTCCTTCCTCCTCCCCTTTCCCTGTGGAGTTGTCACAGGAGACCTCCTCCTCCCCAGGCAGCTCTGTGGGGCAGGGGGAGGGCAGGTAAGGACCACCCCAGGCACTGCCGCCACTCGCCCACAGGTCCCGTCCTGCCCCTCTGGTCACGGCCCCCACCTGGATCCGTTCCATGCAGTGCTGGGGGGACTCGGCCGACACGCACTGGATCTCCGGCCTGAGCCTCTGCCGGCTGAAGGCCACAGCCATGTCCCCACACTTCTGGATCTCAGGAGTGGACAGCACACACCAGTGCAGGTAGCGGGGCAGCCCTGTGTGAGTGTGAGCGCGTGGTCACCGCATGCTCGCCTGCTGCAGGGGCCGCCCTGAGCATGGCCCGTGGGGTCGGGGCCGTGGGGCTAGTACCTCAGCAAGAAGAGCTTGGAGTCAGACCCCAGGGAAATGCTGGCTTTTCCTCGTTAGCAGTAAGGGGTAAGGTTTTTAACCGTCTGATCCTGTGTCTACATACAGAATCAGGATAATGACCTCTTTCTTGGGGCTGCGAGGAAGCTTGGGGCAGACCATGGCTACCAAGGATCTAACTCTGTGGCACACCATTTCCCTGGTTGTAGGTGAAGGAGGCATGGGGCTGGGCTGGAGCAGGAAGCCCATGTGTAGACTACTGCAGTAGTCCAGGCTCTCGAGACAACGCCTGAGCCAGGGCCGTGGCCATGGTGGAGAGGAGGAGGAGTGAGGCATGGAGGGAGAAGGACAGGATTTGATGACTTCAGAGCTGAGGGGTAAGGAACCTTTCCCAAGACGGACCCTGATGGCCTGGATCCCACCCCTGAGAGGTGGGGCTTCCAGGGAGCCCACCACCCATGCAACTCTAGAGACACTTCCTCCCCAAACCCCAGAGGCAGGGCAGTGGAAGCAACAGGTTCCCTCCCTCCCCCTGACCCGACCCCGGGGTGGTGTCCTCCCTGGCCACCCCTACAGGAAGCCCTGCCATTCTTGCAGTCAGGCTGGGCTGGAACGGGAGGGGAAGAGACGGCTGGACTTACGGTTGGAGTCACAGAGGAGACCCTTCATGGCACGCAGGTACTCAGGGCCCAGCCATGCCTCGTAGGTCTGTGTGGCGATGGGCACCAGCTCAGAGGTGGCGTCTTTGAATAGCAGGTTCTTCTGGCCATAGGCCTCAGAGCTGAACATCTGGAAACTACTGTTCTCATGGCTGAACAGACGCTGTGTGTCAAGGGGGGCTGGTGAGGTGCTGCAGGGGTGCATCCCTTCCTCCCAGATCAGCCACCACCTCCTTCTTCCTGTGCCTTCAGGGCAGGAGCTCACTCTGAGGACGGGGTGAGGTGCCACCTGCCCCCTTCTTCTGTGCTCCCCAGTGTGTTCTGCCTTGTCACACTCAGCTGACTAGACATAGGACTCAGGGCCCAGCTGTGGGATGGTACCAAGGACCAGCAATAGGTGTGGCAGTGGTGGCATGAACAGGGCAAAACTAAAGCTGGTGGGCCCAGCAGTCAGTAACTTGTCGCTCTTGTAAGCAGTGGTTTAGCAAAACATTAGTCACCATATTTAATTAATGGTGTACTTGGACATTTATTGGTTTTGTCATTTTGTTTGTTTGCTCCTATGTTCCGGTTTTGCTTTTCAGAGTTAGCTAGCACAGTCAGTGCCTCCTACACTGACCTGGCCTGAGGTTGGACACCACAGAGGCCTGGGTCCCCAGCTGGGGTGTGTCCCAGGGGAGGGCCTCTGGGGCCTGCCCCTCCAGCTCTGGCCGGCCCAGCTTCAGGGTGGCTCTAGCCTTGAGCTCCCACCCTGGTGAGAAACAAGTCCAGCACCTCTCAGGAAGCTGAGTGGGATGCCATGAACTCACCTGGCCTTCGTTGAGCAGCCGGAAGATGAGGCCTCCATCTGTGTCAGCCCGGACGACCACGGCATGAGCGGGCACCTGGGCCAGGTGACAGTGTCTCCATTCAGTGACGTCGGCCCGGCTGCCATCCAGGCACAGCAGTTGAAAGTCCTGTGACAGCAGCGCCTGGCCCCAGGAGGGCAGGGTTTTTCCTGGGAAATTGGGAAGCCTCTGGTGAGCGGCGGGGAGGATGGTGGTGTGTGTCTCTTAGGAGGGCCTCAGGGATAGCCCATGAGAGGGAGCCTGGGGAGAAGTTAGGGTGTCATGGGCCACAGCCCTAAGGTGAAAAGAAACTCTTTCAGGGGGTTAGAACCCAGAACTTCAGCAGGGGGTAAGAACCAGAATCACACCAGGAAGTAAGAAACCTAGAACTTTACCTGGAGCTAAGAACCCAGAACTCGACCAGGAGGTGAGACTAGTACTTCACCAGGAGATGAGAGCAAACTCTGAATGGAGAGAAACTTGGTGGCTGTACAAGACCAGGTGTCTTTTTAAAAAAATATATATTTTATTGATTTTTTACAGAGAGGAAGAGAGAGGGATAGAGAGTTAGAAACATCGATGAGAGAGAAACATTGATTGGCTGCTTCCTGCACACCCCCTACTGGGGATGTGCCCGCAACCAAGGTATATGCCCTTGACTGGAATCGAACCTGGGACCTTTCAGTCCGCAGGCTGACGCTCTATCCACTGAGCCAAACCAGTTGCAACGGTTCTCAACCTGTGGGTTGCGACCCTTGAAAATACATCCTGCATATCAGATATTTACATTACGATTCATAACAGTAGCAAAATTACAGTTATGAAGTAGCAATGAAAATAATTTTATGGTTGGGGGTCACCACAACATGAGGAAGTGTATTAAAGGGTCACGGCATTAGGAAGGTTGAGAACCACTGGGGCAAGACCAGGTGTCTTGATAGACTGTGTCTACTTCCTTAAATTTTCTACCTCACCAATTTCTACAAAGATGGATTTGAGGTTACAATACAACACGTATTAACAATGCTATTTATTAAGGATAAAGAGAGTAAGAGAAGCGTAAGGTGAGAGAGAAGTGCCAGGAACTCATTGCTGCCATCAGGCACGAAATCGGCTCTGAGCAGAGGGCAGCGGGCAGGGCGCCATATGGAAACAAACTCTGACAGAATCCGTCCAGAACCACATCCCAGAGAGAAAGGGTAACTCTTCGAAGCTCCCCCCACATATTAATCCAATATTAATCCATCTACTTATATTTTGGTATATTTCCTCCACCTCCAAATCCTTTTTCTATTCTAGTTTCTAACCATTTTAAATATGATTAAGGACATACTTGATAGGAAATCTTATATACTACATTTTTTCATTTGTCATTTTAAAGTAATTTTCCACATTGTTGTAAACTTTCCATAAAACTCATTTATAATAGAAATTTACTGGAAAGAGCGAATATTGACACCAAATAGGAAAATTAAGAAGACTAATTTTAAAATGAGGAGGATAAGCATCTACTAGTAAATGGAAGGGAAAAGATTATTTGTGGGATCATGAAAATTCTGTTCACCCCAAAGCTATTTAAAAACAAAAATCCACCATCAAGAGGGTAATAGTTTGGAAAACTCCATAAAGGTCATTTTTAATGACTACATAGTAATTTATAGCACTCTCAACAATAATTATTTAGTGTCATTCTCTCCTGCTCCCCAACTTTTCTCTATTTTTAAACTGTTGCAAAACCCTTGTATAAAATTCTGGGGGATCATTGGCCTTCCTGTAAGACAAATGCATCACGCAGGTATTTTGACCTGCCATTCCTGTTTCTATGCTAGGGGCAATTAAAGTCATATTACTTCACTACTTTAGACATTTGTGTCAGTGCCACTTTTGCTCTTACCAATTGTTTTGCATGAATACCTTTTAAAAAATTACTACCATATGATCCAACAGTCCCTCTTCTGGTATCTACCTGAAAACTTTTAAAACATCTGTTTGTAAAGATACATGTACCCCTATGCTCACCGCAGCATTATTCACAGTAGCTAAGACATGGGAACAACTGAAGTCCTTCAATAGATGATTGTTTAAAGAAGAGGTGGTACATATATACTATGGAATACTAACCAGCCATAAGAAAAGATGAAATACTGGCATGTGCAACAAGATGGATGAGTCTTGAGAGTATCCTGCTAAGCAAAATAAGTCAGATGGAAAAGGACAAATCCTTTCTTTAATTCTAGTTTCTAACCATTTTAAATATGATTAAGGGCATACTTGATAGGCAATCTTGACTTCACTAATATGTAGAATATAAAATAGAAAGCAACAAGTAAACACAAAAAACAAATAAAAACTCATAGACACAGACAACAGAAAGGTGGTTACCAGAGGAGAAGGGAAGGAGGGGAGAATGAAGAGGGTAAAGGGGTCAAATATATGGTGATGGAAACTAGACTTTGGGTGGTGAGCACCTAATGCAATATACAGGTGATGTAGTACAGAATTGTACACTTGAAAGTTATATCATCTTATTAACCAATGTCACCCCAATCTATATATATAAAAGGCTAATATGCAAAGTGTCCCCTCAGGAGTTCGACCAGGAGACCGGGAGTTTGATCGCTCACTATGACGTGCACTGACCACCAGGGGGTGGCACGGAATGAAGGAAGGCAGCCAGAAGGCCCCGACTGGCCCTGATCGCTGGCCAGGCCTAGGGACCCTACCCATGCATGCATTTCGTGCACTGGGCCTTTAATAGATTTAATAAAAAGATGGGCATTATAGGATTTGCCTTGTCTACCGCACAAAGTTGTAGTAAAACTCTAAATCATTTAAAAAATGACTTTCTTAGATTTCCTTAGAATACCATCGAAATTCTAAAAGAGCCAATTTTAACCAAATACATCCCTCTTCTTTCTCCACCTTTCACATTCTCCTTTGCTTGACTCATCTTGGGGCCCAAATCCCTGCTGCCCGTTTTCCTAGGAACATCTGCTCTGGAGACAAGCCTACGCGCTTCCTCTTACTTTAGAGCACTTTTTTCTTTCTCAAATCTGGCTCCTATTGCTCTCCTTCATGAATGTCAGACTACATGATGGACTTTCTGATTTAAAAGGCAAAGATTAACAGAAAAGCAAATGATTTTAAAAAATGGACAATGCTCTGACATTCTGGAACAGGCAAAACTATAGAGACAAAGGTCTGATTGGTGGTTGCCAGGGTGGGGAGTGGGTGGGTTGACTAGAAGAAACTTGGAGTGAAGGGTCCATCACAATCACCATCTTGATTGTGGTGGTGGTTATACAACTGTTAGTTTTGGGCAAAACTCATAGAACTATACTTCAAAAAGGATGCAATTTTGCTGTATATAAATCATATACCTCAATTAAAAAAATGATCCTTAGGCAAATCCAAATTAAGAGACATTCTATAAAAGAACTGGCTTGACTCTTCAAAAATACCAATGTCACACACACACACACACACACACACACACACAAAACAAACACAAAAAATTCAAGAAACTGTTCAAAGTTAAAGAAAACGGAAAAGACCTAATGACTAAACACCATGTGTGATCTTACATTAGGTCCTGGCCTGAAAAAAATTGCTGCAAGGAACAGAATTGGGACAATTAATGAATCTAAAATATGGATTGTAGATTAGATAATAGTATTGATATTGCTGTAATTAACCTAGTTATGAGTAACTGGAAAGGAGCAAAGGGAAGGCCAAATATATATTTTTATTGAATCTTTTGCTTATTTTTATTTCTTAAATTAAATCTTTACTGTTGAAAATATTACATATGTCCCCCTCTGTCCCCCATTGACCCCGTTTAGCCCACCCTGTTCCCCACCCCAGGCCTTCACCACTCTATTGTCTGTGTCCGTGGATTGTGCATCTATGCATAGAGTGCTTTGGTTGATCTCTTCCCACCCACTCACCCTCACCAGGAGGCCAAATACTATGGGCATGCCACTTGTGCAGCTTCGCCAGGAAGCTGCAGTCTAGATGCATGCCCAGTAAAGTCTGGGTGGAATAGGGGAGGTACTTGTCTGTCAGTCACACCTGGGAACAGGTCATTGGTCAGAGTAGGTGTGGCCCCTGTAAGTGCAGCATGATAAGGCGGGCAAAATCATTTGGTCTGGCCTTGCCAAGCTATTAGGGGTGAGTTAATTAAATGTTTGACCAAATATAGCAGGCTAATTTTAAGTTGATAATTTTGTATGGCCTAAGAATGATGTTATAAATATCCAAATGGCCCTTGGCAGAAAAAAAGACACCTCACTGGGACAGCCCCACTGCTTCTTTCCCATTTGTTCTAAAATCTCCCCAGTACTCTCTCTGCACCCTACCTCACAATCACAGCTGGGACCCCTCAGTCCGCAGGCCGACGCTCTATCCACTGAGTCAAACCGGTTACGGCTAAAAAATATTTTTTAAATTGATTTCAGAGAGGAAGGGAGAGGGAGAGAGAAGCATCAATGATAAAAATTATGGATCAGCTGCCTCCTGCATGCCTCCTACTGGGGATTGAGCCCACAACCCGGGCATGTGCCCTTGACTGGAATCGAACCCTGGACCCTTCAGTCCGCAGGCTGATGCTATATTCACTGAGCCAAACCAGCCAGGTAGCAGGCTAATTTTTAAGTTGATAATTTTGTGTGGCCCTTGAATAATGTTATAGTATCCAGATGGCTACTGGCAGAAAAAAGGTTGCCCACCCTTGTGAAAGGAATCAGCTCTTTCAGTTCACGTGCACACTTGCTCTTAGTTGACTCCTGGCTTGCGGGGCCCTCATGCTTCTGCATTTGCCCACATGGCCCACAGCCATGTGGGCCCCACACACAGTAGACTAGGGGACTGCACCGCTTAATGCTACACCACACCCAGCGCCACCATGGAACGGACACTCCGGACACTGGCCTTGCTCCTAGCTCTGCTGAAGGCCCAGCTGCACATCTTCCAGGACTGGGTCAAGGGAAATGGGACTCTGGGAATCCAGAGATGTAATCCCACTGAAATGAAAATCACCCATCCTCCTGTGCAAACCTCAGCAAACTCTTTTAGTCAAGATATAGTAAGGACCCCACTCCCCCTCGCAGCAAAGAAAGACCATCCACGCATTTCTTGGGTAATAGTACTGTGCCGATGTTACATTTCCTGAGTTTGATAACTGTGCTGTGGCGAGGGCCACATCTCCCGGGTCTGAGGAGGTACGATCTGAAGTATGGAGGGGGTATGACAGGCAAACATGCTGTCAAATGGTTCAGAAAGAACACAAACATATGGAAAGAACAATGCGTCAGCATGACAAATGGAGGGGAGTTCTTTGAATTACTCTTGCAATTTTTCTAAAGTTCAGTTATTTCAAAATTTTTTTAAAATTTAAATGGCAACGATGTATTGGATCAACACTCAACTCCTCGTCCAGGGGTAAAGGGCTGGCTTCTTCAGATAAGAGGAAGATGCCAGGAAGATGAGAGTTAGTGCAGAGGTTTGCAAACCTTTTTTGGAAAAGCAGAACCCAATCTTCAAGTGGAAACAGAACCTAATGCCATCTGCAAACCAGGGCAGGTCAGAGCTGCTCGCCCGGCCCCCTCGCCCGCAGAGCAGTTTGAGCTCCATTGCTGAGACCACCTCTGCCTCTGCCCACTCCTGGGCAGCCGCCCTCCCACTCACCGTCCGTGTTCTCCAGCACCGTGCTGTGCTTCACAAAGGCCACGTCCCCGGCCCCTTCCGCCAGGCACCTGCCGAGGAGAACGCTGTGAGCCTGGCGGGCACCGAGCTCCCGGAGCCCTCGGCCTGCCCAGCCTCCACCTCTGGAGGCCTGGCCTGGACGTGGGGTGGCCACAGTGGGCCTGGGCGGCCAGCTCTCTGTGTGGCTTTGCCACGTGTGGAGCCTTCCTAGCCTCATCACCTGTGAAGTGAGGGTGAAAAGGTGGCTCCTATGGGGGGAGATCCTGTGTGACCTGTATAGATCCTGCACATCCGGGGCCTCAAAGGAGCGGAGCTCCTGTGGCAGCTGCTACCGGTGGCAGCAGCTGCCTTCCTGTGCAGGTTTGGAGATGACTCTGCCCTAAGGCAGGGGATGGACTACCAGGGGTCCTCAAACTTTTTAAACAGGGGGCCAGTTCACTGTCCCTCAGACAGTTGGAGGGCCGGACTATAGTTTAAAAAAAAAAACTATGAACAAATTCCTATGCACACTGCACATATCTTATTTTGAAGTAAAAAAACAAAACGGGAACAAATACAATATTTGTATTTGCATGTGGCCTGCGGGCCGTAGTTTGAGGACCCCTGGACTAGACCTTCTCACGCCATAACAAAAACTCCGAGTGCAAGGGACCAGGACTGTTCTGCATCCTCTGTATGTCGCAGCCCAGGCAGGGAGGCGGGGCAGTGGGCTGCCTGGTCCAGGGGGAGCACACAGGACAGTGGGTGGGCGAGCCTCTGGCTTGGAGGACAGAGGACTGTTTTTCTCTCTGTGCTAAACACCACATTGACCCAGATCCCGGCCTGGAGCGTTCCCCTCCCCTCCCTCGCCGCCCAAGGTTCGAGGGGCTCGATGGGCTTCCATGCCAGTCCCCGCGGAGCACGGTTCCTTTTTTAAGGACAGACAGATGTGCACCACAGCTGGTAGGCTGTCTTCTGGATCCACACAGGCTCCTCTAAAATGCCAGCCTGAACGCGAGATCCCTGGCAAGCTCCCCGCCCCCATCGCCTTCCCTGCAGCTCTGAGGCATGGGCCCAGGGGAGTGGCAAAAGGTTGTTTTGTCATTTTCTTCTCTCTGAGCCCTCACCTCTCTAAATATAGCAAACATGTTGATTTATGAGCAATTCCAGCCTGGCGTGTTCCGGTGTGTTGTTTTTAAGTCAGCCAGGGCACATGAACTACATAAAGGGCGCTTTGATGTGATGCAGCGACATGGCCGCTCCCCCCGGCCCTCCCTGCCTGAGTGTTTTCCCAGCTCTCACGGCCCCCAGGCCTCACCCCTGACTCAGCTCGCCGCCCCCCTGAGCGCCAGCCCCGCCCAGGCCCCTCACTCACCGGAAGGCCCCGCTGTAGTCGTAGTACCTCTCCAGGGGGCTCTTGTCACACACGCCCTCCCCAGCCGCGTTGCCCCGGCAGAGGCGGCAGAGGGACTTGGAGTAACTGGTCTCTCCTGCCCCCGGGACACAGCTGCCCCCAAAATACTCGCTGACAGCTGCAGGAGGAGAAGAGGGCGGTCAGGGTCAGCCAGCTGTGCAGCGGGACCCTCGCCCTGTCCCCGAGGGCCCTGTCCCCAGGGCCGGCACAGGCCACTCAGGCTGGAGTGGAGGGCTGGCTCCCCAGGGACAGAGCTGGACCCTTCAGACTTCAGTTTGAGCAAAACTGGGGAGCTGGATCCCATCGGTGATTCCCAAACTGGGGCCACAAAAGTGTGGGCATTGGGGAGGGGCTGTTGTTCTTCAAAAAATGGCTCAGGAAAGAAACCACTTACCCCCAAAGGCCGCACGGGACAACTAAGTGTCAACTAGATACTGTTCTCATTGAGGCTTTCACATCAACATCAGTATGGCTCATCAGCGAAAGCAGGGAAAGACAGCAAGTATTACTTAAGGAGTATCATTAGTTTGATAGACAGTGCTTCTCAGAACAGGGAGGGGGGAATGGAGGAGAGGGAGGCGTTGTGGGCAAAGAGCCAGCCCGGAGGCCCATGCCCACCCTCTTGACAAATATTTGTCCTGTGCTGAGGACAGCGCCGTGAGGGGAGCAGGGAGCCAGTCACAGGGTGCTCATCACCAGACAGACGCACCTTTTCCAGGGCGGGCCCTTCTGGGTGTCTTGCTGCATCCTCCCAGGGGAGGAGCATGTACTAACTGTGCCCAGTGACTGATCAACCACCCACACCAGCGCCGTCTGAGAGAACATGGCTTCCGGGCTTTTGTGGGTTGTGCTGGTTTACCCCGTGGTGGGGGCAGTATGGGGAGCCGTGTACACATGGGTACATGTGTGTGCACTGTGGGTTTGTGCATGTGTGTACATGATGCATGTGTGTGCACAACAGTGAGGTGCCCACCGAGAGGTGTGGAAGTTGAACTCATAACAACGACAGTTCCATGAGGTGCCCTATACCCCGCCCCATGCATCGTGCGAAGACTGTGTGAATCATCTCAGTCCTCCCAACCCCACAGAGCTCTCCTCGCCTCATCCCTGCTGTTCCCCTCGCAGGGCAGCCTCCCTCCAGGAGCTGTCGTTAATTTCCAATTTCACACGATGAGGAAACTGAAGTTCAAGGAGCTAGAGTAACCCCCTGAGGGCAGACCATCTATCTGACAGCAAACTCAGGGCTTTAAAAGACCATTGTTTCTCCTGCAAAATCCCGCATCCTGCACCCACCCCCAGAAGCACTGGTCAGCGAACCAGGAGGCAGCACACTGTGGACAAGGGATTTGGGGACACCACAAACTCTACTGGGGTGGGGGTGATCCCAGGAGGACAGTTTGAGAATGTGGTGGTCACGTGTCAGGGGCCACCTCAGCTCTGTATTGTGTCCACTGTGGAGAGAGTGACAGTCAGGTGGCCAGGAAAAGAAGCCCACGGCACGAGAAGCAGGCTCCCGCTCTTAGCCGGACCTCAGGCCTCCACTGACACCCCCAGGCACTGCATTCTCAGCCACCCCATTCAGCTCACCCTCAGCTCCCTTCTGCAGAACTTCCTGTCTGCACGACAGCCCTATTCCCTGTCAAATGGACCAGTCAGGGAGCAGCACGTCTCTGACTCGGTACATGTGAACTTTCTGGGTACAAATCAGCAGCTTGTTTGGGTCCTGAAGAAAGAGAGTTTCTAGCCCTGACCGGTTTGGCTCAGTGGATAGAGCGTCGGCCTGCAGACTCAAGGGTCCCAGGTTCGATTCCGGTCAAGGGCATGTACCTGGGTTGCGGGCACATCCCCAGTAGGGAGTGTGCAAGGGGCAGCTGATCGATGTTTCTCTCTCATCGGTGTTTCTGACTCTCTATCCCTCTCCCTTCCTCTCTGTAAAAAATCAATAAAATATATTTTAAAAAGTTTCTTAATTCTATGGAGGACACGTTTCTGGAAATAGCGACCTACACCAGGTCTGCACCAGGTGAGAGCTGCTCTCTGGTGAGTCACCAGGTCCCAATGGGTGAGTGCGAGCTGAGTGCTCTGGGGGGCCTCCCCAGAAACTAAAACAGCGGCAACAGTTGGCGGCCCAGCATGAAGACAGGAGGGGCTGAAACACCCACCAGGTGTCTGGAGGTCCCTGGAGAGGTGGGACTGTGCAGCTCCCTAAAGGAGATGCAAGATGAAGGCGAGCCTGGAGGGAGGCTGCCCTGCGAGGGGACCAGCAGGGATGAGGCGCGGAGAGCGGAACCCAGAGGCCCCGGAGAAGCGGCTGCCGTGGAAGCCCTCACCTCTGAGCACGTCGCAGCCCATCACCGAGAGGCTGCCGCTCTCCACCAGGTAGCCCACGGGCACGTTCCAGCCCACCGTCCTGTTGATGCCCGTGTGGCAGGACTTCACGCCCTTCAGGGTGGTGATGGTCAGGTTGGAGCTCCTCTTGACCACGGCTACCGCATAGTAGGAGGTACCAACCTCTGGACAGAAGAGAGGGGAGGAGTGAGGGCAGCAAGGGAGAAGCCACGAGAGAGGCCGGGGCCCTGCCCGAGAAGGCTGTGGGGAGGGTGTGTGTGTGCCACGCAAACTTGCACGTGAATGCGTGTGTGTGTGGATGTACACGCGTATGTGTGCTTGGGGTTCTCATTACTGAGAGAGCCAGTGAGTGCAAGCCATGTGTCTTATTACAGACCCCGCCCTCCTCCACCCTCACGTGGTAGATATTATTTCATTAGTTAATTTTCACCTTTCCTTCCTGAGTCAGCTGGCACATAGCTAGGTCTATGTCTATGTCAGGGGAGCTCTGCAGCTGGACCAATAGCAGGAGTGGCCTGCGAGTTTTGTTTTCCAAAAGTGAAGCCCTTCGGAGAACTTAGGAGGATTGAGGGAATGGTATTGTGGTTATGGGAAAAGTGTGGTTGAGAGGAGCAGGGCAGTGGCTTCCCCAGGTTAGAAAAAGTGATTTCCTAGTGCTGAGGGGAAAGGAGAGATAGATAGATAGATAGATAGATAGATAGATAGATAGATAGATAGATAGAAAGAAAGAATAGATAGGTGATAGACAATAGATGGGTAGATAGATGATAGATAGATAATAGATAGGTAGATAGATAGATAGGTAGATAGGTAGGTAGATAGATAATAGATAGGTAGATAGATAGATAGGTAGATAGGTAGATAGATAGATGATAGATAGATTATAGATAGGTAGATAGATAGGTAGATAGATAGGTAGATAGATAGATAGGTAGGTAGATTGATAGGTAGATAGGTAGATAGAACAATGTGGTCTCACATCACTCAAGATCCTGACCAGGGTGCATGTGGGTGGGCAGGAGTCTGTATCCTGGCAAAAGATTCCCCTGGGCCAAATATGGCGGAGAAGGTGCCATTCACACAAGAGAGGAAGAACTCATCTCTGGGATGGATGACCAGAGGACACCTTATAGGTTAGCACGAATGTGCACACACTTGACTGCCGCGTGTGGTGGGTGCCCGGGATCCGAATGAAGCTGAATTCTAGAAAACAAGCCAGTGTTGTTTCTTGCACACCTGCACCTGGCCCCTGGCAACCAAAGTGGCCTCGTCGGGTCCCACCCTCTGACTTGCCCCCTGTGCCTTTCTCTTTAGTTCCTTGAGCTCACCAGCTCTTTCCCACCCGGGACTCTGGTCCGGGCTCCACTTACCGTCACCTCCCCAGATAAGCCCTCACGCCTTATTTTCTCCCTCATGGCCTTTGCTTTTTCACGCACGCACCACATCTGTAACTACATTTTTTTGGTGTTTATTTGTTTGCTATCTGACTCCTGCTCTTTGGGGGCAGAAACTGGCTCTCTTTTGCTTACTACTCTGTGCTCATGACTGGCATGTAGTAGGTGCTTAGTAAATGTGCTGAATTAAAGAGGAAGAGCTGTTTCTGGCCGATGAGTGAAAGGCTGGCAGGTTTGCAGGGCTGCACTGTGTCCTGAGTCATCAAGTAGCCAAGTAACCAAGAGGGACCCTGTGCTGGGCACCGAAGATGAGGACCAGGGCCTCCTCAGGGGACTCGCTGTGGTGACAAGGCAAACAAGACCGAAGGGGCCACGACCTGAGCAGAGTGAGTCAGCGCTCTGGGAAGCAGGAGACAGAGGCCCTTTGCAGGGGCGGGAAGACCCAGGGGAGCTCCTTGGAAATGACAACCGAGCTGGGCTGTGACGGAGGCTAGGCCTTGGACCAGTGGACGTGGTGGGAGAGGTGAAGGGCAGGCTGAGCCTGAGGTGTGTCTGGTCTGAGGTGCAGGGTCGGGGGCAAAGGGACTCACATTTCCGACCACACATGCTCCCACATGGGCTCAGTGAGTCTGTGTGACAGGGCAGGGACCACTGTCCCCATTTTATAGTCAAGGAAGTGGAGGTTGCCCGAGGTCACAGGAGGTCACAGGAAGGGGCAGAGCTGGGAGTCATGTGGGCTCTGCAGCTCCCGGTCACCACCTCTTGCCTGGCCCCACCCCCACTCCTGCAGCTTCTGACAGATGCCACTCAAATGTGAGGCAGCTGAGCTCTACTGACGCCTCGACCACCCCAGGCGATCACGCCCCAACACTATGCCAGGCTCGGGCAGCCCCTCAGTAAGAGCTGTGGGTGCGAGTTAGGGGGCTGCTGGGATCCCTGTGAGGAAGAACAGATGCGGGTCAGCCCTCTCATCTCTGGCATCCCCCTCGCAGAGATTTAGGGGCCTCTGAAGGTTTGTGTGGCCAGGATCCCAGGGCTGCTCTGAGGACAGGGTGACTGACCAGCGCCAGGGAGTCAGGGCAGGGCCAGGCCCAGCGAGGACACTTCCTCTCTCCCCCCACCTCCTCCCACTGGGCCCTCTGACCTTGATCATACACTTCACCCACCACGGGCTTCAGGCCATGCTCCTTCCCCGCCTCATAAATGGCTCCTCCGTCCAGAGTGATGGCATCTGCCTCCCCAGCCTGCTGGGACACGTGAGTCAGCATACCCACCCCTGCTCCCCAGCCTTCCCCATCCCTGCTCCCCAGCCTTCCTCACCCCTGCTCCCCAGCCTTCCCCAGCCCTGCTCCCCAGCCTTCCTCACTCCTGCTCCCCAGCCTTCCCCGCCCCTGCTCCCCAGCCTTCCCCACC
>NW_005365371.1:4435110-4437158 GCF_000412655.1 Myotis brandtii
GCCCCTTGAAAAGCCCCGGAGGTCCACCCTGTCCTGGCTCAGCCTTGCAGGCCCCTCCCCCACCAGGGCCCAGGGGACAGCTCTCCTAGGCTACGGGCTCACCTTGTTTTTCTAATTATGTTATTTGAAAAATATTAATTTTAAAGGACTTATAATAGATGTACATGGTAACAAATCAGATAGTACAAAATGGTACGTAGTGAAAAGTGAGTCTCCCTCGTTCTCTTGTTTCCCAGCCCCCTGCTAACCTGCTCCTCAGGTTTTCTCTCTACGATGCAGACTGACTCGCATACATGCATGCCCGTTTCCATTTTCCCCTCTTTCTTTTAAAACACAAACGGCAGTATACTGTCAGTATGTCATGGCGTCCATGAACAGAATTACAGTTCAACAGAGTTGGTTTGCGCCCTCAGAGTGGACCTGGCCCGGACCCTTGGCCCAGGTGGGACTGGATAGGGCCTGGGGGCCTATCAAAGGCTGAGGGGACCGAAACCCCAGGGCCCCTGTGCCTGCCCCTGAGGCTCCCCCCACACCTGTCCTGCCCCTAAAGTCCTGCCTCTGAGTTAGCAGGTCTCCTGCCTCTCAGAACTGCTTTCCCACCCCCCACTCACCCACCCAGGACCTCTGTCCGCTGGTCCTCCTTCCCCAGAAACCCCACAAGCCCGGATCCGGAAAACTCCGTGGCACAGTGAGTGCCCCTCCACCGAGGAGTCTGCTGTGGGGCTCCCCTCAGCGGGGTGGGCAGTGTCCCCAGTCCAGCAGGGGCCTTGCCGGAGGAAAGCTCTGCCTCTGACACCTTTCCCGGCTGCGGGCGGGCGCCCATCTGAGCAGGGGCCTCTCCTAGGCCTCCTGGCGCCTGGCTGGGGCCGGGCAGGAAACACACTGGCCCTAGTTACCTGGGAAACTCAGGAGATCCTATCGCCCAACCCTGGCGGGGGACATCCGTGCCCGTCCCAGTGAATGAGGCTGTTGTGTGCTCCCTCCTGAGTCAGAGGCCTCTTGTCTGGCGGGCGGAGGTGGCAGAGCGGAAGGAGGGGACTCACCATGATGAGCTGGATGCAGTGGTCGGCGGAGGCGCCCTGGACGCACCGCAGGGAGGGCTGGATCCCAGCTCCCTGGAAGGCCTTGCTCATGTCGCTGCACTTCTGCTGCTCCGGGTCTGAGGTGGAGCACCACCGCACCTCCATCCCGCTGAGCGCTGGGGGCAGGGGACAGTGAGGCCCGGCTTCCGGGGCGGCCCAGCCCCTCCGAGGAGGGTGGCTCCAGCAGCTCTCGGTGACCCAGCCTGTGAGCACAGCCCTCCCCCCCGCACGGGACACTGAGGCACAAAGCGGTGCCACTGACTGGCAGGGCCCTGTGTGGGGCCATGCTGTCCCCGTGCTCAGGGTAGATGGGTGGCTCGAGCCTGGCTTGGCCCATAACAGAGGCAAGGGAGTGCCTCCAGGTATCAGCTGGCTACCGTGGCCCTCGGGCCATCCTGGGAGGCCTGCGGCTTTGAGGAGCCTTGCGCCCTCGTGGAGAATCTGTGATCATGTCCGTTGCAAACCCACCCTCAGGCGGCACAGTGCCAGGCCCCTGACAAGGGGAGGCCGAGGAGACAGCAGCCTGCTGCTCCAGCTGGTGACTTCAGACAACTGGCTTGACCTCTCTGATCCCGTTTCAGACGAGCAGCCCACCTCTGTACTGTGAGTAAACCTAAGCTGAGCCAGGCCCTTCTTCTCGGGGGGACCCTGTTGGGGCCCTGATCTGACCAGGCCAGAGTCCGGAGCGCTCCACCTCGGGACCCAGAAGAGCGGTGCCAGGGCTCCCAGGTCCTGAGGCTGATGCCTTTGCAGACCCAGCTCCCCAGCACCCCCGCCCTCCTGCCCAGCCAGGCTGCCGGGACCCCTGCGCGCCCCCGCGGCTTTGGGTCCAGTTTCCACCTCCCACCCTCTCCCGGCAGCCAGCGCTTCCCACCCCCACGCCAAGGGTCAAGGCTGCGGGTGTCCTCATCCTCCCTTCCACTACCCTCCGCCTCCCCAGCCAGGGTGGCAGCCAGGAAGGAGGAA
>NW_005365371.1:4437273-4448473 GCF_000412655.1 Myotis brandtii
CCCCGTCCCACAGTCCCGGCCCTGACTCCCTTGGAGGGGGCGGTGCGGGGCCCCGTGGGGGCCCCCTTCTCCACCCCTGCGCCCTGCAGGGAGCCCTGGAGCGGTCTCTCCCTCCCCCTCCCTCCCCGGACTCTTCTCCTGTCTCCTCTCCGAGGGGCCGCCCTGGCCCCCCAAACCTCCTCTGGCTTCCGCGCCCATCAAGAGCGTTCGCCCCCTCCACGGCCTCCCGACACCCGGCTCTCTCCTCCCCGCCTCTGCCGCGCATCCGCAGGTCCGCTTTCTCCAGGCCCAGCTCCATGCCGCTTCCTCCGCGAAGCTCTCCAGACTTCCCAGTCCGCCCGGCTCAGCGCTAGTTCCCCGAACCGTCCTGGTCCGCTAGACGCGGGTTCAGGACACACTTCCCAGCCCCGGGTCCTGCTCAGGGGCGGTGGAGAGCTCCGGGGCCCCGCCCCCGCTCCTGCTCCTCACCAGTGCGCAGAGCCAGGAAGAGCCACAGAGCCACACTCGGGCCCCGCATGGCGGGCGCCGTCTAGAGCCGGGTTGGGTCTAGGTCTGGGTCCGAGTGGGTCAGCAGTAGCCGGAGCTCTGTCCCTCCTTCCTCCCGGCCCGGGCTCTCAAGCTGGTTAAGTGTGTCTGGGGCGTGCCTTGGCGGTGTCCACGCCCCTAGGGCGCACCCGCCCACCCAGACTGGACACCTGGGATGACCAGACTGGCCTAGGCCTTCTCTCTGGCGCCCCTTGCTGGAGCCTCGGCCGGTGCAAGGGCCCGAGCTTCACCGCTGGGCTGTGTGGATCCCCGTGCTCACCTGGGCACCACACTCAGCTGTCCCTGGGAGTCAGGTATCTGCTCTCCGAGGTCTGATTCCCTCAATTCAAGGGCTCTGTCTCCAGATCGCCGGCCTGCGGGAGCATCTTCACTTCCTCGCCTAGACCCCAGATATCATGTTCAACTGGAGAGGGAAAAGCTCAGATCTGGAAGGAAGAAGAGGTCAGAGTCTGGGCTGGAAGGACGCTCAAAGGCCATCGAGTTCACTCACCAGCCTCTCTTCCAGCACACATTGCACCAGGGATGTGGGGATACAGAGACAAACCCTGATGGACACAGTCCTGGCTGGGAAGGAGCTGGGGTGTAGGGGTAGGTTTTCTCATTCTAGGCAACTGCCTCTCCTGGGACCTAATGAGGGAAGTGAGTTGCCCAGGTTACTCATTTGTCAGTGACAGAGCTGGGACAGACCCAGGTGGCCAGCAGAGCCTGGCTCACTCCATTAGCTTTGGAAGGTGGGAAGAAGACCCAAGACGGGGAGAGGAGGAGGAAGCAGAGAAGGACAAAGCAGATGAGAGGAGGAAGCGAGTGAAGAAGGCGAGGGAGGAAAGGATGGGTTGTCTGTTTCTCTAGGCCTCTGGTTTTCAAAGTGTGGTTCCCAGACCAGCAGCAGCAGCATAACCTGGAACTTGTTAGATACACAAATTGTCAGGCCCACCTCTGATCCACTGAGTCAGAAACTCTGAGGGTAGGGCCAACACTCTTTTTTTTTTCTTCTTTCAAGTATATTTTTATTGATTTCAGAGAGGAAGGGAAAGGGAGAGAGAGATAGAAATATCAATGATGAGAGAGAATCACTGATCGGCTGCCTCCTGCACTCTCCCGACTGGGGACCGAGCCCAGAACCCAGGCATGTGCCCTTGACCAGAACTGAACCCAGGACCCTTCAGTCCACAAGCCGACGCTCTACCCACCGAGCCAAACTGGCTAAGGCAACACTATGTTTGTTACCCTCGTGCACAGCAGAGTTTGAGAACCACTGTTCTAGGTAGACCAGGACTACAGCTCACCATGTGTGGTGGGGACGCAGAAATTGTTACTCAGTCATCCGCCTCCATTTATGTCCTTCTCTTTTATCACCCCCTCATGAGCACCCAGGACTGCGACCCTGCCTGCCTCAGGCAGAGGACATGTGTTATAAGAATGCTGAGCGAGAGAGAGGACCCCTGGGTCTGAGTTTGTCAGTCCTCCAGCCTGCTCTGCCCCCTGGGAAAGGAAGCCCTGGCTCCTGTGATTGGGCGGTGAAGCTGCTTCATCTTACACATGGACATGATCATGGGAGCGGGGCTTCAGGAGACCTGAGCTCTACTCTTATCACGTGTGACCTCGGCCACGTTCCTTCTCTCTGGGCTGCATATGGATGTCAAAGGTAGATCATGATGGCTCTGATGCACCGTTCTTCTTCCCCTAATACAGTGGTTCTCAACCTTCCCAATGCCGCAACCCTTTAATACAGTTCCTCATGTTGTGATGACCCCCAACCATAAAATTATTTTCGTTGCTACTTCATAACTGTAATTTTGCTACTGTTATGAATCGTAATGTAAATATCTGATATGCAGGATGTATTTTCATTGTTACAAATTGAACATAATTAAAGCATAGTGATTAATCACAAAAACAATATGTAATTATATATGTGTTTTCCGATGGTCTTAGGCGACCCCTGCAAAAGGGTTGTTTGACCCCCAAAAGGGTCACGACCCACAGGTTGAGAACCGCTGCCCTAATAGCTGTCTGCTCTGGAGAATTTGAGGGGGCATGTGTGGTACAAGCTGTGTGTCCATCCCCAGCGGGAGTCACCAAGAGGAGGAGGCACCTCTTTCTAACTCGCACAAGTGGATTGGCAGGTGGCCCTGGCAGAGGGGCTATGGCCTCTCCTAAGGGCATGGAATACATAAAGTGTCCCTAGCAAGACTCACCCTCCTGACTGAGGATGAAAAGGCTCATTTTTGCAACTCTGAGAGCAGCCAGAAGGTATTGGCAGGGTTTGTGTTAAGTTGGTCCTTTAGCAAAGCTCCAGGTGACACTGATAAGGTGTCAGACAGCTGCAGCCTAAGAGCTTGCTGAGCTCCTTCACAGCAGGGCCCTTTCCTCAACTCTCAGGTCACTCCCCCACTGTCTCACCAGGGAATTTGCTGTCTCTGGACTCCAGGGGCTTCTCGATCAGGCCCACTGCCTGGCTCTAACATGCACATAGCTTGTGTGTCATGGGGAACCCTGCCTCAGCTTGAGCCTGGATCCTGCCATTTCTGGGATTCAGACATACCCAGGTGGTCAGAGGATTGAAGGGGTGGGTGCACTGCGGGCATAATGAGCTAGCAATTTTACCAAAGAACAGCTGTTTAGAGAAGCAGAAGCACTAAGGTTAACTGGGTCCCCATTCTGGACTCATTGAGGTGAGAGTCTAAAAAATACAAGGACTGGTTTCACTGACGCTTCTGTAAGATGTTGGGGCCTAAGCAACACTGCTTTGGGACCCCCGACCCTATTCCATGATATGAAAGACAAAGAGCTCTTCTTTACTCTGCCAAGGCCACAGCTCTGGCACTTGCATGGAGCTTGCTGGTCAGGGAGCTGGAACACAGTAAAGACCGCCTCTGGGGATTCAGAAAGAAGAGGGAAGGTCCTTGGACAGAGGCAGAGAATGGGTACTGGTGGGGTGAGGGGGCTAATGAGCCAGCAAAGTGTGGATGAACAAGTCTCCTGCCCAGAATATTAGGACAATTAATGGTTTTTCATTTCAACAAGTCATACTTTATATTTTTTTATGTCTAGGGGCTGTAATGTCTTTGACTAAGAACATGTCCAAACAATTTTTTATTCTGGGGACATTTGGATGAGCTGTTGTGCACAGAGAAAATCAGGAATGCAGCAGTAAATATGTTATCAAAGAATATCACCCTCTTACAGTAAGCCTCAATGTCGTTGATAGGTTCTCGGAAACTGTAACTTTTAAGGGAAATGACGTATAAGAAAACCAATTTACCATAGGCTAATTGGTATAAACAGGAGTTAAGTTCCTATGGCATATTTCTAGTCACAAAAAGTGTTTCCAAATCCCTAAATAAAGACCCAAACACTCCTTTTTAAAAAATTTTATTTTCTTTATTGATTAAGGTATTACATATGTGTCCTTATCCCCCCCATTTCCCCCCTCCCCCCTGCTCATGCCCTCACCCTCAAACACTTCTAATATTGAACTTTGAAATAAATGTGAACTATACAGACATTTAAGAAAGATCAGTAAAAACAAGTAAGATAATTGTTTTCCAACCTGCTTATTTCAGTTCAGGGTCTCAGTGGCCAGAACCTATCCTGGCACCACCCCCGGACTGGCTGCGCATGTAGGGCACATCCAGACACCCCACTCACTCAGAAGGAGGCAACGCAGACACCCCCCCCTCGTTCACCTCATGTGCACATATTTGGGATGTGGGAGGAAACCAGGCGATCCAAAGAAAACCCACACCGATATGAGGAGGACGTGCGAACTCCACACAGACAGTGGCACCAGCAGGGAATAGGTTTTTTCTTCCCGACATTATAATGAAATGATGTTATTTGAGGACATGCTGTACTCCTGACATCATTCACCATGAATTTGCTGACTGGTCAATACATCTGAATTTGTATATTGAGATCAATGGTAGACATATTGAGGGTTTTGGGAACAAAAGTTTTTGCCACTTTACAAGTATTTTCCCTATGAAGCTGGACTTGGGGAAGCCTGCTCAGAGATTTGACTTTGGGTGGTAGGCACATGGTGCTATATACAGATTTTTTTTTAAAACAGGTATGGAAGCAGGACTTTCATTCTTTCTTTTTAAAAAAATATGTTTTTATTAATTTCAGAGAAGAAGGGAGAAGGATAGAGTGATAGAAACATCAATGATGAGAAAGAATCATATAGATCAGCTGCCTCATGCATGCCCCATACTGGGGATGAAGCCCACAACCCGGGCATGTGCCCTGACTGGGAATCGAATTGTGACCCCTGTTTCATAGGTCGGCGCTCAACCACTGAGCAACATTGGCCGGGGCTATATACAGATTTTGTAACTTAGAAATCCCCACATGAAACCCATGTGGTCATGTTGACCAATGTCACCCAATAACACTTAATTATAAGTATGAAAAAAAGAAGCATTAAGATTAAAATGTGAGTGATGGAGAGGATATCCTATTAAGCACAACTGTTACTAACAAGATGTAGAAAAATAGTTAAAAGCTTTTTCCTAGTGAGACTGAGGAATGTCAGATAAACTAGACCTGAACTAAGTACCGAACTTTCAGAGAAAAGAAAGAAATCTGTCATCAAAAGATATCGTTTCTAGTTTTAAATACCACTAGGAAAGTAGATATTTTTGATCCACTAACTCACAAGATTTAGAAAACTTTTTTGTAGAGCTTCATAGTGTGGAACATATGGGACTTTCATCGTCTTTAGCACTCCCATCTGTGAGTTAAATGAACCTAATTTTAGACATTCTAAAGAAAGATTACATCACTCGCTCTAATCTTTTCTTCCAGAAAACTCACTGTATCTTGTTTCACATGCTAATTGTTTTTTACAGACTTCTACATAGTTAAAAATCCATTCTACTGTTAAACATTGTCCAAATGAAATGGGTCATTAACACTGGATGAGAGAAAATAGGGATGAATATATGCTCAATTTGAGTAGTTTATTCCCACTTAGGACAAACACCAGTAACTCCTAAGGTATAGTCTAGAGCCATTTTAAGGGAGTGACCTGATATTTTTGAAAACACACATGTGAGAAATCAAGTCATACTGTGGTAAGAATGAAGAAGACCGACAAGTCACGTGTGCTCAGCATGCAAAAGGGTTGAGTGTCAAACCAATCAATCAGAGACCAGCTCTGGCTCAAGGATTCCCTAAGTACGCTGCATTAGAATTAGATTTCTGTTAATCACAGAATATTAGTAATATTTAAGATGCAGAGAGGTTACCACCTAAAGAATATTGGTAGTTATTAATTTTAAAAAACAAACTACAATCCTTTGGGGCTCAACGAAGATTTTCTTAAGAGTAAGGCTGTCTTGGTGGACTATTTTCTAAATTGTTACCTTATTAGACAATCTCACTTTTAACAAATGGCTGGTTTCATTTGTTGCTCAGACCATTTTCTCCTCATTTACTACTGCCCTAAATAGATGACTTATTTCCCCTGGGACACCAGCAAGGAGAACGTGGTACCAGTCATGGGCACATCTAGCTATTGGATCATCTGAGTGTTATTCCTGGGAATTGGAAATTCTAAAAACTTTAATTGCTTATTCTTGCCGTCTCCAGCTTTAGGAACAAATTTGTTCTGTATCCAGGCCCCTGGGATCTGTCATTCTTCATTTAGAGTTTGTTTTAGGATGATAGGCTCCTGTGCCACTGCCACAATGTGTGGATACGCGCAGTAGAGATAGAGGTGGAGTGGGGGAAGGCCTGTCATGGCTGTGAGATCAGAAACCCATTTCTGGTTCTGCTTCTTGTTCCTGCAGGCCTAGCGTTGCAAAGGAGTACACAAATATAGCAGGATAAACTGGAAACAAACCAAACATCCACTTAGTGAGGGGCTAAAAAAAATTGGAGTGTATTTATAAGTGGAATACTACCCAGCAACGAAAAGGAACAAACTATTGATGCATGAGCAACATGGATGAGTCTCAGATGCATTTTGCTAAGGGAAAGAAGCTACATCCAAAATGCTACATATGATATTCCATTTATATGATATTTTGGGAAAAGCAAAACTATAGGCACTGATAAAATATCAGTGATTGTCAGAAGTTGGGGGTGGGAGAAGGTATTGATTACAGAGGGGCAAGCATGAGAGAAATGTTGGGATAATGGAACTGTTTTGTATTCTGGATTGTGGGGGTGGTTACATGACTCTATGCATGTGTCAAAACTCATAGAATTGTACACCATAAAGAATTTTACAGTACATAAATTAAAAAATACAGTAAGTTAGGACAGTGGCTTCCTTTGGAGTAGGAGTAATGACTTGGAGAAAGCTGATGGGGGAGTGGGGCGGGGGTCATGTCCAGGGTGCTGGTCATGTTCTGTTGTTTGAGCTTCATGTTGGTTGTTACATGGTCACCCATGTGATGTTTGTTCCTTGAGGTATATGTACACTTATGATATTAATACATTTTATTTATGTATACTTCAATAAAAAGTAAGCAAGAGAAGAGTGGGAGAATTCCAGCCTTTACTGTCCTCTGGTCTCCTTCCCCTAATTCTCCCCATGTGTTTTTTACTACTATGGGGAATACAAACTGCTAGAAAAATTGTAGTGTGACACTCGCCCTGGTCAGGTTTGGTATCTGTTTCTTAAAGCCTCAAATAATACCAGGTTACCTGGCCACCACGTCTGTTCACAGTGTGGTTTAGCAGACCAGGATTTGTATTGCCAGCTCTCAGGTAACCATATTTGGGGGTGGAAAGGAGAAAGAGCTGGCAGTAAAGTCAGTGAGAAAGTAGTAAATCATGACTCTTCTGGTCCTAGTCAAATTGAAGGAAAAAATGTACCTTATCTGGGTCATTTAAGTAATCTTTTCCAGGCATTTATAGACTCTCAATAATAAATGTTCTGGAGAATTGCTATGGATTGTTGGGTCTAGCACTATGCAGGGATGTGGGAATAGCTTATGAAATCATGTCTTCCAGTTCCATGTTGAGTTAGGGCAGTAGGTCAAAGTCACAGGCATCTCTGACAGAGTTTGGGTCCTTAAAGGAAGATACAAGTAAACAAGATGATAGGAACTGAAATGTAAATAATTCCTTAACTAAAAGTCTAAGATTTCTCTACAGGGGATGAGGAAAGGTGGACCATATTCTTCTGTCTTCTGCTACCCACCATAAATAGTACAGGGCAAGAGGAAGAACAGGAAGTATTGAGAGTCAAGTATCAGATGCTGTGATCGGTATTTTGCACACACTAGTTTATTTAACCCTTATAACAATCCTGCAAGTTAGTCATTCGAATCCCATTTAAAATATGGCAAAATGAAGGCTCAGGTTAATTTCTACAAGGGGAATTGGAACAATTCCAGGCTTCTGATGCCAAAGAAAAAGGGAATTAACTCATAGAGTGTACTATGTGCTAGCTAAGATTTATTTGTAATTTTACTGCTTCTCAAAATATGTCCATGTTGCAGATAAGTAATAAGAAAGAGGAATGGTACAACTTGCCCAATCTTAGTTATATAATCAGTAGGAGGCACAGCTGGCATTCAGATCAAGCTCTGATTCCACAGCCCACATTCTTCACATTATATAGCACTCTGCTGCTAAAGCTAAGGACAGCTGTATTATGCAATTCTTCAGGGAGATCAATGGAATCTTCAACATTCAGCTAAAATACCAGGTAATCTAAACTGGGTCAGAAAAGTAACATTCCTGTTTTTTCCTAGATATCTTTCAAATTCAAACACAGCAATAACAATCTCTTAAATTTATTGACATTTACTTTCTTTTAATTAGTAATTCAAACCTCGAGGGACACATCACCCATTAAATTCAGCTCACAGCATGGGAGGAAAAGAACTGGTAGAGTAGAAAGACCACTGTCCAGGAGTTAAAGCTTCTAATCTGGCTCTCTTCCTGGTTTGCATTGTAACTTTGGTTAAGACATTGGGACCTCTGGGCTTCTGTTTCACCACATGTAAACTGAAAGTATCCAAGACAGAGAATCTTGGAAGAGAACTGTTTATTTCTTTAGAAAACAAATTTTCCTTGTAAGTGAAGTCCCCAAATTGCCATCTTTGGAGTTTAAGTACTATATAATGGTTTAGCATGTATTTGTTAACCAGAGCAGTTCCTCCATAGATACTACAACCCATGGATGCCCAAGTCCCTTATTTAAAATGGAACGAGCTCTGCAAGTTTGCTTCATTATTTTTTGAAGAGCCCTTGGCAGATATGGAATAGGAAAGCAAACAAAGATGTGTATTCGCATTTAAAATTTTTCAACTTAAGGATATAAAGAAGCATTTACAAATAAGAAATATCTCATAAGTCGTTCAAATAGTTTTAGCCTCTGTGAGTTAGAATAGTGGATACTGTTCCATTTTGGTTCTCAGGAGGTTCTTCCTTTGTATGTCACTGTGACAGTTAGTGTGGCTTGTTTCCCACAAACAGTTGTTTCAGCTGTAATGGGAATGATTTGTTCTATGTGTCTGTTCCCTACTTATCGTGTGATTCTGGGCAAGTGCCTTCATCTAAGTCAGTGGTTCTCAACCTGTGGGTCGCGACCCCTTTGGGGGTCGAACGACCTTTTTTCACAGGGGTCGCCTAAGACCATCGGAAAACACATATATAATTACATATTGTTTTTGTGACTAATCACTATGCTTCAATTATGTTCAATTTGTAACAATGAAAATACATCCTGCATATCAGATATTTACATTACGATTCATAACAGTAGCAAAATTACAGTTATGAAGTAGCAACGAAAATAATTTTATGGTTGGCGGTCACCACAACATGAGGAACTGTATTAAAGGGTCGCGGCATTAGGAAGGTTGAGAACCACTGATCTAAGTCTTTATCTGTAAAGGGACACCAAAATAACATAACTGAAGTCATAGTGCCTTACATAGTAGGGGCTGAAAAGAAGGCAGCATAGTATATTAGGAAGAACTAGGGGCAGAAAGACTTGGAAACAAACATCAAACCCTGTTCCTTACTAGCTAAGTCATCTTCGGAAAGTGATTTCACTTAAGCCTTATAGTGGGGTTACTAACTCTTATCTTCTTTATATTAATTAAATAAGAATATACTAAAGTGGCTGTTGCAGAGTTGTACTAAGCAATTAGTACTTTTATTAATAATTCTATACAATCTAGAACGGTGCACAAAAGTTAGTACAGTTGACCCTTGAAGAACATGAGGGCTAGTTAAGAGGGGCCAATCCCTGTGCAGTCGGAAATCTGCATATAACTTTTGACTCCCCCCAAACGTAACTACATTTGTCGCTCGGTATTGGAGGGCCACCCACAGATACCAAAATCCATGGATGCACAAGTCCCTTATATAAAATGGCGTAAAACAATGTACAGTCAGCCCTCCGCATCCCTGGATTCCCAATCCATGGTTGGCTGAATCCGTAAATGGGAAACCTGGGGATACAGAGGGCCGACTATATATTTATTGGGGAAAAAAACACAAATACCAAAAAAACCCCACATATAAGTAAACCTGTGCAGTCGAAACCCATGTTTTTACAGGGTCAACTGTATTTTCTTACAAAAAAATCAACTTACATAGTAGGGGCTGAATATACGTATTTTAATACATAAGTGGCATAATTTATAACCTCTCGATATTTTACAACATTTGACCAGTAAATACTTCAAAAAGTCTTATGCTGGGATCTTGTTGTATGGGGATTTTGGGAGCTCTTGAAGGATTTTACAATACTTTTTTTAGTATATTTGGTTTGGTACCAATCTACTGTATTTAGTATAACAGCTACAGTATTGTGTTAACATACTTAACACCAAACCTACAGAAGAAATTTTGATTATCTTGCCTAACAGCTCTTGAATTGTTTATAAATTATATGATGCCCAAAACTGTTCTAAGAAAATGTTAGCTTGCAAAATAATATTTTTCTTTCAAAATTCAAGACACATTTAACATATGGATTTCACAATAAAGTTTATTAGCTGTTCTCCTCTTTCTCATAAATGGAATGGATAATGTTGATAATTCTTTACAAACCAGTACTCATTGTTTAAGAAACTGTAAGGTGGAGGTTGTCAAAAACACATATTTAATAAACAACACCAAAAAAAGCAATGGGAAGCTAAACAATATTATTAATATAAAAGACCAGAGAAACTGATTTCTGAAACCATATCTACCTTTCACTACAATTTCTTGAAATTGTTCACCATGAAGATCTGTGCAACTCTAGTGAAAAGCAGCCATGAGATGAAAGGTGTTCAGTCTGAGGGGAAAACACTCACACACACAAGGTTTTTGCCTGTTTTCCTATTAATGAAAGGAGAACTGGAAGGAGAGGCATACAACCAAATTCAAACCCAATGACAAGAATAACAGTAATAAAAACAAAATCAAACCAACCAGGAACCATTTGAAAACTTTTATAGAAAAGAGGAGAACATGCATACTTTTACATGTAATCTAATTTCCCTAAAGATTTCTTTCCATAACCACCATACCCCTGTTTTCAGTTCACATGATTAAGGAAGATAAAGTCTAATCAATTAATATTTAATTAAAAAACAAACAAAAAGTTAAGAGTAGGTGACAAAAGAAAAAAATATATTTTAAATATATATATATGTTTGTGTGTGCAACTATGTAAAGAAAATAATTCCCATAG
>NW_005365371.1:4448519-4460229 GCF_000412655.1 Myotis brandtii
ACAAAATAGGCAGTTATTGTGGGTAAAATATTCATTAAAATCTGACCCCTAAGGATATGTTTAAAGTTTAGACTATGAGTTGGACTCCTTTTCCATGGTCATGATTACTATATCACCACTATAATGTTGGTTTTGTCTGTACTTTTGTCTACGAAATTTTTTCAACCTTATCTGTAAAAGGTGAGCTCCCCCTAGCACCTAAACATGGCCTCATTTCAGAAATGTGATGCTTATTACATATGGACAACTTTTGTAAGAATAGTGTTGCACAAGTATGTTAAAAACATTTAAACATTGTTATCCCTAGCAGATGTATTGGAAAGAAAAACACAAAGCCCTTAAACAATAATAGACTTTAAGAACTCTTATGAAAAATGAATATCCCTTGTGAAATTAAGTTAATCCAGACATTAATTTTGAAATTAAAAAACATACATTTTCTTATTTGCCTATAATGAAATATTTGTTGAGATAAGACAGATCAATTGAGAAAAGGATTTGAGAACTAGTATATTGGCCAAACCATGCTATTAAAGTTAAGCGTGCACTGTTGCTCCAAGTTTACTAAATCATTGATTAAAACCACTTTTCTTTCATTTATATTGAAATTTGAAAAAATGTATATAAAGCTTTTCTGAAAATCTTTTAAAGTTACTTTCCCTTAAACATTAAGGAATTTTACCACAATTTTCCCATCTTCCCAAATTCTTAATAGCTGGTCAGGCCATTCCATTTCCAGTTCTGAAAAATGGCCACAAACCAGTAGTGATATAAAATAATACAGATGCTACAACTTGAAGGAGACACTAGGTTGCAAAAATAAGTGCGATTTGCAGACCATGATGAGTGGGATAAGATTCAACATGGAAGGAGTATTAAAGACAGACTCCAGAGGAAAGGGAAAAGAAATGTCAAAGAAAATGAGACTGGAACAGAAAAACATCAGTCCTCATAACTTTTCTTTCGCTGGAATCCAGATGTAAGGACCAGACTGTTCTTCTATGATTTGCTTCACTTGGTTGTAAATGTCTTCCAGCGTATCGCCCTGTACAATAGCTGTAATGAAATCAGAAACTTCCATTAAATTGTCTATCTTCACCATTATAATTATTGGTGAAATAGTAGATACCAAATCTTAGAAATAGTTATTCATTCAGGAAGGGATACCATTTATGTATTGTTTGTTTAGTTAAATTGCTCATTTAATTAATTTTCCCATTTGTAAAATATAAAAACTTTCATTTTAAAAACTGATCGAAAAGTGGGATTTGGTAATTTTTACTTTCTTTTGTGTATTTGGGAAATACACACTGAAGTATTTAGAGCCAAAAGAGCATCTGTCTGCAACCTACTATTAAATGTTTCAGAAAAAAATTATAAATGTGGTAAATGTTAACATTTGGGGAATAAGGAGTAAGAGTATATAAGAATTGCTGGTACTTCTCTTACAATTTTTCTGTAAGTCTGAAATTATTACATATATAAAAAAGCAAATGGGTCACAATATCATGGCACTTAATGGTACTTAGTGTGACTACCAAGTATACACTTACCATTATTTCAAACAAATAACAATAATGACAAAAAACTGTTCAAAGATACCTAAGGGGTAATTTAAAGGACAAAATGAATTAGAAAGATTATTTGGAAATTGCTACTCATTCTTTTCTTTTTAAACAAGTAATATCTTAAAATGGATCAAGATTTATAAAGGATAAAAGTCAATTTCATAGAAGAAATAAAATCTGAGTCTATTTTTCTCCAGTCACGTGTGAGTTATTCTTATACATGCTATCCTAATCAATAACCCAAGAAATACTAAATTTCAAGAGTCCTCATCATCACTGCCTAGGTTAGATGTATTATTTTGAAAATGATAATATCAATTACTACTGGTAGATGTGGGCATAGTTCAAAATCCTTTTCAATGGGTCACTTCATATGGCTCCAAAGCAAAATTCTATCATAAAGGGAACTGCCACATATGATGCCAACCTGTGAAATGCTCAGTAAATTCTTGTTCCAGTTTCACGGCTCTCTCAAATGTTTTTCTGGCTTGTTCTTCTGTTAGTCGCTTATTCATTTCCCTATGCACATAAATTTAGAAATTGGTAATTACTACATTATAATACTTTTTGAAGAAAGATGACAAAGGAGAGAAGACATAAAAACATAAAATCATGAAAAGTTGAGCTCTGTTGAGACAATGAATGTCATTAAAACTAGATTCAGTCACTGAATATGTAGCTTTATACTTGGAATGACAGAAGGGTTTTAACACATCTTTGCATTGGCACAAGGCAGCCAAAAAAAAACCCTAAGATTCGACAGTTTAGATTTTGATAAAAATTTCATATCTAAATATGACTTACAGATCTCCTACCAATTCATAGATGATAAAGGGGACATAAACATTAAACAACACTATGATAAGGCAATGAGAAAAATATAGTCTGGGGAAAACTACAGAAGAAATGATTTAGTTTCTTCAATAAATAAATAGGAAAAAAAAGGAGATATGTTTGAATCAAGTTCCAAGTAAGGTCTATTCATGACAATTCGGAACTTGATTCAAACAAACTGAAAAACATACACAAAACTTATAAAACAATCAGGAAAATTTGAACTGATGATATTTAACGAGTTATTAAGTGTGACATAATGATGTTTTTAAATAGGAAATTCCTATCTTTCAAATACATACTGAAATATATGGATGAAATCATATAATGTCTGGTGGGGGGCAGTGAAACAAGATTCATCATAAATGATAATTACTGTTGCAGCTGAATGATGGGTACATGGGAGTTGGTTTCCTATTTATTTTTTATTTTTATTTATTTTTTTTGGTTTCCTATTTAAAAGAGTGAAAACTTTCAATATTTCACCATTAAATATGATGTTTGCTTTTGTATTTTGTAGATGACCTTCATGAGATTAAGAAAATTCCCTTCTATTCAGTTTTTAAAATGTTTTTATCATGAATGGATGATAATTTTATGGAATGTTTTTTCTGTTTATTAAAATGATCATATGCTTTTATACCTAAAATCGCTAATGTGGTATACAACAGTGATTAGAAAAAGCAAATAATTAAAAATTGTGGCCTGGAGGCTTATGAGGATCCAGGGAAAAATCAATGGGGCCTGCTTGATTTTCTCTCCTGTTGGTATCATTGCTGCATGGTATAGCATATAGAAGGCATTTTCCCTGATGAAATCATACATGCTGTGCTCTTAGATTCTCAGTGTATATATTCATTTTACTCTCTTCACACCTCCATGTTCATTGATCTGTCCAAAAATGTAATGCTGGAGACAAGACAGAAGTTCTTATCTACCTTCTTGTCCAGACATCAGTTTCAAAAATATCACTCTATCATTGACTTTTTCTATCAATTATTTTTCATCTCATCTGATGTTTCTACAAATAGTAACAAGTACTTGTTTTTCTTAAACCAAACACAATGTTATCATTAAACCATTTGTATTAACCATGGACTTTTTAAATAAGTCTCATTCAACTGAGCCTAAATTTGCTCTTATTCCATGGGGCATTGAACCTCTGACATCATCCTATGCATCTTCACTGGCACAAAATGGGAAACACAAGTCTGTTTGGCAAGAACACTTCTAGGGGATCACCCCAGCAGCAGTGTAGATAGATTACAATTTATCGAATTAGAATAAACAAACAAACAAAAAAACAAAACAAAAAAAAAATTGTGGCCTGGCCGGTGTTGCTCAGTGGTTGAGGATCAATCTATGAACCAGAAGGTCAGGGTTGATTCTTGGTCAGTGCACATGCCTGGGTTGCAGGCTCGATCCCTTGTGTGGGGCATGCAGGAGGCAACTGATTGATGTTTCTCTTTCATCATTGATGATTCTCTCTCTCCTTTTCCCTTCTTTCTGAAATAAATATTTTAAAAAATTGTGGTAAAATATACATGACATAAAAGCTACTATTTAAACCATTTTTACACGTACAGCTCCGGAGTATTAATACCTTCCTTCATGTTGTTGGAACCATCACCATCATCCATCCCTATAATTCTTTTTATCTTGTAAAACCAAAATACAAGACCTATTAAAAATAACGATTCTTTCCTCCTCCTAGCCCTTGGCAACCACCATTATACTTTCTGTCTCTATGATTTTGACAACTCTAAGTACTTCATATAAGTGGAATTTGTCTTTTTTTGTGACTGGCTTATTTTACTTAGCATGTCTGCAAGGTTCATCCATGTTGTACCATATTGCAGAATTTCTTTCCTTTGTATGTATATTCCACATTTGCTTATCCATTCATCTCTTGATGAACACTTGAGCTTCTTCCACATATTAGCTATTGTGAATAATGCTACTGTGAACATGGGTATACAAATATCTTTTCAAGACACTGATTTCAATTCTTGTGTGTATATATCCAGAAGTGGAATTGTTGCATCATATGGCATTTCTATTTTTACTTTTTTGAAGAACTACCATACTATTTTTCATAGCGGCTGCACCATTTTACATTCCTACAACAGTGTGCAGGAGCTCCAATTTTCCCACATCCTTGCCAGCACTTGTTTTTGTTTTTTTTGTGTGTTTTTGATAGTAGCTATCCTAGGACGTGTGAGGTGGTATCTCACTGCAGTTTTGATTTGTATTTCCCTAACAGCGATGTTAAGCATCTTTTCATGTGCTATTATTGTTCATTTGTGTATCTTCTTTGGAGAAATGTTTATTCAAGTACTTTACCCATTTTTGAATTGGGTTGTTTTCCTATTAAGTTTTAGGAGTTCTCTATATATTCTGGGTATTAAGCCTTTATCAGATATATGATTTGCAAATATTTTCTCCCATTCGGTGGGTTATCTTTTTACTTTGTATATTGTGCCTTTTGATACAAAAAAACTTTAAATATGAAGTATAATTTTAAAAAAAAATCCTCCTCACCCAAGGATGTTTTCATTGATTATTGATGAAGAGAGAGAGAGAGAGAGAGAGAGAGAGAGAGAGAGAGAGAGAGAAAAGAGGGGGGAGACACACACACACACACACACACACACACACACACACACCAGTTGCCTCCTGTATGTGCCCTGACCAGGGATTAAACCCGCAACCTAGGTATGTGCCCTGGGAATCGAACCTGTAACCTCCTCGTGTATGGGATGATACTCCAACCAAGTGAGCCACCCGGCCAGGGCAAGTCTATTTTTTTGATTGTTTCGTTATCTACGCCTTTAAAGTCATAACTAAGAAATCATTGCCAAATCCACTACTGTGAAGCTTTTGTCCTATTTCTTTTTCCCAGGTTTTATTGTCTTACATTTAGGTCCTTGGTCCATTTTGAGTTTTTGTGGAAGGCTTAGGTAAGGGTCCAACTTCATTCTTTTGCATGTGGGTATCGTTTTTTCAGCACCATCTGTTGAAAAAGGCTGTTTTTTTCTCTCCCTCCTTTGAATGATCTTGCATCCTTGTTAAAAAGCAATTGATTATATATGAGGGTTCATTTCTGAGCTTTCTATTCCATTCCATTAGTCTATATGTCTGTCTTTAGGTCAATACCACACTGTGATGATTACTATAGCTTTGTAGTAAATTTTGATATCAGGAAGTGTGAGTCTTCAAGTTTTTCTGTTCTTCTGAAAGACTGTTTTGGTTATTTGGGTGTCTGTTGAGAATCTGTATGAATTTTATTATGGTTCGTCTACTTCTGCAAAAAAGTCATTGGGATTTTGATAGGGATTGCACTGCACTGCACCTGTAGATTGCTTTGAAAAGTTTTGACATTTTAACAATAAGTCTTCTTCCTAATCCATGCACATGGAATGTGTTTCAATTTATTTATGTCGTCTTTAACTTCTTTAGTGTTTCATAGTTTCATTGTACAGATCTTTCACCTCGGTTAATTTTAGGCATTTTAATCTTCTTGATGCTATTATAAATGAAATTATTTTTGTAATTTCATTCTGATTGTTCACTGTGTAGAAATGCAAATGATTTTGTTGACTTTGAATGCTGCTACTTTGTTGAATTTATTAGTTCTTTTAAAAAAAATATGTTTTATTGATTTCTTTCAGAGAGGGAGAGGGATAGAGAGCTAGAAACATCGATGAGAGAGAAGCATTGATCAGCTGCCTCCTGCACACTCCCCACTGGGCATGTGCCCGCAACCAAGGTACATGCCCCTGACCGGAATCGAACCTGGGACCCTTGAGTCCACAGGCTGATGCTCTATCCATTGAGCCAAACCAGTCAGGGCTATTTATTAGTTCTAATAGCTTTTATGTGGCATCTTTAGAGCTTTCTATAGATAAAATAATATAATCTGAAAACAGAGATAATTTTACTTCTTCCTTTCCAATCTGGATGTCTTTCATTTTTTTTCTCACCTAGGATAGTTTTTTTCTTTGATCTGGCCAGAACTGCCAGTACTATGTTAAATAGAAATGGTGAAAAGCAGGCATCCTTGCCTTGTTCCTAACCTTAGAGAAAAAGCTTTCACTCTTTTACTGTGGATTTTTTATTCATGGCTTTTATATTAAAGTAGTTTCCTTCTCTTCCTATTTTGAGTGTTTTTATCATGAAAGAGTATTGTCAAATGCTGTACCTGCATTAGTTGAGATGATTGTATGGATTTTCCCTTTCATTTTGCGGATGAGGTTTATTATGTTTGATTTTCATGTCAAATCATCCTTATATTCCAGAAATAAATTCTACTTGGTCATGGAGTATAATCTGGTTGTTGAGGATCTTTGCATCAATGTAGTTTTTTTCCCCTTATAGTGTCTTTGTATCAGGGTAATACTGACTTCATAGAATGAGTTAGGATATATTCTCTCTTCAATTTTTTGGAAAAGTTTGAGGATTTGCATTAGATCTTTTAAAAATATTTGGTAAAATTCACCAGTAAAGACATCTGGTTCAGGATGCTCCTTTGTTGGGAGTTTTTAATTACTGATTCAGTTTCCTTACTAGTTATAGGTCGCTTTAGATTTTCTATTTCTTTGTGATTTAGTCTTGGTAGGTTTTATGTTTCTAGGAATTTATCCATTTCTTTTGGTGCTCAATTGTTCATAATACTCTATTTATAGTCATTTTATTTCTGTAGAATTAGTAGTAATGTCCCCCGTTTCATTTCATATTCTAATAATTTGAGTCTTCTTTCCCCCCTTAGTCCATCTAGTTAAAGGTTTGTCATTTTTTGCCCATCTTTTTGAAGAATCAACTTTTGGTTTCACTGATTTTTCTCTACTGTTTCCTATTTTGTTGATTTCTGCTCTAATCTTTATTCACTTCCTTCTGTTAGTTTTGGGTTTAGTTTGTTCTTATTTTTTTAGTTCCTTAAGTTATAGTTAGGTTGTTAATTTGACATCTTTCTTGCCTTTTTTTTGAGAGTATTTTTTCCATTGCTTTTCAAAGAGACTGGAAGAAAGAGGAGAGTGGGAGGGGAAGAGAAAGAGAAACATTGACGTTAGGACACATCAACTGGCTGCCTCCTCTATGTGCCCCAACTGAGGACAGGGAGTGAATCTACAACCTAGGTACATGCCGTTGACTGGGAATCAAACCTGAGATCCTTAGGTGTGAGGACTGATGCTCTAACCACTGAAGACCACCGGCTAGTGCTTTCTTGCTTTTTAATGTAAGCATTTATAGCTATAAATTACCGTTAGCACTGCTTTTGCTGTGTACCATACATTTTTGTTACTGTTTTCATTCATCTCTTAGATATTTTCTAATTTCTCATGTGATTTCTTCTTTGATCCACTGCTTGTTAATTTCCACAATTTTGTCAAATTTCCAGTCTTACTTTTGATATCTAAATTCAACCTACTGTAATCAGAGAAGATACTTATCTTTTAAAATCTATTTAGGCATTTTGCCACCTATGGTATATCCTGGAAAATGTCCCATGTGCAAATGAGAATGTATATAGGATGGGGCAAAAGTAGGTTATAGTTGTGAGTACACAAAACAGTTATTCTTGTATTATTTTCCAAACAAAGAACTATAAATCTACCTTGGCTCCATCCTGCAATCTGTTGTTGTTGGGTAGAGTGTTCTGTATGTGTCTGTTAGTTCTAGCTGATTTATTGTGTGGTTTAAGTCCTCCATTTCTTTACTTATTTTCTGTCTGGTTGTTCTATCCATTACTGTGAGTGGGGAATTGAAGTCTCCGGCTATTATTGTAAAACTTTCTCCCTTTATAATCTCACGATAAAGCGAATGGATGAGGGGTTGCTTTATATGGATGGACAAAGAAAGTGATTTATTGAGATGGAATCTACTCCTGAAGACACTGTAAAGATTGTTGAAATGACAACAAAGGATTTAGAATATACATAAACTTAGTTAATAAAGTAGCAGTTTACTCTAATTTTTTAAAAACATTTTCTTTTTATTTATTTATTAATTTTTATGGACTCAAGGGTCCCAGGTTCGATTCCGGTCAAGGGCATGTACCTTGGTTGCGGGCACATCCCCAGTAGGGAGTGTGCAGGAGGCAGCTGATCGATGTTTCTCTCTCATCGATGTTTCTAATTCTCTATCCCTCTCCCTTCCTCTCTATAAAAAAGCAATAAAATACATATTTTTTAAAAAAGTGCTGTTTTCCACTGAGCAGGATATTCTTTTTAATATATCTTTATTGACTTCAGAGAGGAAGGGAGAGGGAGAGAGAGACAGAAATATCAATGATGAGAGAGAATCACTGATTGGCTGCCTCCTACTTGTCCCCTACTGGGGATGGATCCTGCAAACTAGGCAAATGCCCCTTGACCAGAATCAACCCCATGACCCTTCAGTCCACAGGCCAACTCTCTATCCACTGAGCCAAGCCAGCTAGGGTAGTTTACTCTTATTTTGAAAGAAGTTCTACTGTGGGTAAAATGCTATTAAACAGCATTGAAGGTTACAAGAGAAGCCATTCATGAAAGAAAGAGTCAATCGATAGGGGAGACTTCACTGTTGTTTTAATAAATTGCCACAGCCACCCCAGCCTTCAACAACCAGCACCCTGGTCATTCAGCGTCACATCCAGACAAGACACTTCACTGTCAAAAAAGATTATGACTTGCTGAAGGCTTCAATGATAGTTAGCATTTTTAACAATAAAGTGTTTTTTAATTAAGGTATGTACATTGTTTTTTTAGACATAATGCTACTGCACACTTAATAGACTATAGTATAGTGTAAACATAACTTTTCTATGTACTGGGAGACTAAAAACTTGTGATTTGCTTTATTGTAATACTAGAGGCCCGGGGCACGAAATTCCTGCACTGGGGGGGGGGGGGGGGGGTGTGTTCCCTAAGCCGGGTCTGCGCCCTCTCACAGTCTGAGAGCCCTCGGGGATGTGCTTAGGCCTGCTCCCCGCAGGAAGTGGGCCTAAACCGACAGTCGGACATCCTTAGTGCTTTTGCGGAGGCAGGAGAGACTCCCGCCACCGCTGCTACGCTTGCCAGCTGTGAGCCCGGCTTCTCAGCGGTGCTACCCCTGTGGGAGCGCACCGACCACCAGGGGGCAGCTCCTGCATTGAGCATCTGCCCCCTGGTGGTAAGTGCACGTCATAACAACCAGTCATTTGCTATTTGGTCGATTTGCATATTAGCCTTTTATTATATAGGATTTGCTTTATTGTGTTGGTCTGGAACTGAACCTACAATATCTCTGAGGTATGGATATACTTTTGTGTGTAGTGAAGACTGCTCATTATCATTAATGTAGAACAGAAATGTTCAACCTGTATGCCACAAGAATTTTTAAAACATGCAATACCTGACTATTTAGTCAAGGGCACTGACCTCTTTTCCCTTAGTGTTAAATAAAAAACAGTGACAACAGCCAGCACAATAGTCATTCGGTGTAAATGAATCAAAATTATGCCTATTTTTTTTGTTAGATCAGCAAAAATTTATTTGTGGGTGTGCCGCAGAATTTTAGTAATTAGTTTATGTGTGCCATGAGATGAAACAAGTTGAAAATCAGTGCTGCAGAATATTTCATTGTGTGACTATGTCATAATTTATGTATTCACTGATGGGCATTTGGATAGTTTCAATGTTTTGGTTATTTTGAATAGTATTTCTGTCAACAACCTAGTACATACATGTCTTTGGTAAACATCTATAAACATTTCTATTGAGTATATATCTAGGAATGAGACTTCTAGTTCTTAAGTTATGTGTATGTCCAGCTTTAGGAGATACTATGAACAGTTTACAAATGTGCAAGTATCAACTTACACTCTTATCAGTGTTAAGAGTTTCAGTTGCTCTATATCCTTGCCAACATTTGACATTTTCTTTCAGCATGTGGGTGATAGAGTTTGACACTGTGGTTTTAACTTACATTTCCATGATTAATTGATCACCATATCTCATGTTTACTAACTATTTGGATATCCCCTTTTGTGAAGTGTCCAAGTCCTTTGCTCATTGATTTCCTGTGCTAACCTTTTTAATGTCTATTGAATATGTAATGATATTCCCACTTTAATTCCTCGTATTATTTATGCCTTCTTTATTTTCTTTCCTTAATCTTTCTTATTAACATTTTATAGTATTTTTAAAGATAATTTTTGGTTTTGTTGATCCTCTCTCCCATAATTTTGTTTTCTATTTAATTAAGTTCTACCTTCTTGAGTTTAATTGACTGGTGTTTTTCTAATTTCTCAAGATCTTAGATTTTCAACATTTATTCCTAATATTTGACTTACAGCATTCTTTCCTAATACTTACGGTTGTGGCTTTCCATCAGCAAGGCTGCTAGATCCTCCAAATTTATTTACTTGGTAATTTATTTCTTTTTTCTTCTTCTTTTTTTTTATTATTAAATCTTTATTGTTCAGATTATTACACTGGTTCGTCTTTTTTTCCCACCATACCTCCCCTCCATCCAGTTCCCACCCCACCCTCTGCCCTCACTCCCCAACCACTGTCCTCATCCACATCAGATTAATTCGCTTGATTTTTAGATTCACTTGTTGATAGATGTGTATTTGTTGTTCATAATTTTTATCTTTACCTGTTTCTTCTTCTTCCTCTTAAAGAATACCTTTCAGCATTTCATATAATACTGGTTTGGTGGTGATGAACTCCTTTAGCTTTTTCTTATCTGTGAAGCTCTTTATCTGACCTTCACTTCTGAATGATAACTTTGCTGGATAAAGTAATCTTGGTTGTAGGTTCTTGCTGTTCATCACTTTGAATATTTCTTGCCACTCCCTTCTGGCCTGCAAAGTTTCTGTTGAGAAATCAGCTGACAGTCGTATGGGTACTCCCTTGTAAGTAACTGAGTTTCTTTCTCTTGCTGCTTTTAAGATTCTCTCTTTGTCTTTTGCTCTTGGCATTTTAATTATGATGTGTCTTGGTGTGGTCCTCTTTGGATTCCTTTTGTTTGGGGTTCTCTGCACTTCCTGGACTTGTAAGTCTATTTCTTTCACCAGGTAGGGGAAGTTTTCTGTCATTATTTCTTCAAATAGGTTTTCAATATCTTGCCCTCTCTCTTCTTCTGGTACCCCTATAATTCTGATGTTGGTACGTTTGAAGCTGTCCCAGAGGCTCCTTACACTATCTTCGTATTTTTGGATTCTTTTTTCATTTTGCTTTTCCGGTTGGGTGTTTCTCGCTTCTTCGCATTTCGAATCTTTGACTTGATTCTTGCGCTCCTCTGGTCTGCTATTGGGTGTCTGTATAATAGTCTTTATTTCAGTC
>NW_005365371.1:4461308-4486950 GCF_000412655.1 Myotis brandtii
GTCTCAGTGTCCCGGTAATTGCTGCAAGCACCTCTGAGGGAAAGCCGCCCTCGAGTTCCGAGTTCTGCTTGCTGCCAGACAGTCCAGTTTCTCCCCATATGTGCGCGTGCTCGAGCCTCCGTACCTCTGCACTTTTACTTCCGCAGCTCCTCTGGGTCTCAGTGTGCTTTTCTCTTTCCTTCTAGTTGTAGAATTTCCACTCAGCCAGCCTTCCTGTAGTTCTGGATGATGTCCGTTTTGTCTTTTCGTTGTATTTTTGAAGTTGTTGTCGGAGGCAGCAATTTCCGGTATTTACCTATTCCGCCATCTTGGTTTCTCCTCACTTGGTAATTTCATTAGCATTTCAAAATACTTATTTAAGCTGATTTCTCATTTAGTTAAAAACATTTATTAATTTAGGCTGATTTCTTTTTTGAACCATTCAGAAGTATAATGTATAACCCCCAAATATATGGGAATTTTCTAGTGATCTTTTCATTATTGATTTGTTTTAATTTCATAATGGCCACAGAATATTTGTTTTTAATCATTTGTATTCTGTAGCTTAGCATATGATTAGTTTTGGTAATTTTATGCATGCTTCAAATAAATGTGTAAATTTTGTTGATGTCAAATGTAGTGTTCTATATATGTAAGGTAAAGTTTGAAATATGTGCTGTTCTATATCCTTACTGATTTTTTGTTTGTTTTCTTATTCTATTACTTTCTGACTGATGTGTTAAAGTTCTCCCACTATGATTGTGGGATTTTTCTTTTCCTGTACAGTTGTATATTTGTGCTTTATATATTTTGAAACTGGGCTACTAAATGCAAATAAATGTCTAAACAGATCTTCCTGATAGAGTGAAACTTTTATTTTTGTAAAATTGCTCTTTTATATCTCTATTAATACTTCTTGCTTTAAACTATACTTTGATATAGTAATATAAACCAGCTTGCCTATGATTAATTTTTGCATGGCATATCTTTTTTCTATTCTCTTACTTTTGGTCTGTCCATAGCCTAATATTTAAGGTGTGCCTTATGAAAGCAACATATAGTTGAGAAGTTTCATACACACTATCCCAAAATATGGTATCTTGGCATACTGCATATATTAAGATAAAGGAATTTGAAAAATGACAGGTGCAGGAAGAACTCTGACCTACCCCTGAAGTAAGTCATAAGATCTTCATGTGAGAGATGACCTCCCTATACCTGGAGAAAAGAAGCATTCCTGGAGGGATGCTAAGAGGAATTTGAATGAACAGGCCTTTGTAAGTTTCCTCTAGTTTACTACTCTTAACTCATATCCTATGGTCCTATCACATTTTCCTGTGACTTTCTACTCTTTGTCAAACCTATAGCATAAAAGTGCTCAGGTTTAACCATTTCTTTGGATCTTCATTTCCTTATGAAGGCTTCTATGCCATGAAAAAATTAAATCTGTAAGCTTTTCTCTTGTTACTCTGTCTTTTGTTACAGCTTAGAACCTAGAAGAGTGGAAGGAAAATATTTGTTCCTCTTCTACAAAAGCAACATACAATTGTTTTTTCTTCATCCATTCTGATGATCTTTGTTCTTTAACTGGACTATTCAGTCTATCATTTAATTGATGAAATATTTGAGTTCATTTATACCATATGACTATCTGTATTCTTTTTGCCCCACCTATAATATGTTTTTATTTGCCCTTTTCTCTCTTCTTTTAGTTTTTTTTTTTTCACTTAATTTTTTTTTAAACATATTTTATTGATTTTTTACAGAGAGGAAGGGTGAGAGATAGAGAGTTAGAAACATCGATGAGAGAGAAACATCGATCAGCTGCCTCCTGCACATCCCCCACTGGGGATATGCCCGCAACACAGTTACATGCCCTTGACTGGACTCGAACCCGGGACCTTTCAGTCCGCAGGCCGACGCTCTATCCACTGAGCCAAACCGGTTTTGGCTCTTCTTTTAGTTTTTATTTAAATTGTATTTCTTGCCCTCTATTATACAACATTTTATTTCTTAACTAGAGGCCCAGTGCACAAAAATTTGTGCACTGGGGGGTGTCCCTCAGCCCGGCCTGTGCCCTCTCGCAGTCTGGGACCCCTTGGGGGATAACCACCTGCTGGCTTAGGCCCGTTCCCCGGGGGATTGGGCCTAAGCTGGCAGTCAGACATCCCTCTGGCAGCCCGGGAGCCCTCAGGGGATGCCCACTTGCCAGCGGGGAGCAGGACTAAGCTGCAGTCGGACATCCTTAGCGCTGCTGAGGAGGCAGGAGAGGCTCCCGCCACCACCGCTGTACTGGCAGCCGTCAGCCTGGCTTGTGACTGAGTAGAGCTCCCCCTGTGGGAGCGCACTGACCACCAGGGGGCAGCTCCTGCATTGAGCGTCTGTCCCCTGGTGGTCAGTGTGTGTCATAGTGACCAGTCATTCCCAGTCGTTCTGCTGTTAGGGTCAATTTGCATATTACCCTTTTATTATATAGGATAGAGGCCTGGTCCATGGGTGGGGGCTGGCTGGTTTGCCCTGAAGGGTGTCCCAGATCAGGGCGGGGGTACCGCTGGGGTGCCTGGCCAGCCTGGGTGAGGGGCTGATGGCTGTTTGCAGGCTGGCCACGGCCCCCAGCCACCTAAGCTCCCAGTGGAGGATGGCTGGAAGCAGGTATCTGGAGTGGCTTCCTCCATTGCCTGGGCAACCAAGCCTCCTGCTTGCTCTAGCTCCGTGGCTGCCGGCCTTCTTGGTTGGGTTAATTTGCATATAGTTGCCGATTGGCTCGTGGGCGTGGCTTGGGGCACAGCGGAGGTATGGTCAATTTACATGTTTCTCTTTTATTAGATTAGATGGTTACTCAGAGCTATACTGCTGCTCCATTCAGTAGGTATTAGCCAAATGTGACTGTTTAAATTTAAAATTCTAATACACGTTCCCTTATTCTTAAGTATATTAAAGTTGGTGATGATGATAGTTAATATCACAGAGTGCTTACTTAATCTTCACAACAATCCTAAGAGGTGGGTATACTATTAATTTCTCCATTTTACAGATAAAGAAACTGAGATACAGGGAGGTTAAGTAAATTACCTAATCTAACAAGTGATAGAGACTGAATCTCTACTTTGAGCCTGTGTCTTATTTCACTTACATGATATTTTCCACGGATTTGGGCTTAATAAAAATGGAGATTGGGTAAAGTTGTGCAATCTGTAATCTCTTTATGGCATTTCCAGACACATCAAGGATACAGTGTTTGCCCTAAAATAGAGAATAAAGAAGAAAAACAAGTGAAAACAAATATTTTCAATAATATCAAAGATATATTTCCTATAGGTACAGAATCAGAATTATGATATGTTTGGATCCTGTTCACTTTAACAAACTTGTTATTTTATTTTTTAAAAATATATTTTATTGATTTTTTACAGAGAGAAAGGGAGAGGGATAGAGAGTTAGAAACATCATGAGAGAGAAATATTGATCAGCTGCCTCCTGCACACTCCCTACTGGGGATGTGTCCACAACCAAGGTACATGCCCCTGACCGGAATCAAACCTGGGACCCTTGAGTCCGCAGGCTGACGCTCTATCCACTGAGCCAAACCGGTTAGGGCAAAACTTGTTATTTTTGTTAGCAAATTAAATAAAGACAATGAATAATGACTATGAATAATTAATTTTCCATTCTCAAATATTACATTTAAAAAGGAATGAAAATACATTAAGAAACCTGGCTCTCATTATTGTCAATATATTAATTTGCTCAACTCTAGAATATAAATTAGTTTCACAACTGTTAGCTCATACCACTCTGAAAAACAAAAGAAGAGTTCAATATTTGTTCACAGATATTTTTGTATTTAACCTGTGGTTCAGGATTATTGGAATTAAGACTCTCCTCTCTTCCCCTCCCCTCTTTAATGCAGTGATTTGTTTGAAATCTAGTTAATTTAGTTCCTGTTTGTATATCATTTTTCATTTCCCTCACCTTTCTTTTTTATTTTTAAAAAATATATAAAATGTTAACATAATTCTAAAAGTCAAAATTATATAAAAAGGTATACTTGAAGAAATGTCAAACCTTCATCCTTTCTACCTCATTTCCATCTCCCATCCTTTTCCACCCCTTCCTCTGTAGCTAACCAATCTCATTAGTTTCTAATTTATTATTTCTACACCTTATTTTTGTGTGAATTGTGTATTCATATCTTTTTGTCTGTTATTTTATTAGGTTTTTGGTCTCTATTTCCTTAATTTTTAAGAGTTCTTTATATATTTGGAATATCAGCCCCTTGCTTGGAATTTTTTTCTCTGTCAGGTGCTTTTTGACTTTGGTAACAGTGTTTCCCACTAGTTTTTGGAAAAGTTTTTTTTTACCAAGTAAAAACCATTTTTATTTTTAATTTGGTCAAATTTATTAGTCTTTTATTGGATCCAAATTTTAATTCATAGTTAAAAACTTGCACTATGACTAGGTTATATTTTCTTCTGTCAATTGTATTACAGCCAACGTTTGTGTATAGTGTGGTTTTAAATTAATTAATTAACTTTTTTCTAGTCGTCCCAGCACTATTTACCAAAAACTCTTTTATTAAAAGCCTTGGTGACTGGAGATTGCACCTTCATCATCCTATAATAAAACCCTAATATGCAATCGACCGAACGGCAGAACAACCGGTTGCTATGATGTGCACTGACCACCAGGGGGGCAGACGCTCAACGCAGGAGTTGCCCCCTGGTGGCCAGTGCACTCCCACGGCGCGCCCACAGGGGGAGCGCCGCTCAGCCAGAAGCCTGGCTCACGGCTGGCAAGTGCAGTGGTGGTGGTGGAAGCCTCTCCACCCCTGCGGCAGCGCTAAGGAGCAGCGAGCAGGAGGGTGGTTAAGGAGCGAGGGGTCCTGGACTGTGAGAGGGATCCTGGACTGCGAGGGGGATGTTCGCCTGCCAGCGAGAGGGTGCAGGCCAGGCTGAGGGACCCCCACTCCGGTGTACGAATTTCGTGCACCAGGCATCTAGTATACTATATTTTCATATATATTTGGGTCTTGCCTGGATTCTCTTTTCTATTCTACTGGTCTGTTTGTCTATTCATGTGACAGTACTATACTAGGTTTTAATTAAGAAGACTTTATAGTATGTTTTAATATGATAGGGCTGGAATCCCTTGTAGCTTTTTTGTATTGTACTTGCTTCTCATATAAACTTCAATTTGACTTATCAAGTCCCATAATAAAGGTGGTATTTTTTATTGGGATTGTGTTCATATATAAATTAGCTTAGACAGAACTGATAGCTCTGCAATACTGAGTCTTAATCCACGAACATGGTGTATCTCTCCATTTATTTAGGTCTTTAATTCTCTGAGCAATGCTTTGGAGTTTTCAGTGTATTGGTCTCAATATCTTTTGTCAGCTTTATCTCTAAGTATTTAATATTTTTTGATGCCACAGTAAATAATATTGTTTTTAAAATTTCAATTTATAATTGGTCTGGTATATAGAAATACAACTGATTTCTGTATCCTTAAATCTTGCTAAACTTATTAGTTCTAGTGGCTTAAAAAAATGTTTATTTTTTTATTTTGGCCAAATTACTGGGGGGTGGGGGAGAGATATAGAGAGAGAATGAGAGAAACATTGATCAGTTGCCTCCTGTATGCACCCAACCAGGCAATGAATCCACAGTCCAGGTTATGTGCCCTGACCAGGAATCAAAACCACAACCTTTCAGTGTATGGCAGTGATGGCGAACCTTTTGAGCTCGGCATGTCAGAATTTTGAAAAACCCTAACTTAACTCTGGTGCCGTGTCACATATAGAAATTTTTTGATATTTGCAACCATAGTAAAACAAAGATTTATATTTTTGATATTTATTTTATATATTTAAATGCCATTTAACAAAGAAAAATCAACCAAAAAAAATGAGTTCGCATGTCACCTCTGACACGTGTGTCATAGGTTCGCCATCACTGGTATATGGGATAATATGGGATAATGCTCCAATCAACTGAGCCATACCAGCTAAGGCTCTAGTAGCTTTCTTTCTTTTTCTTTATTTTTTTGGTAGATTCTATCAGATTTTTTATATAGACCATCATGTCATTCGCAAATACAGACAATTTTACTTCTTCCTTTACAATCTGCATGAATTTTCTTTCTTTCTTTTGCCTTATTGTACTGGCTAGAACCTCTAGTATAATGTTAAAAATAAGTGGTGCCCTAGCCGGTTTGGCTCAGTGGATAGGGGGTTGGCCTGTGGACTGAAGGGTCCTGGGTTCAATTCCAGTCAAGGGTGCATACCTCGGTTGCAGGCTCAATACCTGGCCCCAAGCTGGAGTGTGTAAGGGAGGCAACCAACAGATGTCTCTGTCTCTCCCCTTCCCTTTCACTCTCTCTAAAAATCAATGGAAAAATATCCTCCTGGAATATTGTTTATCAATTTGAGAAGGTTATCTTCTATTCTTGGTTTGTGGAGAGTTTTAATCAAGAATTGATGCTGATTTTGTCAAATGCTCTTCCTGAACTAAGCAAGTGATCATATGGTTTTCCTTTTTTAGTTACATTGACTGACTTTCTAATATTTAAATGTACCTTGCATTCTTTGGATAAACACTACTTGGTCATGACATATTACCTTTTTTATATATTGTTAGACTCAATTTGCTAACATTTTGTTTAGAATTTCTGCATTTATATTCATGAGGGATACCAGTCTGCAGTTTTTTGTAATGTGTTGTCAAGTTTTGAAATCTAGGTAATGCTGGACTCTCAGAATGTGTTGGGAAGTGTTCCCACCTTTTAAATTTTATGTAGAAAATGGTATTATTTTTTCCTTAAATGTTTGGTAGAATTTATTAGTGAAGCCATCTGGATCTGGGGTTTTCTTTGTGGGAAGGTTTTTAAGTAAAAATCAATTTTATTAAAGATATAGGGCTATTCAAATGATCTATTTCTACTTGAGTGAGCTTTATTTCTTCCTAGGAATTTATCCATTTCATCTAAATTACTTAGTGGTAAAAAGTTGTTTCTAATAGCCTCTGATTTTTTTTTCTTTTAACATTTGTAAATTCTGTCACTTCTCTCATTTCTGATATTGGTAATTTCTATCTGTTTAAAGTTTTATCAATGACACTGATCTTATAGAAAAACCAGATTTTATCTATTGTTTTTCTGTTTTCTTTTTACTAGTTTCTTCTCTGACCTTATTATTTCTCAGCATACCACATAATCTGCACTTTTATTTATACTATGTGACTTGGGATTTAGTTTATTTATTCATTCTTTTCTTGTTTGAAAAATTTTAAGGTAGTAAATTTTCCTTTAATCATGGTTTTAAATGTATCCTATGAATTCTGATATGTACTATTTCATTATTATTTTTAAGAAATTCTGTATTTTCTCTTTCATTTAAGAGTTAACAGGTGGTTTTAAAATTTCCAGTTGTCTGGGTCTTTTTGTTTTTAATTTTCTAACAACCTATAGATTTTTCTTGCATTGTGATCTGAGTATTAATTGTAATATTTCTACTTTGTGGAACTTCCAATTATTTTCTTCTCCACAAGGTTTGCACAAGAAATAGCTTGCTGCCGAAACTGGTTTGGCTCAGTGGATAGAGCGTCGGCCTGCGGACTGAAAGGTCCCAGGTTCGATTCCGGTCAAGGGCATGTACCTGGGTCGCGGGCACATCCCCAGTAGGAGATGTGCAGGAGGCAGCTGATCGATGTTTCTCTCTCATCGATGTTTCTGACTCTCTATCTCTCTCCCTTCTTCTCTGTGGAAAATCAATAAAATATATTTAAAAAAAAAAAGAAATAGCTTGCTGTGATTTGATTTGTTGTTTACTTTTCAATTGACTAATTTGAAGTTTGGTTATTATCAGTTTTTCAGTTAGGTTGAGCGTATGGTTATTTTAATTAAAAAAATATTTTTATTGACTTCAGAGAGGAAGGGAGCGTGAGAGATTGAAACATCAACAATGAGAGAGTATCATTGATCAACTGCCTCCTGCATGCCCCACAGTGGGGATTGAGTCCTGAACTCAGGCATGTGCCCTGACCTAGAATTGAACCTTGACCTCCTGGTTCATAGGTCGACACTCAATCACTGAGCCACTCCGGCTGGGCTGAATTTTTAATAAATTTGAAAGAAATACAACATTACAAATAAAATTAAAGCTACAATTTCCTGTCCATTCTTCCCAAAGGAAAACCACTGGATATTGGTTGCATTTACTCCTGAAGCAGATGTATCATTCCCATGCATGTTTTTACGTTTACTAAATATGTATTCATTAACTATACAGGCTGTTTTATGTTATTAAAAGTTTACATACATAGTATCATATTGCATATATCCTTTGTAATTTCACTCATTCATTGTAATTTTGAGATTTATTAATGTGGATACACTTTAGTACATATTAGTTTATTCATTCTAGCTGCTATCCCACTGCATGAATAAATAATAGTTAATTATTCATTTCCCTTTGCTGATTCTAATTTTTCACTATTATGAAGTGGTTGGTACTATGAACATTCTTATAAAGGATCCTCATGTGTGAATCTCTACCAAGATACCAAGAAGTAGAATATCTGAGTCATAAGATATGTGCATTTAGTAGGTACTGCCAAACTGTTCTTAGAAGTTCTATTAATTTCTATCTCCACTAACAGTATCTAAGATTTCCTATTTTCTCACATTCTTGCCATCACTGACATTTTCATTTTTTCAATTTTTAAAACTAATCAGAATTAACCAAACCTTTTATAGAAAAAGTAGTATTTACAGATGGAAAACTGAGATGCTGAATTACTGCTTTACATTTTGTTGGTATAATATGACTGAATTTTAAACAACTAGTTTTGAAGGTATAAAATAACTTGATGGTTATTTTCTAGACCCAAGTAGTGTTTTAAGCATAGTACCACGTCTGGGACACACTTTGGCTTCACTTTAAAACTGTTTTAACTCAATGTCAGTAAGTCATCATACTACCCTGAAGGATGCTTTCAGATAATCTCTTGCTGTTACAGTATTGTTGAATATTTTTTACATGGTCTTTTATTAATTGACTGTTTAGGAGAAATTTCTGTTTAGTTTCAGTACCAGCAGCAACTAAACTTATCTTGAACATCTGGTTCATTTTTACTGATTGACATTGCTGATCTGAGCTCCTTAATTATGCTAGATGTTGGAAACACAAGGTCTATCTCTAGCAAATGGATAGAACCTTAAAATAATCTCCCTTCTTAGAGAGATTCAAGTTATCATTTCTATCTCATTTTATCAATCTTCTTTATCTTGTATGTATTTTCCCAAGCCATCTAATATTATTTAGTTGAATGAATTAGTAACATTAATCAATTCTTCAACATCTGTATTTTTAAAAAAATATGAATTAAAAGTTTCTATCCTACTGTCAAAGGCATATCTAATTAGAAACTATATTCTGGGATCATTTTGATGCTTACCTTTTCTGCTACTTCTCGCACAGACTGAACACTTGTTCCATACAGATGGTTGTTATACTGGCCAGCTTCAATGAATTTATGTTCCTGGATATCTTTTTCCATCTGTTCTCTTGAAGTCACAAAATGATAATCTCTTCCATCTACCTCATAATCTCTTTTTGGTCTAGTTGTATCTTTAATAGAAAGAACTTTAAGTGTTTAGTATTAAAAATACAACAAATCCATTTTATACTTAAATACCTATTTTATAAAGTTCAATGCAACAGAGGTTAATTTAAATTTGAAAAAGGACAATAATATGAAGGATAGAAGAATAACTGATAAAATAACTATATAAACCACTAAAAATGATGATGTTTACTTTTACCACACACAGTGACAAAATGTTAAGAATGATAATTAAGATTTTTTTTATGGGGGTTACTCACGAGGAACACATGATCCAAATTTGTCCGGAAATTCTGAGATCAAGTCATCATTTATCCTGTCTTTCATAGGTCCCAATATAATCACTGGTCGAGTGTAATTAACTATCAAGATAAGTATACTGCATGTTAAAAGGAATAAACACTAAACAAACATCAATGTATTTTATTTCACCAAAGAACAAAGTATCCTTAATAGATAGTAAGAATTTTTTTTTCTTTTTCCACCAATGATGCTTAACTTGCTAGTTTATTAGCATTCACTAAGATCTTAAGCTTAAGTCAACCTCCTGTTGGAAGAATTGATAATTCAACCAAGTTAAATCCAGCATTTTAGCAGATAATGTTTATGTACATTGCTAACATCATCTCATTACAAATGAGAAAACACAGTCCTGTATTTTACTGATCATTTAAAAAATGTTTTTATTAATTTAGAGAGAAAGGAAGGGAGAGGGAGAGATAGAAACATTGATGTACCAACATCGATTGGCTGCCTCCTGCATACCCTTTGCGGGGGATTGAGCCCAAAACCCGGGCATGAGCCCTTACTGGGAATCAAACTGGTGATCTCTTGGTACATGCATGGGTTGACACTCAACCACAAAGCCACATTGGGCTACTGATGATTTTTGAAGTAGAAATTGTAAGAAAGCAGGTCAAAGAAAAACAAAAAGAAACTGAGTATTAAGAAGTGATTTAATCACAGTAGTAATCTAGAAAAATAATCTGCTAGAAGCGTATACACTGGATTGTAAGGGATCATGCTGGAAGACATCAGTAGTGACAGTCGGAATTAACATTGTGGTAGGAGGGATGACAAGGAGGTGATAAATAAGAAAGATATGATAGAAGAATAATAGTTCCTAGAAACTGATTGGACAAGGTAGATAAGGAACAAAGAAAGATCAAAGATGCTTCCAAGATTTTGAACAAGGGTCAGTGGAAGGAGAGTAATACTTTTATGAACTCTGGAAAGACATTATTACTTAGGAAATAAGACACCAATACAAAACCACTAGATTTTATTATACTCTGGGCTAAAACCCGTATTTCATAAAATACATATAGTAAAGTTCCACATTTATACATATACTAAAAAAAATAGTAAGATTCTAAAAACATTTTTTTGAGGTATGATTTAGAGCTATTTCCCAAATTAGAAAGTATATTTTTCTAGATTATAAAACATCAACAGGCTTCACAAACCTTCTTGTTGGTTCACTGGTTCATAAGACAAGACATATTCTTCTTGACCACCTATTAGAAGATTAAAATACAGATAAGAAAATCTGTAAAGATAACTAATGCTAATTTAATTCTGCATACATAACATAAAAATTACTAGGACGTTACTAAGGAAATAGCAAAGATGTAGAAAAAGGTACTTTATAAATTATTTCTGGCAAGTTTTAGTAAAAAAGTGGCAAATCACAAAGCTATAAAGATAAATTTGATAAATGTAAAAACAAAATGTAAATGTGCTATGTATTTCATAAGTATCTTTCTATTATCTGTGTTTACAGATTATCATTAGATCTATTTAAAATTTTCATTTGTGATGTCAAGTATGGCCCATTAATCTAAGAACTATTAAATTTTAAAAAGATTAATACTTTGATGAGCAGTTCTACATATGTGTATATTAGGTAATTTCCAGCTATTAAGAATATGCAGCTATTTTAGTCCTGTCAGGTATAACATTTAATAGAACACATGCATATTTTTATAATTACAACTATTTTACAATAAAAAATTTAAAAAAATATTTTATTGATTTTTTTACAGAGAGGAAGGGAGAGGGATAGAGAGTTAGAAACATTGATGAGAGAGAAACATCGATCAGCTGCCTCCTGCACACTCCCTACTGGGGATGTGCCTGCAACCAAGGTACATGCCCTTGACCGGAATTGAACCTGGGACCCTTCAGTCCACAGGCTGACGCTCTAATCAGAGCCAAACCGGTTAAGGCACAATAAAAATTTTTAATGCAGAGGTAAAACTACTGTCACTATTTCACTGATAAAAATTCATTTATTCTAATAATTCATTTATTCAATTTTAAAAAAATTACATGTAAAGTAAGCTAAAAAAAGCTTAACATAAAACTAAATCCATTCCCTTCAAACAAAATAAATCACACAGTAAAGGAGATAAAATATATTTTGCTTTTATCTTATAAGTTAAATCTTCTAACATTAATTAAAGGTTTAGAGCTGTAAAAAGTTTAGAAATCATAACTCAATGAAAAGAACTAAAAAAAGAGTTAACAATTTCAGGAGTTCTTAACACACACACACACACACACACACACACACACACACACACACACACGTGAAAACAAATAGGAAGGGCTGTTAATTCAAGTGGTTCCATGAAAGCAACCAATATTGGATAATGTATTTAAAGATTTTTTTCCTGGATTAGCACTATTCTTTAACAACCTTTTCACTAAATTTGTCAATGGTTTATATTATATGTATGCAGCTGTAGATCTTTTAAATTTACATATTAGCATAAATATCCTTTTCTACTTTAAAAGTATATTTCATTGTTCTAAGTTTATTACCATAATATATAAAATACACATTTACAAACTGCTTTTTAAAGTACTGTATGCAAAACATGGTTTACATATTAGCAAAAACATGCAATTTTAATATTCCACACCTAATAATTCATGCAAATGATGAGACAGTATATACTTTCATTACCTCTTTTTAGTCTAGAAAGCCACTCAACTACTCTATGGTGAATTATGATTATAATAAAATGCTAAAATATATAAAATCACATTCCCATACCAAAAAAGGAAAATTATTAAGTAATTATTATGCAGAAAAAAATAACCAAATGAGTGAGGATTAAAAGTATATATTGTCAACATGAGAAATAGTAGGAACTGATATTAACAGGATGGACCTTTTGAGCAGCCATACTCATCTGTAATCAAGATTACTTTCATATTAGAGAGCAGTAAAAAAAAAAAGTTAGAAAAGCATTTTAATTTTTAAGGTGCTAGAACTGACAATGTTCATGTACTCTCCCCTCCTCCCATGCCCAAATCTGTTTAAAAACTTCACATGCTTGTAGAGTTCACTTAATAATGAACAACTTGGGGGTTAGGGATGCTGAGTACCCACACAGCTGAAAATCTGCATATAACTTTTGATTCCTAGTAGCCTACTGTTTACTGGAAGCCTTACCGATAACATAAAGTTGATTAGCACATATTTTGTATGTGTATTATATACTGTAAGAATACTTACAGTAAAGTAACTAGAGAAAAGAAAATGCTAAGAAAATCTTTAAAAAATACATTTACGGTATTTATTGAAAAAAATCTACATATAAGTGAACCCGTGCAGTTCAAACCCATGCTGTTCAAGGGTCAACTGTAATACCCAGAATGTAACACAAAACACCAAAAATAAAACCAGTATTATAGTCTGAGCAACTGTTGAAAAGTCTTCCTCCATAATTTCTATATTCACCAAAGGCTGGTGATAAACAATAACTTGACCCAGACCAATACGGGTGACACAATAAAAAAGGAAATAAAGCCAATTATAATTTAGTATTACTGAAAAATAATTTTAATGCTCATATTAAAACAAAATAAGTACTAAAGAAAATGGCAAAAAGTTTACCCCTCATTTAACTATATATTTATTCCATTTAAAGATATACACACATATATGTACTATGTTCACAAATAGCACTCTTTGTAAAAAAGATTCCAGTATTTCATTAAAATTTTGGAAAGTAACTTCTATACATAATTTTTTTCTGTAATTTTTTCAAGTTTTCTGAATTTTAGTTGTCTCTCCCTGATTTTAAAAGATTAAGTATTTAATTTTCAGTTTTTAGAACACATCACTAAGGGAAAAAAAATTCCAAAGAATACATATTACTTGAGATTACAAAAGAACAAGTAACTTAAAACACTTACGGTAACTACTTTCACTATCGCTGGCATTAGAAGTTACATGCTCTGAAATTGCAGGATAATGAAAAAAAATAAAGAAAACACAGTGTCATGAGTTTTAAAAAAGTAAATTATAAATATAATCATAAGGTGACATTACAAAATATTGATATACACCACATACTTAATAAATTTTTAAAAAGCATTTTTGATTTTCTTTGAAAAGTTTAATTTTTTCAAATAAATAAATATGAATTAGCAAGGAAAAGAACTCCTTAAGGACAATGCCCATTTTTGTATAACACAGTTTATGAACAAAGAGGTCAGAGTGATTCTAAATTAGTTCAACTGTAGACATAAAACCCCCAAAGAGAAAATGGCACCAATTAATTTAGTTTATGAAACAGTAATGACTGACAAAGGAGACAAGTTATATTTGAGCAAACAGATGCCCATTTTAATGGAGATGTCTCAAAAAATAAATGATCTTGCTTTTAGTTCAGTTTTCTTGTTCCTGAAAAAAAAAAAAGTTAAAGTCCATGATCCTGAGATCATACAGATGAAGCATTTTAGATGTCATAGATTCAGATGCTCCAATAAAAGTCAAGTGGAAGGGAATTCTAGAAGATGGGACTGTTTTCGAAAATAGATTAATATTTTTGTGAAACTCTGCTTTGATGAAATTGACAATGCCTGCTTAAAACAAAAAAGATAAAAGCAAGTACGCTTTCATCAGTTGCATATTGCCAGGCCCCTCCTGAAAGTGACCCCATTTCATAACTTGATTGTTCAGTAAACACCAGGTACTCTTCTTATGTAAATGTAATCTCAGATGTCCTCTCAATAAATATTTCCCTTGAATAAAAAAGTAATTTTATTTCTAAAAACTAAAACCCAAAATTTCCCCAGGCAAAACAGTAGATTAAGAAAAAGTTTCAGGAGAAATCATCTGTTGTATCATACCCACCCACAGAGCCTCCTAAAGTCAAGTAGCACTATTGAAAACTTCAGAGAATGATAGAACTTAAGATTTCAGATAAAGGTAACAGTTTTTGAATTGTTATAGTAAAAAATAAGTATGTTATTCTAACCTGCAAAGATAAAACTTTCTTAATTGTGATTATGTATATTTTAAATAAAGCAAAAACATTAAAAAATAATTTATAACAAGAACATGTAGAACTGTGGTTTTTAAGTTTATACTTAAAAATTTCTTCCCTTATTACCACATGAACTTCAAAACAATTATTCTCAATCATCATCATCATATATAATAAAAGGCTAATATGCAAATCGACCAAACAGCAGAATGACCAGTCGCTATGATGTGCACTGACCACCAGGAGGCAGATGCTCAATGCAGAAGCTCAGCCAGAAGCCAGGCTCACGGTTGGTGAGCGCAGTGGCGGGAGCCTCTCCCGCCTCCGCAGCAGCGCTAAGGATGTCCAACTGATGTCCACAGGGAGTGGGCCTAAGCAGTCAGTTGGACATCCCCCAAGGGCTCTTGGACTGTGAGAGAGCGCAGGCCAGGCTGAGGTACCCCTCTTCTCCAAATGCATGATTTTTGTGCACTGGGCCTCTGGTTCTTGTATAATATTTTATTGGACTGATCAGTCATGATTTACTTTACTACTTACTACTTAGACATTTTAGTTTGCTTTAAACTGTTTTCCACAAACATCAATAATTATTATAAATGCCTCCATTTGTATAGCCTTTTATCTTTTGTCCTATTTCCTAAACATTCATTCCCAGAAGTAGGAATGCAAAAAAAAAAAAGTTCTCAAATTTATATTAGGATTGATATTACACTCTGCAATCTCTAATATGTAAAGAAACATTAGTTACTGCAATGGAATAAAAGGAGGGGGAGAGTAAGTGGGAGTATAGAAGAAATAATACTAATCATGAGTTGATAATAATAGAAGCCAGGTGAAAAAGAATACTCTGGGTTTATTTTATTATTATTCTACTATTGAATATATCTGACATGTTAAATAATAAAAAGTTAAAGTTACTACAATCTTCTTTCTATCTTTTCTGGGGATTTCTCCTATTCATCTTGAGTTAGTTTTCTAAGATTACCAGTATCTTGTTACTCAAAGTATGGCCCATGGAAAAGCATAATCATCATTGCTTGAAGTTTATTAAAAATATAAAATGCCTTTTTTCCTGATAATTAAAACTAATCTTTTTCAAGGCACTTCATCAAAGATGTTCAAATATCCAATAAACATATATAAATTTTTACTTAACAGGGAAATGCAAATTAAACCACAATGAATACCTTTACCATCCACCAGAATGGCTAAAATGAAAAACAAAAACAAAACAGGCCAAGCATGGAGAAGGCTATGCAGCAACTGGGACTCATATACTACGGGTGGGTATATTGGTACAGCCACTTTGGAAAGCTACTTGGCAGTGCCTACTAAAGCTGAACATACATAGCTATGACCTAGCAATTTCTTTCCTAGTTATTTCCCCACCCGAAAAACACACATATATATGCTCACCAAGAGACATGTATAAAGCAACAATATTCAAAATAGCCCTAAATATGTTTTTTAAGTCTGAGACTATAGTTCTGTATTTTATTTTTTTCACTTACATTGTGAAAATTTTTCCATGTCGTTTTTTTTAAAAATTAATTCTTGATTGTTGAAAGTACTACATGTCTCCCATTTCCCCCCATTGACTCCTTCTAGCCCACCCCCCTTGCAGGGCTTCACCACCCTATTGTCTGTGTTCATGGGTTATACATATATGCATACAAGTTCTTTGGTTGATCTCTTCCCATCCATCCACCTTCCCCCACCTTCCCTCTGTGATCTGACAGTTGGTTCCATGCTTCTGTGTCTCTGGATCTGTTTTGCTCATCAGTTTATTTTGTTCATTAGATTCCACATGTGAGTGAGATCATATAATACTTGTCTTTCTCTGACTGGCTTGTTTCACTTAGCATAATACTCTCCAGGTCCCTCCATGTTGTCTCAAAGGGTAAGAGATCCTACTTTTTTACTGTTGCATAATATTCCATGGTGTAAATGTACCACAGCTTTTTTATGCACTCATCTACTGATGGGCACTTGAGCTGTTTCCCGATCTTAGCTATTTATGTCATTATGTCTAAATATGATTTTCAATGGCTATATAATATCATAAAGTATGGATAACTTCATTAACCACTCCTTAATTGTAAGACATTCTAGGATGATTTCAATTTTTGAGTGCCGTAATTTCTAAATAATATTAAGCACCCTGACATATAAACCCTTACCTCCATCTCTGATTACATTCTTAGGATAAATTCCTTGAAGGGGAATTATTAGTAGGTCAAAAGATATGCTTTTCCAGAAAGGTTGTACCAATTTACACTCCCAATAATAATATGTTAAAAGTAGTCATTCTATAGAACCGTCAACATCACTGAGTTGTCCTTTAAAAGAAAAGTTTACCAAGGTAATCAGTAAAATGTCATTTTGTTTATTCCTTACTAGAAACACTGAACATTTTTATATGCTCATTTCATTTATCTTTTGAGCACTCTTCTCATATCTTTTGTCCAGTTTTCTAATGGAGAGTTAGTCTGTTTCCTTTCATGTTAGAAATGTATAGTGTAAGGATATTATCCCTTTGGCATACATGGTATAAATATATTCTTCAAGTTTTTGCTTTTATTTTGTTTATGGTATTTGATGAGCATAATAATTTCAAGTCTCTTTAACCAAGTCTCACTTTTCTATCAAACATTTCTTCCTAAGAATGCATCATGTGTTTTCTCTTTGTGCTCTTGAAATACTACACATCACCAATCTCACGTAATTCTAGTACTATTATACTTATTCCAAGTACAAATGAAAATAAGTCTGGTTTTGGCATCTAAGAACTCTGCACAAATCTGCTTAATAAGTCTTTAAAATGAGAAGAAAGGAAAGAGATATAATCGAAAACTTGTGTGCCTAACAGAAGAAGTCTTTGAGGTGTTCCACAAAATAAAAAGCTATAAAAATTGAGCTGCGTACAAGAGATAGGTACAAACCTTGTCTGAAATGGCATGTCATAACTACACTTCTGAGCACCTTTTATAGTCCCTCCTGAACTATATTTCTTTTGGTCACTGTTAAAGGAAATCTTACCGTTTTTTTCCTCCTGAACTTTTTCAAAATTGCCTTATTAAAGCATAAAATCTGCACAAGTTTCTATTTCTAGCTCTCTACAAGCTATCATGACTTAGTTGCATTCTCTCAGATTTCCATCATTCTCTAGTTCTGTGAGTCAAAATTAGGTTTTGAAAGACAGTTTCTCTCATTATTTCATATTCTACTGCCAACAGGGCAAATCAATAATTTATTTGATTCTCTTCTTCATAGAATCACTAAATTCATGTGTATGAAAAGTATTCTAGGGTATCACCTTTGTTTCTCTCTCTGCTCTTCAATTAAATATCCTCAAATTTTCCAGAGGTTGTGTGAAGTTACATGCAAATGTACATTTTCCTTGATGTTCAGTGTTATTTCACACCTCTTCAACAGGATTGTTTCTCTGGAATAATTTATCCTTCTATTCTTAGTCCCTTTGTGAGTCCTGTTACAACAAGACTTGATGAGTACCTAATATGAGGCCACATTTATTTTCTTATATTAAAATCTCACAGGATTTTTCTTAGTTTATTCCCTGTGTTATGACCTTTTGATAACCGAGGCCACAAATGTCCTTGATACATCCCCTTTCCTAGCATTTTCTACTGTATAATAATAGGCAACTTGCCAACTGCTAGTCTTCTGTTTTATGTAATAACCTCCATCATATCCAGTATTAGAATTTTACTTATATGTTTCTATTTCCTTCAATATTTTCCAAATAAAATCTTGATCTGATCATTAAATAACTGGGTGGATAATTTCTTTCAGTTTCTGGGAGATGAAGCACAGAAACCTACCATTCAAAGGATCTTAAGTCATTGTCCAGAAAAATTTAAATTCTTTTCTAAATCACATTGTCTGGTATTCAGTTACCGTTTTTTATTTGTTGCTCTTCCCAAGTACCAATCCTCAATTAAAATGAAAGATAAAATTATGATTCGGTCAAGATGTAATTATCATCCACCATAACAGTATCAATATGGGAACTAAATTCTTCCTTAAATTCCTTTTTAAATGAATTTTCCTTAGGTCTCCAATGACTCAACAGATAATAAAAATCTGTGGGTACATATGCTGATTCATACCATCTCTAAAACATGTTATCATTCTCAAGATAAATTCTACACCATTAAAAATCTGTGGAGCCCAGGGCACATACCTAGGTTGCAGGTTTGATCCCCAGCCCTGGTTGGGGCATGTGCAAGAGGCAACCAATTGATATTTCCCTCTCTCTCAAAAAAAATAAAAAAATAAAAATTATGGAAATATTTTCCACTTTTGAAGATTTTCACAAGGGTACCATAGTGATAGTAAATTCGTGGGTTCTTGCCAAATCCTAAAGATGCACATGCAAAAATAATAGAGAAGAAGAGAAGGGGCAAAACAAAGGGATGTCTATTGTCTGTGTGTCTAATAAAAATAATTACATATAAAGCATACTGCCTTCAGTCTAATACAAACTTTTAATTATTAAGGTTGAAATAAAAGTCAAGTTCCTATAGTTTAAAATACCAGGATAGTTAGGGTAAATCAGGAAAAATTATGAAATTTAATGATTATTAATATAGAGCTTAGAAAGTTGAAAGATACTGGTTATATCCTTAATAATCAATGAATTATAAAAAAAGAAGTTTTTAAAATGCTTAATAACCCAAAGGAAAAGAATTATCTAGAAAAAAACTTTAGCCTAAAAGGTTACTTCTATGAGTCACTGTCACCTAAAATAACTTAGTAATATTTGATAAAATTTCACATTTAATCAATTTGAAAACACCCACATTTAAAATTGATTGCTTAAATGACTTCTTGTTTTATTCATTTATTCTAACATTTATTGAATGATTCCTCTGTACCAAGCTTTATATGAAGACTAAGCTCTAGCTAGAAAATTAAACAAGAAAAACAAACAGCAGAGACAACATCATGGTTAAATGAAAAAAAAAAAATATTTCTTATAATTCTTTTCATCAATTACAACCTCCTTAAAAAAGATATGTAAATTTCCCTCTACAAAGACTGCTAAACTTGAGGTCCACAATTCTTCTCTAACATTTATCTATTGTGTTTTATAGTTTCACATTATAGCAATGCTTTTCTAAAATCAAAGTGATTTTAAATTGTTTTTTTAAAAAAGGGTGATATAAAACTGTAAGGAAGATTATTTTCTATATTCTAATAATGAGGGCAGGTAGTACTATTTTTAAAAACGTTAAAAAGTTTTTATATTTAAAAATGTAAATATTGAGCAGAGTTTTTCAAATGACTGAAAAATGGAGCATTAGAAAAACAAAAGATGTGTGTTATAGAAATAAAAATCCCAAGCATTTTATTAACATGAAAGCCTAAAAGCAATCTAAATCATACACCTCCTCATGCCAGAAAGGCACTACCATGATTCTCAAAATGTATCTAAAAAAGGTAGGTCTGTAGATGGAGGTTAAAAAATAACTTGGGAGTATTTTGATCACTTACTCAGGCCTTTTGATCCCATGTCGTCAGGGATCTCCTGTAGAGAGTAGTTCCCAGAGAGCAAGCAATAAAAAGATAATCAAAGAAAATAGTTGTCAGTAATGCATAAAATTGGTGCTACAATAAGAGACAGTTCCAAGACCATTACAGGTGCATATCTTATAGAGCATTTTTGTAGATTTCTGAAAGCTTGAAATAAGCTAGCAGTTAAATGTAATCTACTAAAAGAATGTAAGTTCTATCTTAGAGCAGTAAAGTTTGAGACTATTACTTGCTATTTTAAAAGTAAAATCCAGGCTGTCTACATATGAAGAAGAAATAGGATAAAATGGAATAATTTCAGAAGATCTATTTGTCAAAGATTGGCAATACCATACTTTGAAGTCACTAAGTAGCTTCCCAGGTATCCATGTTTTTCCTCTAAAACATTCTTTGAGAGTATATTATTTATTGTAAGAATCCTTACACCAAATAATACTATGTTAAATGTACAGCTTAAAAATACTGTTTACTTTAAATTAAGAATTCCTAAGGTACCAGAAAAGTTAAGATTGGTATACAAATTAATTTATGCCTGTTAAATTGCCCCTGGTTAAGACAATTAGTAACCTGTTGCAGCTCTTGAAACTGTCTCCATGGTAACAACCAACTGCAGGGCAGTAGGTCCCTCTACATTTATTTTCAGTTGACCACCGGATCCACATACTTACGGTCAGCATCACTTGTTTCCTGCTCACTCTGGTCCTTGTTCTTGTAGAAGGGGAATTTTCGGGAAAAGAGGTTCTTTTTACGCTTGTCATTGAATGACTGCTGAAGAAGAGAAGGAGGGGCAAAACAAAGGGATGTCTACTGTCTGTGTGTACAAAGGCCCAGCCAGCCTAGCAGCTCTGTGGAAGCTGACTCTTGTGACCACAGTGTGCAGTTTATATATGAATTTTACTTAATTCACATATAAAGTGAATTTCTAATTTTGTATTAACTCCTCTAATTCTAATGTTTTATAACAGAAAATATTGAAAAATTTAAAGAGTGTAATTCAGTAATAGCTAAAAATAAGGAATATATGCTACTTGATAAAACTGAAAAGAGTAAATCAGGTTAGGTACTACTATGGTACAGACCAAGCTAACATCTATTCATGTCAATAAATATTTTTCTAGATTGCCAGGAGCTAGATGTTCTATAGCAAAAGTTATTTTAAATGATTCCTCTAGTTGTTCAAATATTTTTTATGCATTAGGTAATAACCTTCAATTTTCTTTTGCTTAAACACATTTCCCCTCCCCTCTCTTCCTTCCTTCCCTCCCTTCCTTCCTTCCTTCCGTGTGGCTCCAACAAACTAACAAAGACCTCTATTTGAAAAGAAAACCCGAACAATTGAGAAATTGCCAGTGTTGAATATTTAAAAAATAGTTTTCTATCTATCTATCTATCTATCTATCTATCTATCTATCATCTATCTATCTATCCATCCATCCATCCTTGAAGAGAAAAAAGATAACCAAATGCTTTTGGCATGAGTCAGAAAATAGGAAGAACACTAAGAGGGCTCTATCAAGGCCAAAGAGTCCAGCAAAAGACTTATCAATGCTATCTAACCAAGGAAGAAGAGTTAGGATTGTTTTAGCCACCATGAGTGCTATCATAACTGATTCCTTTGTCTTTAAGCTTTACTATACATATCTATTTTTAAAAGTATATTTAGATAATATAGAACCAGATTCGATTCACCAGCACCAGCAGTCTTGAATAGAGAATAAATAGTTTGGTGCCAGTAAGAGCCAAATAGACAATTGAGATTTGAATAGTTTATGCATAATTGCTATAAGGAAGATGTTCCTTATTGCACAGATATTGAAAAATTTTTTTCCATTCTTGAACGTCCCATTTGTGCATTCATAGATTAAAAAAATTATATTTTTATTGATTTCAGAGAGGAAGGGAGAGGGAGAGAGAGAGAAAGAAACATCAATGATGATAGAGAATCATCAATCGGTTGCTTCCTTCACACCCTCTACTGGGGATTGAGCTAGCAATCCTGGCATGTGCCCTGACCGGGAATCAAACCAGGAACTCCTGTCCTGGTTTATGTGTCAATGCTCAATCACTGAGTCACACCAGCTGGGCTGTGCATTCATAGATTAAAAAAAACAACCATGCAGCACAAGGAAAGATGAGCCTATTAAAGAGGAATAGTTTATTTTGTAATTTCTGTCATAGGCACACATGTCTTGAAGAAAATGACCTTACATACAATTGACACTCGAAATTATTATTATACTTTTTGAGGTGGGATCAATATTAAAAATAAAAATTTTGTTCTGATTTTTTCCTGAGTTTATTCACATTAAAAGATGCTTTCATTATTTCAAAGTGTATTGATACCAGGCAGTATGTTTTCAGCATGCCCATATTTTTAAGCATAAAAAGCCAGGTGATTATGGCTCTGAAATAGATTAAAGTGGCTTTTAGCTCAAATTCCATTACTTCAAAGACTTCATTTTGATAAGAATCTTTACAAAAACAAGGTTAAAATTTCATTTTTACCTTTTCATATCAATAATTCAGGATTAATAAGTTCATAGTTCACAGTCAAGCAGATTGTCTTGATTTCAATCTTAAAATTTGAAGGCTCTAATACCTCTAAGTGGAAGTTGAAAATTAAGTTGAGTAAAAAATAATTGAAGAACTCTGGGCTTATAATTATTTTTATAAACTGTCAAGTAGCATTATTTGAATAAAAATCTTTGAATCCAAATTTTAGAAAAGAGAACGAGAGGAAAACAAGTTTCAATAGAGAAAGATTTATGGTAATGTAATATCAGGGAAGGACTAAATCTTTTTGTTCATGACAATCATTGCTTTGGAATTTAGTAATCATTTTTATATCTGATAAAACTAATTTTTATATCTGATAAAACTAATCCTCTTACTGCATCTATAGTGGTCAGAGTCAGTTTCACAGCAAACAACCGAAAGAAACATGAAGTTTAAAATGTTTTGATTTTTGATATCTTTGCTGTTAGCCAGAATGAGATATCATAAAGATATCATAATATGGGACAGAAAGAAATGCATGTTAGTTAAGAAATGGATTAATTGTATTGCATTTAACATCCTCCAGGTGAAAAATATATTAAAGTAAAAATAGCACAAGCAAACAACAGAAAAATGTGAAGGGAAAACACAAAGCTAGAGAAACCATACTACTTCCAGTTTCTCTATATTTCCTATACAAAATACTGTCTAATTACTTATTATTATTATTAATGCTACATTGCAAGAGAGACAGAGTGTAATAAATATTAGAACTGAAAAATATCACAAATTCATGATACATATATTAAATATCTAAATATATTATCTCCATATAGTATTTCAAAATAGTTCAATGAATTTTAAAAATATTAATGAGAAACTGAAATGTTATAAGTCTGTAGTGGAAATAAAAGTCCATAAACCATGTAAGGAAAGAAAAAGAAGAATGGGAAATGGTGTTACAGAAAGAAATGCAGTTCTGTATCAATGGCAAGCGTATTTTTACCCCACTCAGTATCATGCATACTTTTGGTGCTGTGTTAGAACACAGTGACTGTGCATAAAGTTGGTTACAGTCAACAAACAAGACTAAGATTTAAATATGTCGTTAATTCAGTTAACTTCTTACAGTATAAAAGAAAAGTTACAACATGCAACCTCTTTTTAAATACATTGACAGTGTATTTTACTAAATTATTTTAAAAAACATATATAAAATAAGCACAAAAAACACTGTATAGATTTCAAATCCTGAGCATTTACTTGAAATTTTTTTCCTCCAAAAAATTCTATCTTAAATATTGCCTCAGGTCACACTATATAATTTTGTATTTTCTGAAAACTACAAGTTAATTTTAATGGAATTTATCATTCCTAAAATAATTGAATACATTATACAACTTACTCAGATTTAATTTCTTTAGTCAAGGGTCATATTTCTTTTAAATTTTAAAGCTTTAGGTTTGAGTGCTTAGTTATATCAGAGATGTACAGAAAATGGGGTTAATTTATTTGCTGAATTTTACATTCCTTTGAAATATGATCACAAGATGTCTAAAATTTTAGCTTTAGATTAAAAACCCCCACAAAACAGAAAACATTGCTACAAATAGTATTTTCAATACATTTTGAAATTCAGCTCTTTCATCAGCCTTTTTACTAAAATATTCTATTGCAGTAATTATAAACATAGTACAGGACAAAGCCCGTAAGATCTTTTTAATCTATTGACAGCCATTTGAAGCAACACTTAAATAAAAACAAAAACACGTCTAAAATATGTATAAAAGAATTTTGATATATTTTTTGACCATCTACAAACTCCTCCTCTTGACTGTCTCTTTATTTTTTCAAACTAAAAATTCATATTGACTCAAACATCTAAACATGGATTTTCCTAATAAATACTAGGTATAGAGAAAAGAACAAGAAAATTTCCTTGAATTTACTCAAAATCCCCCCAAAAACAGACATTATGATTTCATTAATAATTTTTTGGAGGCCTATTAATAATTTTTCAGATTTATTAACTATCATGATTAATTTTGGTAACACAAGTTTCTAAGTGAACATGTGAATGAAGACTAAATTAATTTCACTTGTAAAAATAACCTTGACCAAAAGTATGTTGTTAAGAAAAAATCAAATCACAGTTTTAATTTGAAAAGGTCTGTGAAATGGGTGCTTTAATTTAATTAAATATCTACTATTGTAAAGCAACATTGCCAGAGTTGTTGATAGTAATTTTCATGGCAAAATCCTCACTTTAATAATGTAGCTCAAATAAGAATGATAAAAAGGCCTATTACCCTCAACTATTAATTTCTAGAAATAAGAGATTACATATACTCACCCCTTTGTCTCCTCTTGTTTTAGAATTGAATTTCACTGTTTTTAATCGGGCTCGTTCTTTCTTCTCAACCCTGTCGAAGTAGCCAATATTATTTTTTAGGTGGACCAAATACATCTAAGGTTCTAACTACAATTCATCAGAACTGATACCTCAATACAGGGCATCTTTATATTCTAAAACCTTAGGAAGCCATCTAGGTTTGCATCCTAAAATTAATTAGAATGTCTAAAAAATAAAATACAAGACTTATTTTATTATTTAAAAAATATTTGTGAAGTATCAAAATACAGTATATGTGTGTGTGTGTGTGTATATATATATATATATATATATATATATATATACGCGCA
>NW_005365371.1:4486970-4490025 GCF_000412655.1 Myotis brandtii
CACTCAATTCCATTAATTATACTGAAGACAAGACTTCAAAGTTTAGCAATTTTCTAGGTTTTATCCTTTTTTCTTTTTGTTTAAACATTAGCTTAGCATGAAACACATATGCTAAAAATTAAGCATGTGAAGAGGAGGGGAATGAGGTGGACTGGACATAATTAACCAAAGAACATATATACATAGCCCATGGACACAGACTATAATGTGATGAAGACCTGAGTAGAGGAAGGGCAAAAGGGAGGAAAATAGGGGACATCTGTAATAGGGTCAACAATAAAAAATATTAAGCATGAAAAAGAGAAAGCAAATGGGGCAAAATGTCAATAATTGATGAAAGTAGGTGAAGGATATGTGGGTGTTCCTTGTACTATTCTTGCATTTCCTTGTGCTTATTTCTCTGTAGCTCTGAAAATTTTAAAAATAAGGTGAGAAATAGAAAAACTAAGTTTGACTCCAATGACATTTTTGTGTAAATACATAAATTAACGAAGTATAGTGTACAAAACAGTTTTGAAGTATCTCTGGAAGGATATATAAGAACTAGTAACCTTAGCTATTCTTATGAAAGTGAAATGGCCGCCTGGGTTTAAGAGGGAGTTGGTATAGCTTTTAGATCTTTTGAATTTTGTACCTTGTTAAAGTGTTACCTATTCAAAAGAAGCAAGCAAACAAAAATATAACAAATGTTTTAAGTAGATTGTAATACCAATATGCATTTTGCAAAATTTCATGTAAATTAACCTTTTATAAATCCTTGATATCAACATAGCAATTACGTTTGTATATAGCAGAAAAACTTACCAAAACAGTCTATGAATAAATGCATTTTCTATATTTTTTCTATATTACGCAATATAGTTTTTACTGTGGGATAGTAAAAGAACCTTAGTAGTCACAGATTTTTAAAAAATGCTCATCTGAGGAGGTTTTTATTAATTTTTAGAGAGAGAGGAGGAGAGAGAGAGAGAGAGATAGATTGGTTGCTTTGTACCAATGCTCCAATCAACTGAACACCTGGCCACAGCAGCAGTCATAGATTTAAAACTTATGTTTTTTACTATTCCAGAGCAATCCTGAGGATCCGTGACATGAATAATAAATTTATAATTTTTGTCTCGACACTTACTGAGGGCACTGCAAACTAACATTTAGTGAGTGAACATTTACAAGTCAAAATGGCTTTGTCTTCTAATCATTATCTTGTTTACTCAATAGTTGAAGGACTTAAATTTTGTTTATTTGTAAATACTGTTCCTGAAAGAAAGCTATTTGTAGAGATCTCAAGATATGTCTTATATCGCTTTTGGCTTTAAAAATAAGCCTTATAGAATTTTTATACAAAATGAAAAAAAATCTCTTTCCATCAGTCAGCTGTGTTACTAACTTCTTTCAGTAAAGCCTTATGAGATATGAAGAGCCAAGAAATAAAACAATTTTTCTGAATTCTGACCTTAATATATAAGATGTGAGGTTACTTATTGACCTAATAAGGCACAGAGTAAGCATTTCTGAATTTAAAGGAGACTATTCTATTTCACGTAAAAAATTACGCTCAGGGCTACACTGCTAAAAGAGGAGTTGCTACCAAATATAAGATCTAACTAAATAGTTGGATCTTGCTAACTATATAGCCAACAACAGTCATAAATCCTGAAACTATAACTACATATCTCTGTAATATTTTAATATTTCTACTCTTCGTCTACACACACACACACACACACACACACACACACACACACACACATCCCACACATAGAAGTCTAAAATAGGTATATGATTTGGCATATTTATCAATTATAGAGACTCAACAAAATAAGTATAAACCCAACTTATTAGTAAGAAAAATACAAGTTGTTACATCATAAGCCTGACCTGAAGTAAATGAACTATCCTGTCTAATAAAAGACAAACATGCAAATTGATCGCACCTTTGCCACACCCAAGCCACGCCCACCAGCCAATCAGAGCAACTATATGCAAATTAACCCAACCAAGATGGCGGCCGGCAGTCATGGAGCTGGAGCAAGCGGGAGGCTTGGTTGCCCCCGTGATGGAGGAAGCCAAGCTTCCCGCCTGCCCTGGCCTCTGCTGAAGGAGTGGCTGGGGGCCTGGGTCGCTGGGAGCAGGGCGGGAACTAAGCAGCTGGGAGAGGGGTGCCGGGCCACTGCTGGGAGCAGGAACTAAGCAGCCAGGAGAGGGGTGCTGGGCCACTGCTGGGAGCAGGGTGGAAACTATGCAGCCAGGAGAGGGGAGCCGGGCCACTGGGAGCGGGGCGGGAACTTCCCGGGGTGGGCGTCGGGTGTCCGGGAGCAGGGCGGGAACTTCTGCCATGTCGCCATAGCAACGCGGCAGAAGTTCCCGCCCCGTAGCTGCTTGCTCATTCACTTGCTCATTCATTCACTCATTCACTTACTCAATATTCACTCACTCAGCAAACCCTCTCTGGTCCCTGGCACCAGGCCAGACACTGAACGTGAAGCAGGATGTTAGTAATTCAGTAGGGTGAAGCAGGCACATGAACGAGGCAGTTGTACGCACAGATGCTTTGTACTGTTTTTGGTGAGGGCTGTAACTAACTCCGACTTTGTTCTCTTGATAAAATGGGGCCTCGGGAGCCAGGCCACCCCAAGCCTGTAGGCCTGTGCCTAGGCCGGGAGCGGCCAGGGTCCTGGAACATGACAGAGGGTGCAGGGCGGGCTGAGGGGTCTGACCCCACCCCTCACCCCCCCACCACCGTGCATGAATTTCGTGCATTGGGCTACTAGTCCTATATACTAAAAGAGAAACATGCAAATGAACCATCCCTCTGCTAAGCTCAAGCCACACCCACCAGCCAATCAGGAGCGAGTATGCAAATTAACCCAACTAAGATGGCGGCGGCCACAGATCTGAAGCGAGCAGGAGGCTTGGGTTGCCCCCGGCGATGGAGGAAGCCAAGCTTCCCGCCTGCCCTGCCGTGGGCTACGCTCAAGGCTACAAAGTTTCAATTATAGAAGATAAATAAATTCCAGAAGAAAAAAGGAGAAGCTGGGAGCTTGGGTCGCGGGGG
>NW_005365371.1:4490538-4497439 GCF_000412655.1 Myotis brandtii
TGGGCCTAAGCCAGCAGGTGGTCATCCCCTGAGGGGTCCCAGACTGCAAGAGGGCACAGGCCGGCCTGAGGGACCCCCCCGAGTGCACAAATTTTTGTGCACCGGGCCTCTAATCTATATATATAAAGAGCCAGCGACCGTAACGCCGTAACTACCATAACAACTGGTCGCTATGACGCCCACTGTGGTGAGTGAACTGGCCCAATCAGGTACATAGGTCTCCTTTTTTCCACATTGACCCAAGAGCTCTCTATATGGTTTGCTGAGGCTGATCCCTGGCCAGCATTGCAGCTTTACTTATTCCTCTGCTCAAACCTGCTCTTTTTTCATTCTTCCCAGTTACTATTCTCAAAAGTAGCCTATATAATAAAGAGACAATATGCAAATCGACCATCACTCCCTCACACAAGATGGCCGGCCCCATGGGTCACAAGGTGGCGCCACAAGATGGCCAGCAGGGGAGGGCAGTTCGGGGGGACCAGGCCTGCAGGGGAGGGCAGTTAAGGGGGGCCAGGCCTGCAGGGGAGGGCAGTTGGGGGCGACCAGGCCGCAGGGTAGGGCAATTAGGGGCGATTAGGCCGGCAGAAGAGGGTAGTTAGGGGCAATTGGACTGGCAGGGGAGGGCAGTTGGGGGGCGATCAGGCTGGGAGGGGAGTGGTTAGGGGGTGATCAGGCTGGCAGGCAGAAGCGGTTAGGGGCAATCAGGCAGGTGAGCGGTTGGCAGCCAGCAGTCCCGGATTGTGAGAGGGATGTCCGACTGCTGGTTTAGACCCGATCTCACAGGGATTGGGCCTAAACCGGCAGTTGGACATCCCCTGAGGGGTCCCAGATTGGAGATGGTGCAGGCTGGCTGAGGGACACCCCCCCCGCCCCAGTGTATGAATTTCGTGCACCGGGCCTCTACTCCTTTAATAAGTACTGCCCACTACTGGACTCTCCCACCCTGATCAAGGGCGGGGCTGGCTGGCCAAACGCCCCAACCACTTTCCCCTGGCCAGCCCCACCCCCGATCGGCCCGCCCCACCATGATAGGCCCGCAGCCCCTCCCCCCAGCTGGCCCTGCCCCTGATTGCCACCCCCACCCCAATAGGGGGCAGGGCTGGCTGGCTAACCACCCATGACCCTACCCCCAGGCTGCTGGTCCCCGATTGGCACCCCCACCCCATTTGGGGGCGGGGCCGGCCAGCCCACTTCCCCTTCCCATGGCCAGCCACGCTCCCAATCAGCCCCTCAACCCCAATCGGGGGCGGGGCCCACCAGCCAATTGCCTGCAGCCCCTCTGCCCAGCTGGCCTGGCCCTGATTGGCCCTGATCCGGGTGGGCTGGCCAACCAACCTCCTGTCATCTCCTCCTCCTGACAGGCCCTGCCCCGATCCACCCTGATTGGGGCTGGGCTGGCCGGACCCCACCCGTGCACGAATTCATGCACTGGGCCTCTAGTCTATAATAAACATTAATGTCACATCATTAATTTTTACTGGCTATCTTAAAACTTAAAAAAGAACTTTTAGGCAAAGATTTGGATGAATTGGATCTCATAAGTAACTACTTTAGGGGAATTATGAACTGCTATTTAATACCTTTCCTACAAAAGAAGAGACATTTCATAGATCTTAGAGGAGGTTGTCTAAGGTGGAATCATTCTTTCCAAGACAATCTGCACTTAACCACTTCTGCCACTAGCTATAAGTATCCACCAAAGAAATATTATCATAAATGGTTAAATGCAAAGAGGAAAGGCATGATTGCACGAATACTTCTAAATTAAGCAAGAAGAGATGTGAAACATATCACCAGATATTTCTAAACATTTTGCATTTATTTACAAGGATTTCATTTTTTTACGTCTAAAACAATCAGAAGCCCCCTGAAAATTTAGGTTTAACAGTACCTTAATGGGAAAACTATAGAGGCTTTTAATTCTCTTTCCCTCCACTGGCATAGATACATGGCATAGTGTCTTAAAAAATACTTTGTTTTTTAGCAACTAGTAGGAGCTTTAGAAAAATTTCTGTTTGGGGGCATCATATTCTCTAGTTATGTTATTGGTTACAATATAGGTAAATAAAATGGTTGTAAAACACAATATGGAAAACCAAGCATAAAATCACCTCAAAAAAATAAATTTAAAAGAACAGCATTTATTTGTTTATGTTGCCCAACTTGCAAGTGATAAGACTGTAATGGACTTATATTTACCTGCGTTTACTGGGAATCACCCCAACTTCATCACTCTCACCATCTGGTGTAACCTGTCTGGCTTGCCACCATTCATCATCAGAAGCATTAATAACATGGAGGATATCTCCAAATTTGAAGTTCAATCCTTGACTGGGAAGGCCACTGTCTTTAGTTTTGTCATAATCAAAAAGGGCTCTAGGGTAAGAAGAAAAAGTTCACAATTACTTGTTATAATGATGTTATTAATAGTAAATAAACATAGGATTCTGAAAATGTTTATAATTTGTGTAATAAACAATATATCATCGCAGGCAAAATAATGCCAACCTCAATTTTGTACTATATATATAAGATGAGGCAAAAAAGAAAAAAAAAAGAAAAATTAACTTGTTATGGCAATAGTTTGTTATTGGGTATAACTCTCTTATTTCTTTCAGTGTTGTATAAGAAATTTAAAAAATACCTTTAGTACAATCCAATGGCAACCTATATTTAATTCTAAAATGAAGACAAATCTAGAGAGTTTTTTTACAATTAATAAACAAAAGTAAATATTAAGAGATACTCTTTTCTTCTCTTTATTTTGACTGGACATACTTGGGAAAACAAATTCACTGGTAGATTTGACTCATTTATTGTGAACTGTAAGACTAGATCAACAGATTAATTATTTTGCCAGTTAATTATTCCTTTCATTTGTTCATAAAATTAGAGTTAACAGGGTTTTCAGAATCAGTAACAATTTTGAAAAATAACTACAGATGGTTAATAGCTACCAAATATTTGGGAAAAATAATGTATTAATTTAATATAGTAAATGGAAATGTTAAGAGTATTTTTAGTTTCATAAAAAGAAAATACTGTGTCCTATGACTTGATTAATTAATGTACAATATTTAACCCTTTTCAGTCCAACGTCCAGGCTGACTCGACAGACCAGGCGCTAGGAGCAGGTCCAACATGGAGCTGAGGTCGACACCGCAAACCGCTGCGATTATATGCATTGTCAGTAAGGTGCTGGGTTGCATGTGGGGAAATGTTTCAAAAGATACCACACTATGAAATGTTTTAAAGAATAAACTCTTTGATTGAAACATACTTAATAATATAACCAGTGAATTTTTGGTTTAAACTTTAAAATAAGAACATTAGAAAGTTCAACATTCAATCCCGTCAATTAATTTGGACCAGACTGTTTGAATTCCAAAAATAAAATTGGACCGCAAAAGGTTAAAATAATGAAATCCTTAGAAAAGGATCCCAGCAATTACATTTATAATACAATTTATTTTTTCTTTTGTTCTAATATGACAACTGAAAATTAGGACACAAATCATATTCCATTTCATACAACCCAACTTTTAAGAACCTATCTCTTCAAGTAAAACTGAAGAGGGTGGAATTATTTGATGACTAAATGTATTAACAAGCTAATGGTTTTCAAATGTGTTCTTTCAAGTCTTTTCAGGGAAGTAGGTGTGAGGGAAGTAGGTGGGAACCAAAAGTGGGAAGGCTTAAACATATATTAAAGCATTTATAATATATTTCTGAAGAAAAGAATTCTATAGCAGAAAAAATAAAGATTACAATTGATATAAATGCTAAGTCATTATTCCAATCAATAAGTTCTGAACTCTAAGGAACTGTCTTTCTACTAAAAAATATAGCTGACCTCAAATAATACAAAAGTTAGATACAGTCACTCATTTATTAAATATTTATTTAAAAAGGTAATGGAGTAGATATGGCAAAGATAAAGATGACAAAGATGATGAGGATACAAATAAACATAATATAAAACAGAAAATAAAGTACATAAGAAAAGGAAAATAAAGTACATTAAGAGGTAGAACAAATGCCAGAAGACATTCAGAAAAGGGAAAATACTATTTTGGAACATTTTTATTATCATAAATTAATCTTTTGAATTACAAAAGTAATGTAACAGTATTATTAATGAGCAATGGAGAAAAGAAATCACCCCCAACCTCTCTTCCCTAATCTGTACTCAAGCTTTGTCTTTTAATATATTTGATTCATAAAACAGAACCCATGGAATATCTATGTGAGTTATTGATCATTGGAGTATAATAAACATCTGTTAATCTACTATCCAACAAAAGACTATAAACAAAACCATTAGCAGTAACTCATGTTCACCAATGTATTTTTTCCTCTTGATCCTGATTCCCGCAGATTAAGAGTAAAGTACTCTTAGAAGGTAACCACCATTTTGAATATAGTGTTTATCAGTTCCTTAACCCTCACCTTTTTTTAAAATTTGGTTTTATCACATGTATGTAAATGACTATGTAATCATGTATGGTTTTACTTGTTCCAGAGCTTCACAAATGGTATCATATTGTATGTTGCCTTTTGTACTTGGATTTTTTACTTAAAAAAAAATGTTTTAATTGATTTTTAGAGAAAGGAAGGGAGAGGGATAGAGAGAGTGAAACATCGATGAGAGAGAAACATCGACCAGCTGCCTCCTGCACGCCCCCTACTGGGGATTGAGCCTGCAACCTGGGCATGTGCCCAACCAGGCATCGAACCAGTGACCTCCTGGTTCATGGCATGATGCGTAACCACTGAGCACCACAGCCAGGCTATTTTTTACTTTTGAAATTAAAAATATTACTAAAAAGAATCATATGACTTCTGGTTAACTATGGCAGACAGGCTATATGTGCCTATTTCCTCACTAAAGTGACCAAAAAACAAACCAACAAAATAGACAAATACAAGAGAAACAACAAGAAAAGAGTGTTTAACACAGTGATGGCGAACCTTGTGAGCTCGGCGTGTCAGCATTTTGAAAAACCCTAACTTAACTCTGTCACATATAGAAATTTTTTGATATTTGCAGCCATAGTAAAACAAAGACTTACATTTTTGATATTTATTTTATATATTTAAATGCCATTTAACAAAGAAAAATCAACCAAAAATATGAGTTCGCGTGTCACCTCTGACACGCGTGTCATAGGTTCGCCATCATTGGTTTAACACCTTTTGCGATGACGGTAACTTAACCTAGCAAAGTGAAGGAAACTCCAAATAGAGTGCCTGAAGAGAGGGATATTGAAATAAGATTTATTCCACAAGATCCTAGAAATGCTTATGAATTAGAGATGTACAGTTCTAGGTAGGCAGAGATAAGTTACAATAATGAAAACAGAAGAACTGTTGAAAACACTGTATATAGCACTTAGACCCTCCGGGTCCCTTTTCCTGTTCTCAAAGCCATAGAAGGCAAGATGTTTAGTTTCCAGAGAAATTCAATTTCAAAAGCTCTGTACTTTAGAATGTGGCAGGAAGGTGGAAGATGTTGGGCGGAAAACAAAGGGTTAATAAGAAATCTGCACACTGAAAACTGAAATCTAGCAACCTGTTTTATACTCCAGGCAAGAGATTAAAAATTCTTCTCTAGAGATATTTAATGACCCCAAAGGAAAGAATGACATGGAGAGGAAGAGGGCAAAGAAAAACTCAATAATCTTCCAGTTAAATCTACTAGCTTCATTCTCCATTCATAAGAATAGAAAACAAGGATCACTAAACATTTAAACATAGCCTCACATATTAAAAAAACTCACACAAAACTAAAGGGAAAAAAATCCCGAGAAAACAAGAAAACTAGAAAAAATAGAATAGAAAGCCGAGAATTCAAGAAGCAGAAGAAAACACCCCAAATTCTCCATCAAGGAGAAGTCAAAATAAAGCCATTTTCAGACATGTTAAGACTCAAAAAATACCTCCCACACCTTTCTGTCAGGAATTTACTAGAGGATGTACTTGGCAAAATAGGTAAAAGTAAATTGAGAAAGAAGAAATTGTGGAATGTAGGAAACATACTGACACAGTACAGAGTCAAAGGGAATAGGATAATGGCAAAGGCAAGTCCCAGGTGAGAGCTATACAGCAAGTCTATAGAACAAATAGTCCAGGTTGGAACAGAAAGATGGAAAAACTGAACTGATAAGACCGTATGTGGGACCATATGTTTCATCATGTAACAAACTCTAAAGAGATTAGTAAGGACAAAGGAAGACACTTAATAGTAAGTGTAGGAAAAATTAGGCAAATCAAAATGAGACAACTATTAAGTCCAGGAAATATGAAGGGTTGCAGAAAAAAAGAAGTGTGGTCATAATAAACTGCTTGACCATGTAATGACAGGTATTACATAGTCACAAGACTCTAAATGCTATTAATTTTATTAGAAGTGATAGGATTATGTTTGAGCAATAGGGAAAGAGACAGAATGAGTGGTTTGGTATGAAAAAGTTCTCGTCTACCAAGGCAGTAAGTATATACTGTCTAAAGTTGGTAAATTAGAAAACAGCAGTATGTGCATATTATTTAAAAACTAGAGGTCCAGTGCACAAATTCGTGCATGGGTGGGGTCCGTCCAGCCCACCCCAATTGGGCCTGATCAGGGCCAGGCTGGCAGGGGGGGAGGGGCGGTGGGTGATTGGCCAGTGGGCGCCGCCTCCGATTGGGGTGGAGGGGCTGACTGGGGGTCAGGCTGGCCGTGCGGAGGGGCTGTGGGCTGGCTGGCCCTGCCCCCGAATATGGTGGAGGGGCTGATTGGGGGTCAGCGGCCAGGGGAGGGGCCATGGAAAGTTGGCCAGCTGGCTCCGCCCCAACTGGTATGCAGGGGGGCTGATCAGGGGCAGGGCCAGCTGCGGGAGGGGCTGTGGGCGGTAGCCACTGG
>NW_005365371.1:4497627-4526605 GCF_000412655.1 Myotis brandtii
GGGAGGGGCTGGCTGGGGAGAAGGGCTGTGAGGGGGTTGGCTAGCCAGCCCCAACCCTGATCAGGCCAGGTTCTCTGGCCGCAATGGGCGTCATAGCGACTGGTCCTTCTGGTCATTATGGTGTTCTGGTTGCTGGCTTTTTATATATATAGATTTGGAGGTAAAGGCAAGGGAATTTGTTAGGAAAACAGAGGATGACTGTTTTAGGGAATGAAATTCTAGGGATTGCTGGGAGGTTGCAGTTATTTTTCTTTTTCTTTTTTTTAAAAAATATATTTTATTGATTTTTTACAGAAAGGAAGGTAGAGGGATAGAGAGTTAGAAACATCGATGAGAGAGAAACATCAACCAGCTGCCTCCTGCACACTCCCTACTGGGGATGTGCCCACAACCAAGGTACATGCCCTTGACTGGAATTGAACCTGGGACCTTTCAGTCCACAGGCCGACGCTCTATCCACTGAGCCAAACCGGTTAGGGCAGTTGCAGTTATTTTTCATTATAAATCTGATATAATTAATAAAAATAAAGTATTCTCTAAAAGTAAAAATTAATAAAAAGTGAAGATGACTCATTAATGTACTTAAAACAAATATAACCTAATGTTTTTAATTTTATGTTTTTATTAAATCAGATATTAAAGGTAACACCTGTTAATTACATTAAACTTAGAAAATATAGATAAGCAAGAAAAAGAAAAAAGAATATAAACACAAATCTGTATTTTTACATTTTTTGTGGGTATCTACATATAAAATACTTTTAACAATTTTGGATCAGAAGAGTTTAATAAATACTGCTAGAATTAGTGGAAAGAGAGAACAATTTGATACATTTAGGAATTCCAGATCATTGGCAGGGTAGAAGGAATGAAAGGGGTAGGAATAGAACATGAGAAGAAAGTGAAAAAAGCTTTCTTTTATTATGTATCATAGAATAAAATTCTTTGAGACAATAAGTCACATCATATATAAACAAGTATAGAGTACATGCTTGTTTGTATTGATATATTTATACATACCCAAACATATATAGGATACATGTATATTTTATGTCATATATCTCATTTCTCATCAGAAGAATAAAACATATTAGAAATAGGCTCCCCAATATAACCAAAAGAAATGAGAGAATAATTACACAGAATAATACAGACTACTTGTAGTAATTATCTAAAGTTAAAACAATTCCTATATAATAAAAGGCTAATATGAAAATTGACTGAATGGTAGAACTACTGGTCGCTATGATGCACACTGACCACCAGGGGGAAGACACTCAATGCAGGAGCTGCCCCCTGGTGGTCAGTGTGCTACCACAGGGGGAGCGCTGCTTAGCCAGAAGCCGGGCTCATGGCTGGCCAGTGCAGCGATGGTAGCAGGAGCCTTTCCTGCCTCTGCAGCAGCACTAAGGATGTCCGACTGCTGGCTTAGGTAGTATAATAAAGTACTAAGTAAAGGCTATACTAAAAAAGGATACAAAATACAAATAAACAGTATATCTATATTTGTCGTATTAGCCAAAGAAATGCAAAAGAACAATTTATGTACTAATGATATCAATATAATATTATTAGATTTATGCTGCCACATTAATCTTGTTATAGAAAAATGATTTTCTCCCAAGTGTTTAAAAAATGCATGTAGAAATTTCCTGAATCTGTACTCTTTTGCTGGTATTATTCACATTTGAAGCTATTATTTATATATGCTCTCTTTGCTATTATAAAAATTGCCAAGGTAATTGTTACTCAAATGAAGAATATTTTATTATAAAAGAATATAGGTAAATATTAGTGTTGGATGATATGACACATCAAGCTACAATACTGATTCAGTAAAATAACCACCTTAAAATTTTTTTCGTCCATGTTTATTTTGTTTTTCTTTACTATTTTTATTCAAGGGGTTATATAAATATCACTAATTAAATTATAACAATATTCCAATTCTTGAAAGATCAGGAAATCAACCGTAAAAAAATTTTCCTTGGTTTGCAATTTATTTTTCTATAGCAAAACTAAGTCAGTAATAGTGAAAATCCTGAAAGAATTTACATTCATAAATAATTAAGACTTGCCATAATTAGAATTAAAAAAAAAAATTACCTGACATAGAGGGATCGCTTTTGGCTTGTTCGAAGAGAACCTGATCCTGAACTAATGCTACTATTCATCATTTGCTCCCGTAAGTCATGTATTTTGGCTTCAAAACGACTGTATTCTGATGAAAGAAAAAGAGAAATAAATTTAAATTTTATATTCTAAAAACTTAAGCCACTTAAAGTATTAAATATGTAACCTGACCTATAATTGGTTAAAGGTGGTTAGAACCTTAAGAGAGTAACAATTTGCCCATTATGCGTATTTCAAAAATTAATAATCTTCTAAATGTACCATAAATTAGTACTGGCTGAATTTGAATTTTCACATATGTTATTTCAAAGTTCGTATCACATTTAATCAATTAAAAGACAATTCCCATGTATCAAATACCAGTATGAATCTTACATTACTAATTTAACTGTAAATTAAAAAAACTAAAAATTAGAACTTATTGTAATTTTTATACTTAAAAAAAGAAATCTATAATAATTTATACTAGATGCTTTGTTTACTGACTTTTTCTCTGTGAGGAAATCAGTTATTCTTATATTCTTAAATATAGAATTTGTGTAGGGTCAATTATATGGGGAAAATAGGCCTTAAAAACTGATAAATGAAGTTAAATTTACCTCAACTCATTTTATAATTTATAAATCTTCAAAATGCCAAAATAAGACACAAAAAACAATCTGAAGGAGAAAACATTTTTATTTAAGGTACTTTTAATATGATGGAAACCTTTTACTTTTTTTACTTGCAGAATTTCTGCCATCTGGAAAAAAATGGGAAACAGTTTTATTTTTAACTTAAAGGGTCCTATCTCTTTTATAGATTTCTTTCCATGTTATTGTAGTTTTTTTTTTTTCTTCTTCTCTGCTCACATTTTGGTATAGTCAGCTAAAAAAGGCCATATGTTGATATTGGCTGTCATCTGGAATTTCATCTGGTGCTACTGGTTGGAACATCTCCATGTAGCTTCTTCATATGACTGCTTGGTTTTCTCAGAGGAAATAAATAGAATCAGGGTAACAAAAAAGCATTTTTGTGGAGGTTCTGATTAAGAGGCACAGTAGGTGGGCACTGCACTCACTCCTCAACATGACCACTTCAAAATTACAACTAAATTATAGAACAAGCAACTTGGATAACCATCTGAAGACTAGTTGAACAGAAGTCCTATAATTAAGAATATAAAGAAGCAGCCATGTAGAGATTGGCAGGAGGGGCGGAGAAATGAAGTGGGCTGGCTCTCACATGTGTGGTGCTTGAGAATCTGGAGGGTTATCTTAGCTACAGAGGGTTTCCCCTGAGGAATGAGGGGACTGGGCCCCATGCTTGGTCCCCCAGCCCAGAACACCAGTGTCAGGAAGAGGAGTCCACATAACATCTGTCTGTGACAATCAGTGGGAATTCCATCTGTTGGGATGAGACAGAATTGGTGCTGGGAACCCAGGCATCTTCTTAAAGGGCCAGTGCACAAACTCTCGCTCACAGGTACTCACGATGGGCTCGGCTCCAAAGAAGACAGAGGATGAAGAAGTCCACCAGAGACAAACAGGGAGAAACTGAGTTGTGTGGCTTCTGGGCGAGAGCTGGAGGGACTCCTGCCATTGTCCCTGTGTTGAGTCCTCCCACCACACAGCCAAATCTAAATCTACACTGGCTTAGTGAACTCCATTAGCTCCACCCTGATGACTCCCTGAGACCCTCTCCCCTAACCCAACTTGTACATATTGAGGCTCTCTCAGAACCAACCAGCCTAGAATTGCGTTGCAGTCTTTCTTAAAAAACTTTGGAGAAATTCTGGTCAAGCTCAGGGAGGTGCCAGAGATGTACAGGGAGAAACTGAGTAGTGTGGCTTTAGGACAGTGATGGTGAACCTATGACACGTGTGTCAGAGGTGACACGCGAACTCATTTTTTTGGTTGATTTTTCTTTGTTAAATGGCATTTAAATATATCAAATAAATATCAAAAACATAAATCTTTGTTTTACTATGGTTGCAAATATCAAAAAATTTCTATATGTGACACGGCACCAGAGTTAAGTTAGGGTTTTTCAAAATGCTGACACGCCGAGCTCAAAAGGTTCACCATCACTGCTTTAGGACAAGGCTGGAGGAACGGCTGCCATTGTCTCTGTGCTGAGCCCCATCCTGCATGGCCTAAGGGCATCGAATTTCCTGGGGTAAGCCCTCCCCTGACATGGCCAAATCTGAATCTGCATTAGCCTGGTGAATAGTACTGACTCTAGTCTGAGGACTCCCTGAGACCCTATCGTAGCCAACTCGAGATGTGGTTGGAGGCTCTTTCAGCAGCAACAAGCCTGGGTCTGCTTTGCAGTCTCTCTTAAAACCTCTCAAGGAATTCTGTCCAGTTCAGGGGGTGGTGCGGTGCCAGACACATAGAAAGAAAAACTGTGTTGCATGGCTTCAGGGTGAGTGCTGGAGGGACAGCTGTGTTGAGCCCTCTTTCCACATGGCCAAATCTGAATCTGCATTAGCCTGGTGAATTCCACTAGTTCCAGCTTGATGACTACTGGAGACTTTGTCCTACTGCAAAGGTTTGCAGGCCCCAGGTGGGTGGTGGCTGGCCTTGGTGTACCCTGAGACTTTTGCTGAGTGGCCTCAGGCCCAGATCTGGGGCTAACCCTGGTGACTCCCTGAGATCCTGCAACAACCCAACTTGCATACCACCGCAGGCTCTTTCATCAGCTGAATCTTATGGGAGGTCTTGGGGTGCCTGGGGCCTTTTGCAGACCTACCGCAGGCCCGGTACTGGTGGTAGCCAGCCTTGGTTCTCAGTGTGGTCCCTCCCATGAGCATCCGGGCTCAGCACAGGCAGTTACCAATGGCAGATCATTTTGAAGCTCCTAATAAGTAGCGCTGGGCCAGTCACAGGTAGCATTTGACATTGACCTGCAATAAAGTCCCTCCCAAGAGGCCCCAGAACCAACATACTTGTTGGCTGGCATCAGACCACAACAGAACACCACCGGGTTAGCTCCACAAGTAGCACACCTAAAATAAGATATTGGCAGGCAACAGACCCCACTGGGGCAAATCCTACTCCATCGAGTTAGCCCCTGTACAGTAGCTTGTACGCTATGGCCGTGGCCAATCCTTACAGTCAGTTAGCCTGAGGTTCAATTCTACCCACTGGCATGTCAATAGCAATCAAGGCCCAACTACAACAGAGAGCATACCCAACTCACACAAACACTCCTAAAGCACCTGCTAAGTGATCAGGAAGACTGTGCCACTGGGCTCCACAGGACATCTACAATATAATGCCACCCTGCCAAGACTGGGAGATGTAGCATACTAGTATACACCTAATACATAGAAACAAACGTAAAAGGTAGTGAGGAGACAAAGAAACATGTCCAGAATACAAGAACAGGAGAAATATCCATCAAAAGAACTTAATGAAATGGAGGAAAGCAATCTACTAGATACAGTGTTCAAAACACTGGTCATAAGAATGCTCAAGGACCTTAGATGAAGAATAAATGAACTCAGTGAGAACTTTAACAAAGTGATAGTAAGCATAAAAAAGAATATAGAAATCATAAAAGAAGAACCAGTCAGAAATGAAGAATACACTAGAAGGAATCAACAGCAGATTAGATCAAGCAGCAGATCAAATCAGCAATTTGGAAGATAAGGTAATAGAAAATACCTAATCAGAATAGCAAAAAGAAAAAAGAATAAAGAAAAATGAGGATAGTTCAAGGGACCTTTGGGGCAACATTAAACATAACAACATTCACATCAGAGGGGTACCAGAAGAAGAGCACAAAGGATTGAGAATCTATTTAAAGAAATAATGACTGGAACCTTCCCTAACCTGGCAAAGAAAAAAGACATACAAATCCACGAAGGGCAGAGTCCCAGACAAGATGAACCCATAGAAGCCCACACTAAGATACATTGTAAATTAAAATACCAAAGGTTAGACAAAGAGAAAATATTATAAACAGCAAGAAAAAAGCAGTTAGTTACCTGCAAGGGAGCTCCCTTAAGACCGTCTGATGATTTCTCAATAGAAACTTTTCAGGCCAGAAAGGATTGGCACAAAATAGTTAAAGTGATACAAATGAAAAGCAAGGACCTAAAGACTACTCTACCCAGAAAGGCTTTCACTTAAAACTGAAGGAGAGACAAAGACCTTCCCAGATAAGTAAAAGCTACTCAACCAGTATTATAAGAAATGTTAAAGGGACAAGAAGCAGAAAGAAGAAAAAGGGAGAAGGAGAAGAAGAAGCAAGAAGGAAGAAGAAGGAGAAGAAGAAGAGAGAAGAGGAGAGAAGAAAAAAGAGGAAAGAAGAAGAAAGAAGAAGAGGAGGAGGAGCAGAAGGAGAAAGAAGAAGAAGAGGAAGAAGAAAAAGATTTTAAATATAAATAATACAATGATGATAACTGTGTACTATCAATAGTTACTTTAAGAGACCCACTTCAGATTGAAAGACTCATAAACTGAAAGGAAATGGAGAAAAATATTCCATGCAAAACAACAAAAAAAGTTGGGGTAGCAATGCTTATATCAGACAAAATAGACTTTAAAACAAAGTCCATTATATCAACCCAACAAGTGGATATAACCCTTGTAAACATTTATGTTCCCAACACAGGAGCATCTAAATATATAAAGCAAACATTGATAGACATAAAGAAAGAGACAGACAATAATACAGTTACAATAGGGGACTTAAACACCCCATTGACATCTATGGATGAATCTTCCAGACAGAAACTCAAGAAGGACAAAGCAGCCTTAAATGACATATTAGACCAAATGAATTTAATTTATATATTTTTTAGAGTATTTTACCTGAAAGCAGCAAAATATATATTCTTTTCAAGTGCACAACATTTTCTAGGATAGACTACATGTTAAGCCACAAAACATGTCTCAATAAATTTAAGAAGACTGAAAGTATACCAAGCATCTTCTCTGACCACAATAGTATGAAAACAGAAATCAACTACAAGAAAAAAAACCCTGAAAACCACACAAACGCATGGCTGCTAAGTAACATGTTACAGAACAATGAAAAGGCTAAGAGTGAGATCAAGGAAGGAATCAAAAGATAACTTGAAACAAATGAAAATGAAAACACAACCACAAAAAATCTATAGGACACTGAGAAAGCAGTCCTAAAGGGAAATTCATAGCATTTCGGGCCTACCTCAAGAAACAACAACAATCTCAAATAAACAATCTAACCTTACACCTAAAGGAACTTGAAAAAGAACAATGAACAAAGATAAAATTGAGAAGGAAGAAAATAATAAAGATCAATGAAGCCAAGAGCTGGTTCTTGGAAAAGATAAACAAAATTGATAAACCTTTAACCAGACTCAATCAAGAAAAAGAGAGAGGACCCAAATAAATAAAATCAGAAGTGACAACTGATATGACAAAAACAAAAAGGATTATAAGAAAAAATTATAAATAATTATATGCCAATAAATTGAACAATCTGGAAAAATTGGATAGTCTTAAAAACCTACAACCTTCCAAAATTAAATCAAGAAGAGACAGAAAATCTGAATGAACAGATTACTACCAATGAAACTAAATCAGCAATAAAAAATCTCCCAACAGACAAAAGTCCTAGACCAGGTGGCTTCACAGGTTAATTTTACCAAACATTCAAAGAAGAATTAACACCTATTCCTTGCAAATAATTCCAAAAAATTCAAGAAGAGGGAAGACTCCCAAGCTCATTTTATGAGGACAGCACTATCCTACTTACAAAACCAGTTGAGACATTACAAAAAAGCAAATTACAGGCCAATATCCCTGATGAATATACATGCAAAAATCCTCAAAGTATTGGTAAACTGAATTCAGCAGTAGATAAAAAAGATCATACACCATGATTAAGTGGGATTTATTCCTGGCTTACAAGGTTGGTTCAATATTCATGAATCAATTACTGTGATACACCACATAGACAAAATGAAGGATTAAAATCATGATCATATTAACAGATGCAGAAAGACATTAGACAGTTGACAAAACCCAGCATCCATCTATATATATTAAAGCCAAGTGACTGGAACACCAGAACGACCGGAACTGGTTGCTTTGCTGAGCACTGCGGCCCCAACTGGCCCCCCAACTCTGATCGGGGGCGGGGAAAGCCAGCCAACCTCCCACGTCCCCTCCCAAGACTGGTCTAGCCCCGACCCCACCCGTACACGAATTCGTGCAGGAGACCTGCAGTTTATAACAAAAACTCTCAGCAAAGTGGAAATAGAGAGAACATACCTTAACATAATAAAGTCCATATATATTACAAATCCACAGCTAACAACATACTCAATGGGGAAAAGCTAAAGTATTTTCCTTAAGATCAAGCAAGACGGGCTTGTCTACTTTCACTACTTTTATTCAACATAGTATTTGAAGTCCTATCCACAAAAAAAATCAGACAAGAAAAATAAAAGGCATCCAAATTGGAAAGGAAGAAGTAAAACTGTCATTATTTGCAGGTGACATGAAATGATGTATAGAGAATCCTAAAGATTCCACCAAAAAACTATTAGAACTGATAAACAAATTCAGCAAAGTAGCAGGATACAAATATAGTATTTGGAAACTGGTTGCATTTTTATACACCAATAATAAACTATCAGAAAGGGAAAGCAAGAAAACAATTTCATTTATAATTGCATAAAAATAACACACAGAAATAAATTTAACCAAGAACGTAAAAGACCTGTACTTGGAAATTATAAAACACTGAAGAAAGAAACTGAAGAAGATACAAATCAATGGAAGCATATACTGTGTTAAAAAATAGGTAGTATATATCTTACTATACTATCTATTTTTTAACACAGTATATGCTTCCATTGATTAAGCTCCTAGGGCAATGAAAACTAAAGAGAAAATAAACAAATGGGACTACATCAAAATAAAAAGCTTCTACACAGCAAAAGAAACCATCAACAAATCAATAAGAAAGCACACTGCATGGGAGAACATATTTGCCAATGTTATCACCGATAAGGGTTTAATCTCCAAAATTTACAGGGAACTCATACAACTTAACAAAAGGAAGATAAACAACCCAATCGAAAAATGGGTAACGGACCTAAATAAATACTTTCCGAAAGAGAACATTCAGAAAGCCAAGAGTCATATGAAAACATGCTCAAAGTCACTAATCATCCGAGAGATGCAAATCAAAACGACAATGAGGTATCATCTCACACCTGTCAGAATGGCTATCATCAACAAATGAACAAACGACAAATGCTGGCGAGGATGCAGAGAAAAAGGTACCCTTGTTCACTGCTGGTGGGAATCAAAACTGGTGCAGCCACTGTGGAGAACAGTACGGAGTTTCCTCAAAAAACTAAAAATGGAACTTCTATTTGACCCAGTGATCCCACTTCTAGGAATATATCCCAAGAAACCAGAAACACCAATCAGAAAGGATATATGCAGGCCGCGCCCGAGGGGCAGACTCCGCAGATCTTTCCCTGGATGAGGAAGCTGCACATCAGCCATGGTAATTCTGGCTCTCTCCTCTTTTTTGTGTCTTCTCGGCCCCTGCCTTCTCTGCGTTTGGGGGGTGGGGGTCGGGGCGAGGAGCGGTTGGCTTTCCTCAAATATAGGTTTATTATTTTTTTCCAGGGGGGGCAGAAGTCTCTAAGAGAGTCCTCACAGCTCCAGGGACAGAGCCAAAGAAGGTGTTTTGTTGGGAGGGGGGGGGGGGGGGGGGGAGTGGGGATAAAGACACATATGTAATACCTTAATCAATAAAGAAAAATTAAAAAAAATAGATAGTTTAAACATCGATAAAATGTCCATACTATCTAAAACAATCAACAGATTCAATGCAATGCTCATCAAAATGCCAATGGCATTTTTCACAGAATCACAATAATCCTAAAATTTATATAAAACCACAAAAGACCCCAAATAGCCACAGCAGTCTTGAGAAAGAAGAAAAAAGTTGGAGGTATCACGATACCTGATATCAAATTATAGCACAAAACTGTAGTAATCAAAACAGCATGGTACTGGTAAAAAAAACAGACCAATGGAATAGAACAGAGAGCCCAGAAATAAACTCATGCCTATGTGGTCAATTAATATAAGACAAAGGAAGCGAAATAAGCCAGTCAGAGAAAGACAAATATCACATGATCTCACTCATATGTGGAATCTAATGAATATATGACAAAGGAGACAAGAACATACAATGGGGTAAAGATAGCCTTTTTAATAAATGAAGTTGGGAAAATTGGACAGATACATGCAAAAGATGAAACTAGACCACCTTCTTACACCATACGTAAGAATAAACTCAAAATGGATTAAAGACTTACATATAAGACTCTAAACCATAAAAAATCCAAGAAGAAAACATAGGCAATAAAGTCTTTGATATTTCTCTTAGTAATATTTTTTTTCTGATATAACTCCTTGGGCAAGGGAAATAAAAGAAAAATAAACAAATGGGACTACATCAAACTCACAAGTTTTTGCACAGAAAAAAAACAACACACAACTATCAACAAAATGAAAAGACAACCCACAGATTGGAAGAAGATATTCACCAATGATACATCAATAAGAAGTTAATATCCAAAATATATAAAGAGCTAATATAATTCAACACCAATAAACAAACAATTTAATTTAAAAAAATAGGCAGAGGACCTGAATAGACACCTCTCCAAAGAGGACATACAGATGGTGAATAGACTTGGGAAAAGATGCTCAATGTCACTGATCATTAGAGAAATGAAAATTAAAACCATGAGGTATCACCTCACACCTGTCAGAATGGCTATCATCAATATATCAACAAACAACAAGTGTTGGTGAGGGTGTGAACCCTCATGCTCTATTATTGGTAGGAATGCAGATTGGTGCAGCCACTATGGAAAACAGTAAGGAGGTTCCTCAAAAAATTAAAAGTAGAACTACATTATAACAAAGCAATTCCACTTCTGTGTATTTATCTAAAGAAATCCAAAACATTAAATTGAGAAGATACATGCATCCCCTTTGTTTACTGCAGCATAATTTACAATAGTCAAGATATGGAAACATAAGTGCCCATTAATAGATGACTGGATAAAGAAGATGCAATATTACTTGGCCATAAAAGATGAAATCTTACTGTTTGGGACAACATGGATGGCCTAGGGGGTATTATGCTAAGTGAAATAAGTCAGAGTAAGAAAGGCAAATACCATGTGATTTCAGTGATATGTGGAATCTAATGAAAAAATAAATGAACAAACAAAACAGAAACCTGCTCATAGATACAGAGAACAAACGGAAGGTTGCCAGATGATGGGAGGGTGTGTGTGTGTGTGTTGGAAGGCTAAGTAAAGAAGGTGAAGGGATTAAGAAGTACAAATTGGTAGTTAGAAATAGTCACAGGAATGGAAAGTGCAGCACAGGGAATACAGTAAATAATATTGGAATAACAATGTGTGGTTCCAGGTAAGTACTAGAATTATTAGGATGATCACTTCATAAATAACATAAATGTCTAAATACCATGCTGTACTCCTAAAGCTAATAAAAAATAAGACTGAATGTCAACTGTAATTGAAAAATAAAATTAAAAAAAAACAACAGAAAAAGGCATTTTAAAAATGTTTTGGGATTTTGGGTCTGATGAAGAATTTTTTTAAAAAGTACGTTTTTATTGATTTCAGAAGAAGGGAGAAGGAGAGAGATAGAAATATTGATGAGAGAGAAACATCGATTGACTGCCTCCAACATGCCCCATATAGGGGATCGAGCCCACAACCTGGGCATGTGCCCAAACCAAGAATTGAACCATGACCTCCTGGTGCATGTGATCACACTCAACCAACTTAGCCAAGAATAAGGTATTCTGGGCAAGAAAAGGTACTTTTGTGAATAGATTCTGTAAATTAGCACTGAATAAGCTTTCTACCTTTCAATTGTTTTTATGTAATAAAAGCAAAAAAGGTTCTTTACAAAAATGATTTTTTTTGGTACAAAAGTGTGATTTTTGAAGATGGACTATTTTAAACCCTGATGTTAAAAACTATTAAATCTAGTAATAATAAAAACTTTAAGCAGTCTTTCAAAAATGCTGCAATTACATGGTTATACACAGTATCTTTTTCTCTACTTTTACAAACAAGTTATTTTACAAACAGGTTAGATCCCATCAGACTTTCTCATAAAACTAGTCTTACAGCAAGAGCAAATTACTGGTCCGGGAGTTTGTATAGTTTAAAAAGACAGGAGCCCTGATGTTTCCTCGAGCGAGGATTAACAACAAAAATAGTTAAGAGTAAGCATGATTAGCCCTGGTCAGTGAGGCTCGGTGGTTAAAGCGTCAGCCCCTACACTGAAGGATCTCAGGTTCAATTCCCAGTAAAGGGTACATTTCTGGCTCGGTCCGGGTGTGCAGGAGGCAACCAATGGATGTCTCTCTCTCACAGCGATGTTTCTCATTGCCCCCCCCCCTCCCCGCCCCCATTGATTCTTTTTACATAAGAATCAATGTAAAAAATATCCTCGGGTGAGGATTAAAAATAAAAAGAGTAAGCATGATTATTGTTAAGTTACTCTTCAAAAGTCAACATTAATATGTAACATTCTTTTATTGTCCTTTAAAATATAATAGGAAATATAAAGTATAAACATTAGTAGGCTGATTAGTATAATAACTGTCAACTCGGAAAATCTTTTACTCTGTAAAGACACAGCTAAAATACAGATAGATTTATGGATGAAGATATAGGTAAAAATATAAACTGAGTCATGAATTTATACTGGTTCTTCTAATTAAAATTTAGGCCTGGCTAGAGTGGCTCAGTGGTTGAGCGTCAACCTATGAACCAGGAGGTCACGGTTCGATTCCCAGTCAGGGTACATGCACAGGTTGCGGCTTGATCCCTAGTGTGGGGCATGCAGGAGGCAGCTGATCAATGATTCCCTCTCATCATTGATGTTTCTATCTCTCTCTCTCCCTCTATGAAATCAATAAAAATATATTAAAAAATAAAAATTAGAACATTAGGTTTTTACTTAATCTATATCATATCTGTATGAATTCCTTGCATAAGAGTTCTGGTTTTCAAGATACTGGGGAATAACAGAATTAGAGTACTGCACGATGACTTACTTGTTTTATCCAATATTACATTCACAGGTCTTAAAATACCACCACCAACACTACAATTAACAGTATCATTGAGAAGAGTTAGCTATTTTCCCTAGTTCTTTTTATCCTTATAGCAGGGGTCCTCAAACTACGGCCCGCGGGCCACATGCAAATACAAATATTGTATTTGTTCCCGTTTTGTTTTTTTTTACTTCAAAATAAGATATGTGCAGTGTGCATAGGAATTTGTTCATAGTTTTTTTTTAAACTATAGTCCAGCCCTCCAACGGTCTGAGGGACAGTGAACTGGCCCCCTGTTTAAAAAGTTTGAGGACCCCTGCCTTAGAGTATGACATTCTAGGGATATGCAGGGGTGGGCAAAAGCAGGTTTACAGTTGTTCGTATGGAAAATAATAATTGATAAGTAATAACACAAGAATAAGCTCTATTTTGAGTACCCACAACTGTAAACCTACTTTTGCCCACCCCTGTATAAATTTATGAAGGCTTGTCTTTTGTGTATGTGTATACAAATAGACTTCACAGTGAGACTGTGTTCTAGTTACTATTGCTTTATAAAGATTAGTGGATTAAACAGTAACCATTTTATGGATTCTGTTGGTTAAGAATTCAGGCAGCATTTTGGCTGGATGGTTGTTGTGGCATAGACTGAGGTCACTTAATGGGATTCAGCTGGTGGAGGAGCTGATTAGTAGAAAGAAGGGTCTATAGCAGGGGTCCTCAAACTTTTTAAACAGGGGGCCAGTTCATTGTCTCTCAGACCGTTGGAGGGCCGGACTATAGTTTAAAAAAAAACTATGAACAAATTCCTATGCACACTGCACATATCTTATTTTGAAGTAAAAAAACAAAACGGGAACAAATACAATATTTGTATTTGCATGTGGCCCACGGGCCGTAGTTTGAGGACCCCTGGTCTATAGCTTCACCCTGCCTTGTCTTGTGTGTTGGTGGTCCTGGATGGAAGTCTGGGGTCAGAGCACCAACATGTGACCTCTGAAGCATGGGATTTTGAGGGTAGTCAGACTTCTTATATGGTGTCTGGCTTCTCCCAGAACAAGACCCCAAAAGAATCAGGCAGGAGTTTCATGGCCTCTTATAATTTAACCTTGCAAGTCACATATGATTATTTCTACCACATTCACTTGTTTACAAATGAGTAATAAGATCGGTCCAAATTCAAGGAGAGATTTCGCCTCTTGATGGGGGAATAGCAAGGTTACACAGCACAAGAACAAATGGGATGCAGGCATCTTTGGAAAGTATCTTTCATAAACTATTTATATAAAAGGCTTGACTAAAAAACAGCATGAATAGAATTGAGATAAAATAACTTCAATTATATCAAAAGTTTACTCACTTTGTTAAAACAATTCTCAAATTGGTAATAAAGCAAAGGCTATCCCCAACCAGTATTTTGTTGTAAAAAAAGATCTAACAGTTAAAAATAAAAGAACTATATAGCTATAAAAAAAGAATGAGGAACATCTGTATATGCTACTATGGAGTGTTCTTACAATTACTACAGTTAGACTATTAGTACACTCACTATTAAGTAAAACAAGCAACTTGGAGAAATGTGTATGTTATTGTTTATTTAAGAAGGAGAAGCAATATATACATGTTTTGTATATATACACACAGTTATCCTATATAATAAAAGCCTAATATGCTAAGTGTCCGGTTGTCCATTCAACCAATCAAAGCATAATATGCTAATGATATACTAAGGCTGCTCAACTGCTTGCTATGATGTGCACTGACCACCGGGGGTAGACAGTCGACCAGTCATTATGACGTGCACCGACCACCAGGGGGCAGTCAACTGGTTGACAAGTTGCTATGACGTGCACTGACCACCAGGGGGCAGACGCTTCAATCGGTAGGTGAGCTTGCTGCTGGGGTCTGGCCGATTGGGACTGAGCGAGATGGGTCGGGCACGCCCTGGAGCCCTCCCGCAGCCCCTCCCCGGCTGGCCAACCTCCCGTGTCCCTCTCCGGCCTGGATCGTGCACTGGTGGGGTACCTCGGCCTGGCCAGCACCTTCTTGCAATCCGGGACCCCTTAGGGGGATGTCGGAGAGCTGGTTTCAGCCCGATGGCGGAACGACTGGTTGCTATGACACACACTGACCACGAGGGGGCAGATGCTCAACACAGGAGCTGCCCCCCAGTAGTCAGTGTGCTCCCACAAGGGGAGCACCGCTTAGCCAGAAGCCCTGAGCCAGGCTCATGGCTGGCGAGCACAGCAGTGGTGACGGGAGCCTCTCCCACCTCCGTGGCAGTCGGACATCCCCTGAGGGCTCCCGGACTGCGAGAGGGTGCAGGCTGGGCTGAGGGAACCCCGAGTGCATGGATTTTGTGCACCAGGCCTCTAGTATATACATAATTATACCAGATGGGGCAAAACTGGGATTACAGTGGTGAGTTTTGAAACTATTTATGTATTATTACTGGAGGCCCAGTGCACGAAATTCGTGCATGGATGGGGTCCCTAGGCCTGGCTGGCAATCAGGGCCCATCAGTTTCCTTGCCTTACTGCCGCCTCCTTCCCTCGCCACCTGCGCGCTGCCACAGTGCAGTATCTTGCCTCCTCCTTTCATTGCTGCCCTTGTGCCACCACCACATGGTTCCCCACCTCCCCCCTCCTCCTTCCCTTGCTGCTCATGTCCGTCGCCACCCACCCCCGATTCCCCGTCCCAGCCCAGGGCTCAGTCCCGATCAGGCAATCAGGACCTGTCAGCTGGGGGGAGGGACTGGCCAGGGGGAGGGGCAAACTGCGACTGAGGTGGACGGGTGGCGGGCCAATCGGGGCTGAGGGGAAGGATGGGGGGAGGGACCCAGGAGGTTGGCTGCTGGCCCCAAGGAGGGAGCCAGTCCTTGACCGCCCTGGGAGCTACCCCCAGCCCACAGGCTGGGGGCAGGGACCAGGAGATTGGCCAGCAGGCCCCATCAGCGATCGGGGCCTATGGGCTGGGCGTAGCTACTGTGTTGAGTGTCTGCCCCCTGGTGGTCAGTGTGCATCATAGTGACTGGTTGTTCCGGTTACTATGTTGTAACAGTCGTTTAAGCTTTTATATATATCCTATATAAATAAAAGCCTAATATGCTAAGTGTCCGACTGTTCGTTCAACCGTTCGACCAGTTACTATAACATGCACTGACCACCAGGGGCAGATGCTCTGACCAGTAGGTTAGCTTGCTGCTGGGGTCCGGCTGATTGGGATTGGGTGAGACGGGCCAGACTCACCCTGGAGCCAATCTCCTGCGGTCCCTCCCTGGCCTCTAAAATATTTCTTCTAATTAATTTCCTTTCAATGTGCACGAATCTGTGCACCGGGCCTCTAGTAGATTATATTTTGAAAACTACTGACCGCCATGCAGTTGATCAAGGTTTTTTCTTTTTCTTTTTTTGAAGCAAAGAAAGTAAGGGTTTACTTTTAGAGTGGCCCATGCCCCAAATCACAGGTGAGCTAGTTAATGTTCAAAGACCTGGCTCTCCAACAAAAAGTTGATCAAGGTTTGACTGCTATACAACCTACCTAGGGTGGCTGCAATGAGCAGTCCACCATCTTGCCGCTCACAGTGCAGGTACAAACATAGTTATCAGGCACTGCAGCTGTAAAAGGAAGTCACTTGACCCTGAAATGGAAAATTCACAAGCCCCATTTCAAAAAGCCTGCCTTTTCACCCGAGCCCATTTAGTCACCAGCTTATAAAAGCAGCCAAGCAGACCAAGCTTTTGAGTCAGTTCTGAGGACCTTCCTTTCCTCTGTGCTACCTCCCATGTGCCCAAGCATAAGCTTAATAAAACATGTCTGGAAATTTCTCTGGAGTTTCCTCTTGATTTCCATTTTGGGGAACCCAAGAACCTCAACGCTGATAACAGGAGAATGAATATTATAACTGGTCTAGAGAAGAAAAGGAAATATTTTTGAGTAAGAAGGCAGGCTGGTTGGAGAAAAATATGACAAGGAAACTAAGAGACTAAAAAATTTTTCATTAGGAATCTGCTACAGAAAATCACTATTAGACAGCAATTTTCAACCTTTTTCATCTTGTGGCACATAAACTAATTACTAAAATTCTGCAGAACACCAACAAATATATTATACTAGAGGTCCAGTACACAAAATTCGTGCACTGGTAGGGTCCCTAGCGGCTGCTGGCCGGGTACTCCCTCCCTTCCCCTGGCCGGCCCCGCCCCCTGGTTGAACTCATAGTTGAGGGGACAATTTGCATACTACTCTTTTTTTTTTTTTTTTTCCCTAGCGGCTGGCCGGGTACTCCCTCCCTTCCCCTGGCCGGCCCCGCCCCCTGGTTGAACTCATAGTTGAGGGGACAATTTGCATACTACTACTTTTTTTTTTTTTTTATTGCTTAAAGTATTACAAAGGGTATTACATATGTGTCCTTTTTTTCCCCCGCCCTGGACAATCCCCTGGCTTCCCTTACCCCCCAGTGTCTTATGTCCACTGGTTATGCTCATATGCATGCATACAAGTCCTTCGGTTGATCTCTTACCCCCCTCCCTCCTGCCCCCCAAATCTCCCCAGCCTTCCCGCTGCAGTTTGACAATCTGTGTGAGGCAGCTCTGCCTCTGTATCTATTATTGTTCAAAAGTTTATAATGGTCTCTATTATCCATGAATGAGTGAGATCATGTGGTATTTTTCCTTCATTGACTGGCTTATTTCACTTAGCATAATGCTCTCCAGTTCCATCCATGCTGTTGCAAATGGTAAGAGTTCCTTCTTTTTTACAGCAGCATAGTATTCCATCGTGTAGATGTACCACAGTTTTCTAATCCATTCATCTACTGATGGGCACTTAGGCTGTTTCCAAATCTTAGCTATGGTGAATTGTGCTGCTATGAACATAGGGGTGCATAGATCCTTTCTGATTGGTGTTTCTGGTTTCTTGGGATATATTCCTAGAAGTGGGATCACAGGGTCAAATGGGAGTTCCATGTTTTGTTTTTTGAGGAAACTCCATACTGTCTTCCATAGTGGCTGCACCAGTCTGCATTCCCACCAGCAGTGCACAAGTGTTCCTTTTTCTCCACATCCTCTCCAGCACTTGTCGTTTGTTGATTTGTTGATGATAGCCAGTCTGACAGGTGTGAGATGGTACCTCATTGTTGTTTTGATTTGCATCTCTCGGATGATTAGTGACTTTGAGCATGTTTTCATATGTCTCTTGGCTTTCTGAATGTCCTCTTTTGAAAGGTGTCTATTTAGATCCTTTGCCCATTTTTTGATTGGATTGTTTATCTTCCTTTTGTTAAGTTGTATGAGTTCCCTATAAATTTTGGAGATTAGGCCCTTATCAGATATAATGTTGGCAAATATGTTCTCCCATGTAGTGGGCTTTCTTGTTGTTTTGTTGATGGTTTCTTTTGCTGTGCAGAAACTTTTTATTTTGATGTAGTCCCATTTGTTCATTTTCTCTTTAGTTTCAACTGCCCTAGGAGCTGTATCAGTGAAGAAATTGCTTTGGCATATGTCTGAGATTTTGTTGCCTTTGAATTCTTCTAGAATTTTTATGGTTTCCTGTCGTACATTTAAGTCCTTTATCCATTTTGAGTTTATTTTTGTGTATGGTGTAAGTTGGTGGTCTAGTTTCATTTTCTTGCATATATCTGTCCAATTTTCCCAACACCACTTATTGAAGAGACTATCTTGGCTCCATTGTATGTTCTTGCCTCCTTTGTCAAATATTAATTGAGCATATTGGTTCGGGCCGATTTCTGGGTTCTCTATTCTATAGTTTGTTCTAGATCTGTGAAGTAGGCCGTTGGTATTTTAATGGGAAGTGCGTTGAATTTATAGATTGCTTTGGGTACATACTACTCTTTTATTATATAGGATTTTTTACCAATCTGATATAAAATAGGTATAATTTTGATTTATTCACACTGGACAACTATTGTTGTGTTGGCTGTTGTCTTTAATTTTTTATTTTTATTTTAGAGGACATTTATTAAAGCTGGGGACAATGAAACAAGAAAGGACTGGGGAAATGGGCCTAGGTGGTCTGTTTTGGCTCACTAAAAAGTCAGAGAAAAGGGAGTCTTGGGGACAGGCTCAGGGGGCTTGCTCTGATGAACTGCCACTGCCCATTGCTACCCTGGTTCCAAGCCTTGTGGAGTCCCTTAGAGTTTAGGAGATGCATGCCTGTGGGGGAAGAAAGGGCAGGGGGGGAGACAAGGGCATGCTCCTGGGGGAGAGAACAAGCATTGGGTCCTTTGTCTTGAGGCTTTTATTTCTCTCTTGCAGATGACCCCCTGCCCTGACAGTGACCAATCAGTGGAGATCATGGATCCTGAAAGAGCAAACCTAGAAAACTGATGAATATTCTGCTGAAACCCTGTTCTGAGACCTCCCCTAAGATTCCCACCTGTTGTCATTTTTTAATTTGACAAGCTAAGGAAAAAGAGGTTCGTGCCCCTGACTAAATAGTCAGGTATTGCATGTATTAAAAATTCTTGTGGCACACTGGTTGAAAATCACTGCTATGAGATGACAAATGCTTATAAAAACAAACAAACAAAAAGCCACTAGTCCAATACAACCTCTCCATTGAAACATAAATGAAAATACTCCTTGATATAAAGATGCCTCCATCAAGATTAGAATAGTTTAAACTTTTAAATGAACTAAAGAAAAAGTATCAATCAGAAAGGCTCATTAATAGAAAAGTATGGAAATAAAAAAGAATAAAAGATAGAAAGAGAAACACAGTACAAGCATAGAAAAAGATCATCTGAAAGGGAGATTCCTGAGCCCATTCAATAACTACTCTAGGAAAAGGGTAGCCCACTATTGCCAACCATCAGTGGCAAGTATGTTTAGTGCATAAGGAGGTACGTTAAGCTTAGTTAAAAGCCACAAAATAGAAAAATAGTAAGACTAATCATCTTTGTTCTGGTCTATGCACACCAAGCTTTAGAGCAGTTCTTTCTTCTATTAATCAATTCTTACCCCCTTATTATACCAATATTTTACCCGGGTCCAAGAAGATTTTTTAAAAAAAATATATTTTTATTGATTTCAGAGAGGAAGGGAGAGGGAGAGATAGAAACATCAATGATGAGGGAGAATCAGTGATTGGCAGCCCCCCACCCCCCCCATTGGGGATCGAGCCCGCAACCTAGTCATGTGCCCCTGACCGGAATTGAACCCGGGACCCTTCAGTCTGAAGGTTGATGCTCTATCCACTAAGCCAAACCGGCCAGGGCGAAGATTTTTTCCTTGATAAACATTAGTTAGAATATGTCTGAATTTTGATCAATCAATTTTCTATCAATATAAAAATTCATTCCTTCTTAATTCAGGAAAGTTTTCTTGAGTGCATTATAATTTCAAACATTTATTCTCCTCTTTAAAAATCTTTTTCTTTTCCTCAGCAAGTCTAATTATGTATATGTTACATATACATAATTGCCTGTCTTCCAGTGCTGATATTTTCTCTCATCTATTACATAAAAAGCCTGTGGTCGTCACGCCATCATGCCTTAACGACCCATCAACAGGAGGCTGCGTGCATGGGGCTGCGGGTGTGGCGAGGTGTGCGCGAGTGGGCAGGGACTTGACTCTGAAGGACTTGACCAGAGGTGCAGATGGGTTTCTGGGTCCCGCCTCCCGGGGCAGTGGCGGAGGTGGCAGTGGGACTCTTTCTGGGTCCCACCGAGCCACGGGACACTGGGTCCTGGGTCTTGTACGATTTCGCGCACTGGGCCCCTAGTATCTTATAAAATTCGCTTTATTTTTGTTTCTTTTTATTTACATTGTATTGTATCCTTTATATCCCTTATTGATTTTTCTGCAGCGTCTTTGTGTTCCAATGTAAAATAACTTGTTTGCCTTCTTCTTTCCTGGGTTCTGCTAGCTCAAAATTAATCTCTTAAGCCATCTTTTCCTACATCTATTTTTACATTTCTACTTTGCCAACTTTCAAATAAGTGAACACATAAGTTATTAAAAACATTAAGACCAGGGGGGTGGGGGTGGGATCGATGGGAAAAAACAACAAAGGGTATCTGTAATACTTTCAACAATAAAGAAAAATTTAAACACGCATGCACACATACACACACACACCATTAAGATAAAAATTTCATCTAATTTATGCCAACTTTTTTTTTTTTGGTGTGTATACATGTCTGTGTGTGACTAACCTTTACCTGTTTCTAAGCTTTGCTGTCTGTTTCCACATTTTCTTATGAATATTTATGTATGAATGCCAGGCCAGTCACTTATTTTTAAATTTTTATTTATTTACTTATTTTTTGAATTTATTTTTATTGTTGAAAGTATTACAGAAGTCCCCCGTCTTTCCCCCATTGACCCCTCTCCATCCAGCAATGGCCCCCACCCCAGGCCTTCACCACAATATTGTCAGTGTCCATGGGTTATGCATATATGCATATAAGTTCTTTGGGTAATCTCTCCCCACCCACTCCTGCCTTCCCCTCTGAGATTCATCAGTCTGTTCCATGCTTCTATGTCTCTGGATCTATTTTGTTCATCAGTTTATTTTGTTCATTAGATTCCACATATGAGTGCAGATCATGTGATACTTGTCTTTCTCTGACTGGCTTATTTTATTTTAAATTACTTATTACTTAATGAGCTGGACAAGCTATTTGGCTGGACTAGAAAGTTTTGGGGTGCAGGAGGATGGGAACACAAGTTCCGTACAGCTTTTAAAACCAAAAGATTATCACATTATCTGATGCTATGAAGGCAGATTGCTTTACTCAAATATAGTTCCTCTACTTTTTTAAACCAAACCACATCAAGGATGGCTTCAGCCTGGCCACTCCAGTTACCATGAGGCATGTCATAAACAGGGAAAATGTTTTTATACTAAAAAAACAAGCCTCTCACCTTTAGGAAGTCCAATTTTCTGTCACATTCTAAATTCTGCCATCACTGAGCATTCTCAACATTGCATGTTTTTTCACTCTCCTCCTCTTTCTATGGGACCTCTACCAGAAAGATCTCCAGGTGCTTCAGCAACTGTACCTATTTTTTGTTACCCAGGTAGTCTATCTGTTTTCTTAGTTTTGCTTAATGTTAGGTGGAGTTGTATAGGTAGAAGTGTGTGTATTTGTTTTATTTTCTTTATTGCTTTTGTGTGTTTTCTGGGAGGCCAGGGAAAAGATACTGACTTACCCTTAATCATTCCTAAATAGTCTATGTTCCTTATCTATACTAGTAATAATAAAAGCGTAATATGCAAATTGACCAAACAGACTGAATAGTGGAATGACCGTCTGGATGACCTTTGGGACGACCTTCAGGACGAAGCCATGGCTGGCTGTGAGGGCTGAGGCAGCCGCTGGGGCTGTGAAGGCCTACTCTTGCACAAATTTTGTGCATCAGGCCTCTAGTAAACATATAAATGAGAGAGGCTTTATATAATACTAAGCAACCATGATTACAACTTGGCTTCCATAAAGTATACCTATAGGGCAAGAAGTATTGGCCAGAAGATAAAAGCATATGTAGCCCCACTTGCAGCTTTGTTTCTCACAAAAATTAATAAATTGGCATTGATTTCATATATTAATCCCTATTCATTCGGTTAATGTGAATTTACTTGGAATTTACCACTTATGTAAATGAATTTATCCATGTTCAGTTACTGAACCTAAACTGCTGAGGTTTTATAAGACTGCCCATATTATGAAATAGCAAGCAATGCCCAATATGCTATTTTGATTAGCTAAAAAACACATTAGATGTTGTTACAAAAATATATTCCACTCCAAGAAAAGAATCATAAATATAATTTATGATTGCTAAATTAGAGAATGTTTCACTTGGCTCCTTTAGTCACATCATTCTTTCCTTCTTCACTTTGCTATTTATGGACATTAACCAGGATGATATGTATTCTTTTGGGTGTTTAAGTTTTTTAAATCCCATTGAGATTTTATTAAACATTATATGTTTAATATGGCATGAACTCAAATTTTCTATTACCATCTTCTTCCCCTAGGAACTTAGTTAAGTCATATCCATGAGACTTCACTACCTAGAAACACATTACATCCCAAACTTGTAGTATTTCTTTTTATTTTAAATAGCAATAGAGGCTATTAGAAAAAGATCTTAAACATTGGTATCAATAAATATAATCTTATTCAAAAGTTAGAAATAACTGGGGTGACCTAATTTTCTTTGGCAATATCACTATCTTTGATTATGGTTTTTATTATCCTTTTGGATCACTGAGTTATTCACTAAAAGATATGTGTCTGGTTAGAGGACAGATATTTAAAAGTAAACACATGAAAATTACTCCAAATAATGGTAGAATACTCAAATGAGTTGGCAAATAGAAATTCCTACATACTATTAAAAACACTTTGACTTGGATAGTGAATTATATATTCAGACTACATATACCAGATTAATAAATCAGACCAAAACATAAAAAAAGGAATTTAAGCTTGGAAAGTAAAATATTATTAAGAGGAAGAATTCTAAAAACTGAAGTAACATAATCATAGATAGCAAGAATTTTACCTTCAGGTCGATATTGTGCAACAATTGTGACAGCTTGGCCAGCATTTTTCAAAGCAGCTGCTGCCTGCTCATGGCTGGCAGTTCTGAGGTCAACACTGTTTACCTGTTAATCAAACCAAATTTTAAATTTGAAAGAAAATGATCACATTCTTTAGAAATCACAATAGCCTATTCTTTAAAGAGGCATAGATAAATTTATATGCAATTATTTTATAACTAAAATATATTCTTGTTCTGATTTACTAAAATTTATCGCACAGTGAAACAAAATATTATTTTCAATCAAAGCAATTTTACTCACTGAAAATACTTTAAGTTCAAATGAGGAAAACCAAAACACTTCCCCCCAAGTGTTTTAGAAGGTTGTCTATCAATCACTTGAGAAATGTACCTTAATTTGACAACCTGAAAAATCAATATGTATCATCATTTCGTACATTTCATCTCACTAGTAATTCAAGCAATGGGGGGGGGGGGAGAGATATTAATTTTGTAGCATCCTTTCAACTCCTGTCATATTTTCATTCTTATTTCTCACCTCAGTTCCAATTCTCTTCATTCCTTTCCCAAATTAAAGCTTCATTTTTTTTGAATTAATAGAAAAACAATTATTTAAAAGAATTAAAGTAACTCAGATTTCAAGGACTAACTACATTTAAATAGAGTAAATGTTACTAAATGAGTAAGGAGACATTTTTGAATAAAGGGTCCTTCTGGGTGAAATAATTACTGAGGTGATCAATTCCATTCCAGAATAAGAAGCAACTTATTTCTGAAAGGATGGCAATACCTAATATATACTTCAAGGTATCTTAAGAGATTGTACTTTTTCCATTGTAAGAAAAATTTAACAGGACATTCATGGAGCGTTACATTCGAATGTAACAAACTTTAAATATTCAGGTAGTTTTTCCCCTCTAAAAAACAGCAACTAATAGAATGTCAGGACCGTCACTGAACATTTTTGGAAAAAAAGAAAAACCATCATACAATTTTTACATGAGAACCTGTTTGGTCAGCACCTAATCTAAAACCTATTAATGATCACATACTAATTTTGGAAATTGTAGGGATCATAAAATTTACACAAAAGAACACTTTAATCATGTAAGGTGTTTTATATTATATTTAAAGGATATCACAATGCAACTATAGAACACACATATTTCTCAAGTGAAAACCAAGGTCCAAACACCTTAATCTAAACATTATATATAAATCACATAATATATAATGTGATTTTACTAGAGAATAATATCCCATTGTAATGAATATTCCACAAGTATTTTACTCTAGCTGAGGGCTATACAAAACTCAATACAATATATAAATAGTTCTACTTTGAGCATAAAGAAAATCCTCCTAATTTCTAGGAGAACAAATTAGGGAAGGAATATAAAGAAAGGTAAAATTTCACTGATTATTGTAGAGAAAAATCACAATTTTGAAATATTCCTGAGCATCAAATCCTTTTGCTATAGAAAAGAGTTGAAGACAATCTATATAGATTCAGAAAAGAATAGTTTGTTAATAAGAAAACAAGTTAAAGACTTTCTTAAATATCAACTGAACATTTTAATGGAAGATCATCAAATATACTTTAGAAAAATGCTTGTACTGAGACATTTGTGTAAATAGTCTCAGGGTCCCTTTTCTATACTAACACTTAAAAAAGGAGATATAATTTACATAAAATTTATACTTGCATTTTAAACTAGAGGCCTGGTGCATGAAATTCATGCACGGGTAGGGTCCCTAGGCCTGGCCGGTGATCAGGGCCAATCAGGGCCTTCTGGCTGCCGGCCGGGGCCTCCCTTTCCTGGCTGCCGGCTGGGGCACATGTCATAGCAAGTGGTAGAACTCCCGAGGGGGCAATTTGCATATTAGCTTTTATTATATAGGATCCTCGTCTGAGGACATGCTGAGAGAAAGAGAAGGGGGGGGCAATTAGAGACAGAGAAACAGAAACAAAGAAAGAGGGAGGGAGAGAGGAAGAAAGGGAGGGAGGAAAGTAGGGAAGGAGGGAAGAAGGAAGGGAGGGAGGGAGTGAAAGTGGGAGGGAGGGAGGGAGTGAGAGTGAGGGAGTGAGAGAGAGAGATGTGAGAAACGTTAATTGGTTGTCTTCCATATTTTCCCCGACTGGGCATCAAACCTGCAAACCAGGTATGTACCCTGAATGGGAATTGAACTGGCAACCTTTTGGTGCCCAGGACAAAGCTCAACCAACTGAGCCACTCTGACTGGGCTAAAATTCATACTTTTAAAGAGTAAAATTTAGTAGTATTTAGTATATTCATAAGAATGTGCAACTATCACCATGATCTAATTCCAAAACATTTTCATCACTCAAAAAAGAAATACCTATTAGCAGTCATTTCTCCCTTCCCTCTCCTCTTAGTTCCTTGCAACCATTAATCTACTTTCTGACTCTATGGATTTGTCTATTATGTACATTTTAAATAAATGGAGTACTATAATATATGACCACTTGTGCTTGGCTTCTTTCACTTAAAAATGTTTTCATGATTCATCCTTGTACCACGTATCGATACTTCTTTATTTATTACGGCTGAATAATATCCCATTGTAATGAATATTCCACAAGTATTTTACTCTTTTTAAATAGAATTTAAATACTCTTTAGATATTACTATAAATAGAATCATTTTCTTAATTTCACTTTCAGATTAGCCAATGCTGATATACAGAAATAGAACTGGATTTTGTATAGTGATTCTCTGTCCTACAAATGGCTAAATTTGTTTATTAGTTCTAATAGTTTTTTGTTGTTGGATTTCCTATGATTTTCTAAATACAAGATCATGGCATCTGCAAATAGAAATGGTTTTCCCTTTTGATTCAGAAGCCTTTTATTTCTATTTCTTGCCTACCTGCCCTATCTAGAAACTCTAGTAGTATTTTAGCATTTCGTATGATGTAAGCTATCAGTTTTTCTGAGACTTGTTATAAGGTTAAAGAAGTTCTCTTCTGTTCCTAATTTGTTTTGTGTTTTTTCTGATGTAAAGGTATTGGTGTTCAACAAGTGCTTTTTTGGTGCCTACAGATATTCATGTGGTTTATGTCCTTTATCAAAATGGTGTCTTCTTTGGTTGGATTTTGTATGCTGAACCAACCATGCATTCTTTTAAGTCCCCTTGATTATGATGCATATTCCTTATTTTGATAGTGTATAATTCTTTTTTATTCTGCTGGATCTTTTGCTATGTTGTTGAGGATTCTAATATCTTTATACATAAAGGATTCTGGTTTGTAGTTTTCTCTTCTTGTGCTGTCCTTGTTTGGTTTGACATAAGAATAACACTGGCCTTGTAGAATGAGTTGGGAAGTGATCTTCATGTCTACTCCTTTTGGGGAAGAGTTAATTTTTGGTAGACTACAGCAGTGAGGCCATTTGATCCTGGGTTTTTTCCTTTGTGGAAAGTTTTGATTAATTCAATCTCCTTAATTATTTAGGTCTATTTAGATTTTATATTTCTCCTTGAGCTAGTTTCAACAGTTTATATGTCTTTCTAGAAAGTTACCAACAATTATATAACACATACAACTATATACCATATATAATCTATATAACACATATTATAAAATGTCCTTTACCTTTAGTAACAATTTTTGAGTTAAAGTTTACTTTGTCTGATATTAGGATAGCCACTTTAGGTGTTTCTTGGTTACTGCTTGCACGGTCTCTTTTCCAACCTTTTCAATTTCTGCTGAAAGTAAATAGCTTTTATTTAAAAAAAAAAATAAAAATCTAGAATATGTCCCTTGTAGAAAAGTTACAGTTGGATCTTGTTTTTCAATCTACCCTGTCAATATCTTGTGTTTTAATCCTCACATGTGGATATTTTTCCCATTAATTTTTAGAGAGTGAAAAGGAAGAGAGAAGGAGAGAGGGACAGAGGAAGTGAGAGAAAGAAAGAGCAAGAAAGAAACATCAATATGAGAGAGACATCAATGGTTGCCTCTCCCACATCCAGGGATTGAATTTGCAACGGAGGTAGGAGCCCCTGACCAGGAATTGAACTTGCAACCCTTCAGTTCGTGGGCCAATGCTCCAACCACTGAGCCACATCGGCCAGGGCATATTCTGTGTTTAATCCATTTACATTCAGTGTAATTAAAAAAGTAAGATTTATATCTCATCCATTTTGCTATTTGCTTTATGCCTTATGTCTTTTTTGTTCCTCTATTCCTTTATTACTACCTTTTGTTAAATAGATGTTTTCTAGTGTATCATTTTACTAGTAATTCCCTGGTCATTTTAAAATTATGCCTATTTTGAGTTATTTTCTTAGTGATTTTTCTCTAAAATAACATCTTATAAAATAATCTACTTTGGATTAATACTAACTTAATTTCAATAGTATAGAAAAACTGCTCTAACTGTGCCCTCTACCCCTTTGTGACATTAGTATCATATTTATATGAAACCTTTGTACAATGTGTGCCTATCAACACAGATTTAAAATTGTTTTATCCAGTTGTCTTTTAATCAGATGGAAGAAAAAAGTCAAAAAACATTCACTGATGCTGTTTTATATTTACTTATGTAGTAACTTTTAAAGATGTTCTTTATTTCTTCACATGGATTTGGGTTACTCTCTAGTGTCCTTTTATTTTAGTCCGAAGGAATTCTCCATAGTATTTCTTGTAGGGAAAGTTTACTAGAGATTAACTTCCTCAGCTTTTGTTTATCTTGGAATATCTTATTTGTTCTTCGTTTCTGAAGGATAGTTTGGCTGGATATAGAATTCTTGATAAACAGTCTTTACCTTTAAAAACGTTGAATATGTCATCCCATTGCTTGTGGGCTTTGGCCATTATTTTCATTGTTTTTGACAAGAAATCACTTGTTCATCTTATTGAGGCTTCCTTGTATGGGCATCATTTCTCCCTTTCTGCTTTTAAGATTCTTTCTTTTGTTTTCTGACAGTCTGATTTTGATGGGTCTATGGTGTGGATTTCTTTAAGTTTATTCTAACTGGAACTTACCAAGCTTCTCAGATATGTAAAAATTAAAAAAATAAAATAAAAGGAAAAGTTTTTAGCCCTTATTTTTACTTATTTTTTTTTTATAATCCTCACCTGAGGATATTTTTCTCATTGCTTTTTCAGAGAGACTGGAAGGGAGAGAAAGCGCACGTGAGGGAGTGGAAAGGGGAGGAGGGAGGAAGGGG
>NW_005365371.1:4527466-4533218 GCF_000412655.1 Myotis brandtii
AGAGATTGTCTTTTGCATGTACCCCAATCAGAGGTGGGGAATGAACCTGCAAGCCAGGTGTGTGTCCTTGACCGGGAATCAAACCTGTGACCCTCTGTTGTACTGGCTGACACTCAAAACTCCTGTCCAGGGCTTTGGCCATTATTTTCATGTTTTTGGTGTATGTCATAATTTTTTTGTTAAAAAAGGAACATTTAAAATAATATAATGTAGTAACTCTGGAAATCAAATCTGTGGCCTCCTACAGATCCCTTTGATGACATTTCTGAATGCTCTAAAATTTATATTCTTTGTTGTGTGCTACTGAGTCTTTGCGTGGTTATTTTAGCAGTCAGTTAATAATTGGACAGAGATTTATTTAAATGGCTGGACTCTTTGCTGAAGGGCTCTGTGTGCATGTTGGGTAATGTCTTCAACACTCGGGTAAGCAACTAATAACTGCCTTAATCTTCACTTCCTGCTTACACAGAGCCTTATGGTCACCCAGAGGTGAGAATTTAGGGAGTTTTCAGGTCTTTCTTGAGCATGCACACAATCCAGAACATGCAAATGTCCTGGAATATGTCAGATTCCAAGGAATATGTCAGAACTTTTCAGAGGCTCTATGGAGATCTCATTCCCAGTTTTTCCTTTTAAGTTTTTTGATTAGTCTACTGTTTGCCTCAACTGTTATCCAATGTCTTAAGCAGCCATAATGTGCCTGAAATTGTTTATTTTATTGATTTTAGAGAGGAGGGAGAAAGAGATGGAAACCCAGGCATGTGCCCTGACTGGAAATCAAACCTGGGACCTTTGGGTACAAGGGAAGCCACTCTAACCAACTGAGCCACATCAGCCAGGGCCTGTAATTGTTTTGACAGGCTTTTGTAGTGGTGGAGTTCTGAATAAGGTCAAATACAGAGAATCTTAAAAGTAGGGTGTTCCAAGAACCAACTGACAGGTCAAATTTTTGTGCACCGGGCCTCTAGTTAAAAATAAACAACAGTGATGTCTTTACAAGAGTGGTTCACAAAGTTTGATTCTAGGGGTAGCAATATCAGTATCTCATGGAAACTTGTCAAGAATATAAATTTCAGAACCTCTTCAAGTTATACTAAATCAGAAAGTTTAGGGATGGGGTCTAGAAATCGATCTTTTAACAAGGCCTCAAGGTGATTCTGATACAAGCTGAAAATTGAAAAAAGTTAAATTTGTCTAATGAGGTATTTAAATAAGTTTGTTTCAAGGTTTATTTAGTTTTGAATATATTTTCTCATGTTTTTCTCTTGTTCATAGGTTTTCCTATTGCTTTCAGTGTATTTCCATAGAGAAGCTTATAAGCATTGAAATTTTAAGGTTACTGATGCATACTGCCAAACAAGGCTATACAGGTCCTTAATTTACACTCACATTAGGATGTACAATTGGGCTGCACTATCTGAGATGTTCAGTTTTAAAATTGAGACTAAAGGGATTTCCAGACAAAGCTTTCAGTACTAAAACTGGGAAAGTTCTGAGTGAAGCAGGTTGTATTAGTCAGACTAACATAATCTGGCAGTGTGTCAGTGACCCATATAAAGTGGTCCCTCATTGACAATTCAAAATACATCTATTTTCCTTTGAGTTTTTTAGACCAGGGCTGGGGATTGAACCTGCAACCCAGGTATGTGCCCTTGATTGGTATTAGGACCTGTGAGACTTTGGTGTGCAGTTGATGCTCTAACCACTTAAAACACTGACCAGGGCAATACTGTAACTTATTTTAAAAATTTAAATTACAATATAATTTATAAGAAAGAAAATGTACGAATTTCAACAGTTCAGTTGGAAGAATTTTCAACAACTGTATGCACCTACGTAATCACAACCCCAAACAAGATATACCTCTCCATTAACCAATCCACATTTCCATTGTGTCTCTTTATTATAGTCAGTACAATTACCAGCACCAACTTTCTGACTTCTATTAATACAAATTAGTGTTGCATGCTCATGATTAGCATGTAACTGGAATAATATAGCATGCATTTCTGTGGTGTTTTGTTTTATTCAACATGTTGTATTTTAGTGTCAGCCATGTTGTTTTGAGTTTCAGTAGTTAACTTTTATTGCTGTGAAGCATATTGTATAAACATATAACAATTTATTTAGCTACTTTACTATTGATGAACACAAATTATTTCAAAATCTGGGTTATTATGAATAAGTCTGTTACACACATTATTGTTAAAGTGATTTTTGTAGATATATGATTTTGTTGGTAAAATCTGGGTGGTAAGGTTAGATATATTTTTAATTTCTCGAAAACGTCCCAAAAGTTTTTGTAGTGATTGTATTATTTTATCTGTCCACCAGTAATGAATGAGAGTTACAATTACTCCATGCCCTCACCAATGTTTTATTATCATCAATTTTTAAAAAATCATTTAACTGGGTAGATATGATACTTGGTTATAACTTTAAACATCTATTTTTATTTAGGCATAATTTATCTTCAATAAATTAATCTTTTTTTAGTTTACAGTTAAGAGTTTTGACAATTTTAAATGTTGTGTAGCAACTGCCACAAGAGATAGAAAAGTTTTATAACTCCCACCTCAATTCCTCCAAGTCTTTTGTCACATATAGGTTGCAGGAATATGGTGATACATGTTAAGTATGTGCAGGTAAGGATTAGGTGGCAAGAGGGATTGATTGATAGAAAACTGTAAAAAGATACAATGTACATTTTTGAATGCTTTTCTTATCCTGTTCCAGCAACATATACCTTCAGTTTGAGGAGTATTTTCAAATTTTGTTTTCTTTATATTATGTAGTTGAAAAGGTCTCTATTGATTTATAAGAAATTATTTAAATAGTCATCAATATTGAATATTATTGGCGACACAGGATATAGGTTTGTTGCTATATCTCAGATCTTACAATTTTAAAGTGTTGCCTACACTTTTTAATTAAAAACAAAATAGCATGCAGGGTGGGACAAAAATAGATTTATGGTTGTGAGTGTGTGAAACGGAGTTTATTCTTGTATTACTGTTTATTAATTATTGTATTATTTTCCAAATAGCATGCATAAAGCAGTATCTTCAAAGTACTAGACAACAACTGTCAACCTAGAATTCTAGACTGAATTATATTTACACACCAGGGTAAAATAAAGATATTTTCAGACAAACTCTAAGAGTATTTATCATCAAGAAATTATTGCTGGCCCCTGACCAGGAAACTCAGTTGGTTAGAGCATCATTCCGATATGCCAAGGTTATGGGTTCAATCCCCGGTCAGGACACATAGAAGAATCAAACAATGAAGGCACAAATAAGTGGAACAATAATCGATGTTTCTCTCTCATCCTCTCTCTCTCAAATCAATCAATCAATTATAAAAAAAAATCACTGCTAAAGAATAATCCAAGGCTCCCACTAAGGTGCATCTGGATATTTGAGGGACACTTTTGCTTCTTAAAATAACTAAGGAGTTCTACTAGCAAGAGAATGGGAGCTTAAAAGGCTAAATTTTCTACAATGAACAAGACAGTCCTATACAATAAAAACAAATCCCAATGCTGTTAGTGGCCCACTAAAAAACACAGAAGAAAATATAAGAACAAAAAAATGAAAGAATGGATTGACTGTTAAAAAAAATAAAAATGACTCAGTTTGGGGGATATAAAAGTGAAACAGAAGTAAAATACTAGAAACAGATCATTAGAATTAAAGTTTCCCAAAGTCTGTGAGCCATTAGGTAGAACAGTAGAATTATTGATCAGTTTTAGTATAAAACTGTATGGACAACAGCCACATAAATGCACAGACAAATTGAAAGTAAAAAGGGAAGAAAACATGAGGTGAATATCAAGCAAAAATGTTAGCAGTCACATTAATATCAGCAATATACCTTCTAGGATAAAAACCTTTATTATAAATAAAGGGGATCAAAAAGTTCAACTCACTAGGAGGAAATGATGATTCTAAATTTAGTGCATTTAATAACATAGTTTCATACATACAATGAAAAAAAAACTCTATAAGGACAAAGTGCTAAACACATCATCACATTCAGGCAGCTTAAAAAAATCTTTTTAAATAATATGTTAAGCAGACAACAGATTAAAACAAAAATCTAAACTAAACAAGCAGCAAGGTTGAGTTAATAGACATATAAAGACATAGGTTGAGTTAATAGACATAGTATAAAAGACATTTATAAAGATGACACTTATAAGTAAGCCAAATATCAAAATAAAATCTGTCATATAGATCATGTTCTCTGACATCACTATAATTCTACAATTAAGCTGTAAAATGGTAAGATTAACTAAAATATCTCATAACTTTAGGATGTAAAAACAAAAATTTTTAATAATAGGTCATAGTTAAAATAAAAACACACACATTACTTTGATTAACATATCCTACCGATATAATACGATCTCCTTTTCTGAGCTCTCCACTAAGATCAGCAGGTCCTCCAGCCAAGATAAAGGAAATAAATATTCCTTCTCCATCTTCACCTCCTACAATGTTGAAACCAAGGCCTGTTGAGCCACGATGAAGAACAACTTTTCTAGGTTCCCTAAAAATTAAGAAAACAATTTTGTTTATCTTAGAAATTTTATACAGAATTTGACATTGTATCAATGAGAAAGAATTCCCTATTGATAACTCTTTTCAAACTATAAAGAAAGCTAGATGAAATATAAAAGGGTTTTTGGAATTGCAGAGTAAGGAAGGAATTCTTTCTAAACCTAGAAATTAGGCTTAGAAATTAAAAGTAAAAATCGTAATTTCATATAAAGGCAAAACCCATGTTAAGAAACAAACACGAAACTAAAACAAAAGGAAGAAAACATGAAACTAAAACAGAAAGAAGAAAACAATGTGGAAATTTAAAAAAATGATATAAAGAGCCTTCTCAGGGAATATTGTATATATAATACACTTATGAAAAATTGATGTTGTGCACATTTTATTGCCTATTTCCCCTACTTCTTAGATTTTGTAAAAGGAAGATATCACTTTGTCTTAGAGAAGGTAAGGTCCTTTTTCCAATCCCAAAGGGATGAGTTCATGATTAACTTAAGCCAGTCATTAACCCTTTGCTATGATCCTCTTCTGGCTTCTGAGAAATAAAGGGAAATTTCACTGTCACTTCCAAAGAAAGACAGACCCTGACAAGGACAAAGCACATTTGTTTGCCTCCCCACCCAACATAACACCCCCCACAAAAAAATAAATGATAAAACGCCATTACTGGTTTGAACACATAACAGTCATGAAGCTAAGATCAAGCAGAGAAACCATGGACCTAGGGTTGCTACATAAACATTGGAATTGCCCATCTCCAGATTTTTTATATGAAACAATTAAATATCTTTATTTCTTAAGTCACATCCATCTATCTACCTCTGCTTTTTGTCCTTTCTAAGATGTACCCTTTTTTGCCCCACATACCACCTATTTAAAATCTCTGAAATAAAAATATATCTTACCACTAATAATGTTTCATATTTGCTACCACTTATACATAGCTATGTGAAAATCAATCATTTTCTCTGGTAAGACCATGAAAATACCAGCAGCAGATTATCCTATCTAATAAAGAGGAAATATTCTTCCTATCTAATAAAGAGGGAATATGCTAATTGACTGCCATGTCCTCAGAGATGGTGACACCCACAGCCAATAAGGAGGGAATATGCTAATTGACTGCCCTGCCCTCAAAGATGGCAGTGCCCACAGCCACAAGATGGCCAGCAGGGGAGGGCAGTTGT
>NW_005365371.1:4533462-4547899 GCF_000412655.1 Myotis brandtii
GGCAGAAGTGGTTAGGGGCAATCAGGCAGGCAGGTAGGCGAGCGGCTGGGAGCCAGAAGTCCTGGATTGTGAGAGGGTGCAGGCTGGGCTGAGGGCCCCCCCCCCCCCCGCCAGTGCACTAACTTTGTGCACCGGGCCTCTAGTTTTATATAATAAAATACAGAACATCACTTGAGATTAGACTATATCATATTTGATAAACATTTTTTAAATTTAATGTGATTTTTCTAAAACATCACAGAAATCTATTGATAACAAAAAGCTTAGAAGAAATAAATAAATTTTACAAATGTATTTTAGGAATACTTCCATATAATGTGAAATTAAGCTTCTTAAATGTTTGTCTACTCAAAACTTAAAATGGTATTTTCTAGTCATACAGAGGTATCAGTTTTGCCAGTTCACTTATAGTGTTAACAAAATTATATTTTCTTGTCAAAAATTGCGAAACTAAATATGTACTGTTTAGGATATATTATATACACAAACATATATGAAAGAAAAAAGGGAATAAATCCAAAATTCAGAAAAGCAGTTAACTTGGTGGGGCAGTGCAGAAAAGCAGGACACAGGATAGGTTTCACTATATTGGTGATGTTTTATTTTCTTGTTAGATGGTAGACTCATGGTTTAGGGTTCCTATTATGCTTTAAATATATATGAATTCTACTTCTATAGTAGTAAATAATACTTAATTATTAGTAATTAGGAAAATGTGTAAAAATCACAATATGTCCCAACTACTACAATGGCTATAAAACAAAACATGAAAAGCAAGTGTTGGTGAGGATGTGGAAAAACTGAAACCCTAAAATTATTGACGGTGGGAATGAAAAATGATGTGGCTTCTGTAGAAAATAGGTAGTTCCTCATCAACTTAAACACAGAGTTACCATATGATCCAGCAATTCCACTCACAGATATATATCTAAAGCAGCAATTTTCAACATTTTTAATCTCATAGCACACAAACTAATTACTAAAATTTGGTGGCATACCCAAAAATATTTTTGCCGATCGGACCAGAAAAAAAAAAAAAGGTATAATTTTGATTCATTCACACTGGACAGCTATTGTTGTGGTGGCTGTTGTCATTTTTTTTTAAGTAATGCAAAAAATAGGTTTATTTGTACACATACCAATGAAGAAAAGCAGTCTTCTGTCAAATGGAGAAGATCAAGATTCTTTTTTTAAAAAAATGTATTTTATTGATTTTTTACAGAGAGGAAAGGAGAGGGATAGAGAGTTAGAAACATCGATGAGAAACATCGATCAGCTGCCTCCTGCATGCTCCCCACTGGGGATGTGCCCGCAACCAAGGTACATGCCCTTGACTGGAATCGAACCCGGGACCCTTCAGTCCACAGGCCGACGCTCTATCCACTGAGCCAAATCAGTCAGGGCAGGATCAAGATTCTTAAGCACCTGATTGATTTTGGGACCTACTACAATGAGAAGACATGCTTTGTTGCCTTCTGATGTTAGGTCTATTCACCCAACACTCAGCAGGCTTTTACGATGGGTCTTCCTCCTCCTGAGCCTGATTTGCTAATCGCTTACGATTTCCTCCCTCTAGAGCAGTGGTTCTCAACCTTCCTAATGCTGCGACCCTTTAATACAATTCCTCATGTTGTGGTGACCCCCAATTTCATTGTTACAAATTGAACATAATTAAAGCATAGTGATTAATCAAAAAACAGTATGTAATTATATATGTGTTTTCTGATGGTCTTAGGCGACCCCTGTGAAAGGGTCGTTCGACCCCCACAGGGGTTGCGACCCACAGGTTGAGAACCGCTGCTCTAGAGCTTTTATGCCGGGTCTCTAGTTATTTATTTCAGGCCTCTTAAACACTGGAAGGCAAATTTTACTCCCACATTTTCTTAGATATTTCAGGAATTCCTTTCCATTTTCCCTCTTCACCTCAGCTTGGTCTTCAAAGAATTCGGCAACAAGAGGTTGTACTGAGTCTTCAATGGAATTATAGGGCATAGATAAATAAGCAACACTGATGTGCAGCTTATAAGATGCCACTTTATTAATAGCAACACTACACTCTTCAGAGAGTGGTTGATTGGCTGCCATCTCAGCTTTAGAGAAAACCCGGCATAAACAGAGCTGTGCTATTGTCATGTTTTTTGACAATTTAAGGGAAAAGCAGTCAGTGCTCCTGATTAAACAGTTAAGTATTGAATGTTTTAAAAATTCTTGTGGCACACTGATTGAAAATCACTTATCTAAAGGAATTGAAAGCAGGGACAGAAACTGATACTCACATGCCATTGTTTATTATAGCATTATTCACAATATCCAAAAGGTGGGAACAACTCAGGTGTCTGTCAACAAATGGATGGATACACAAAATGGGGTATATACACAAAATGGAATATTATTCAGCCATAAAAAGGAATGAAGTTCTGTACATGCTACAGCCAGACACAAAAGGATAAGTATTTTAAGATTCCACTTATATTAACAATCTGGAGTAGGCAAATTCACAGAGACAGAGAGTAGAGTAGTGGTTACCAGGAGGAGCAAGAAGGATAGGGAAATGGAGAGTTATTTCTTAATGGTTATAGTTTGTCTGAGGTAAGGAAAAGTTTTGGAAATAGTGGTGATGGTTGCATAATGTTATGGTTGCACTGAATTGCACATGGCAAATGCTATGTTATGCATATATTACCATATTAAAAAAATTAATAATGTGATATACCAAAAATCAGAGTTGTACACTTTAAATGGGTGAACTGTATGTGGATCATATCTGTTAAAAATAAACCTTTAAATCAACTGTTGGGATTTCTTTTCTTTTATTTAAGATTGGTAATGTGAGATAACCTCTGAAAGATTGCTTTAGGATCACACTGTGGAGAACTGCTGATGGAAAAGTGAAGATTTTATATCTCAATATCTGGGCATAGTAGTGTAATTATCAAAAGGGAGTGATAAAATGCACACCAATTTGGGAAGACATATCTAGTAACCAACCACCTGAATTTTATAGAAAAGTATAGAAATCAGGTACATCCATCATGTGATACTACAAAGTCCTATACAATATTCTAGACAGGAGATATACAAGTGAAAAAGATAGGAAATAGCAATCAAGGTGCTAATATAACATATATTTTAGTTTGAAAAATAAGCAGAGATTAAAGACTAGATAAGCCATTAATTATTTTCCTCTTTACTCCTATAGGCACTATTAGAAAGCAACAAAATGATTATGACAGACTAGAGGCCCGGTGCATGAATTCATGCATAGGTGGGATCTGGCTGGCCTGCCCCAATTGGGGCCGATTGGCTGGGGGGAGGGGCCGCGGGCAGTTGGCTGGCTGGTCCCGCCCCCTGGTCGAACTCCCAGTTGAGGGGACAATCTGCATATTAGCCTTTTATTACATAGTACAGGAGCATAGCCTAAACACTAATAGCCTTGAAAATTCATATCATCATCACAAACACTATGCTTTTTGCTGATTTTCATTCCAAACATAATTACTGAGCACCTTTTAAATTAAGTTCTCAACATTGCTAATTCTTATAGAAGCGGACAAAGACAAACATTCCTATATGACCTTAAAGAGATCACTGCCTAAAGTAAGGAGTCTGACAAATAAAGAATAATTAGACTTATGAAGGTTCAAAAATAATAATTCTGACAATAATGAAACTAATAAAAACATAAAAATAGGCATTAATTAGCATATGTTTAATGGTAAGTGCTATAATATGAAATACTTGTACAAAGTATAAAGCAAACTGTACAAAAATGTCTTATTACTATAGTAAATGTGAAAAAGATCTAAAATACTTTTTCAGTTATTTTTTCCCACCTAGTTGAGAGTTCTTTGGGAATAAAAAGACAGTTAATCTACAAACTTGAGTGCAGTTAGTAATGTTAGTTGAAAGTATATTTTAGGTGTTAGAGAAAATACTACTTGTTGAATTCTGAAAAATAGATGCCATAATATTATATGGTATATATTAGGTAAAAATATATAAAAAGTTAGTTTTAAATATCCCTAAATATGTTCTTAACTTTTACCATAGCTACTTTCTAATGATAATTTACCAATCATTAAAAAATAGCAATATTAAAAAAAGAGCAGTGATTTATTTGGAATATAAAATATTTTTACATTTCAGTCTCTTCAATGAATCATCCAATGGAAAAGTTAAGGTTTAGGTTCCTCATCTGTCAATAAAAATTTTTAGTCCTGAAAATTATGTCTATCCTACTTGGCTGATTAGAACTCCATCTAATAGTTGGCTTTATGTAAGAAGGATGTATGTTCAGTTCCTTACCGTGTAATTTCATCATCTCCAAGCATTGCTTTAGAAACAGGTGAGTATCTGGCTGGTGATGCTGGTGTCTGGCCCAAGTAGGAAGATGGGCTAACATGGTTATCAACGGGCTGAGAAGCAGCTTCAAAATAAAGAAAGTGAAAAACACTTGAAAAATGAAACAAGCTATTCAGTACCACATTTGTGAATTATCAAATTAAAGATTAATGTATAATTCATATTCACTTATTTCTATAATAGAATTTGTTAGAGAAGATTTATTTATCAGGTAAAAAAAATTAGACAAGGTCAAGTTTCCAGGTAAAAACTAGTTCAAATATTCAGATCAGTAAAGCAAACTTGTAAAAACCAAATGATTAAATAGTATGTTTCTAGTTTAGCATATAACAAGTGTGGAAGTCATCACTCTGTCCTAAAAACAACTAAAAAGCTAAACAAACTGAAAAAAATCAACAACTATTCTTTAATCCTTAAGATAAGGGAGGTCACAGGGCAAACTGCTGTCTCTCAAATTGGAGAGACTGGTAGCAAACAGAGAATCACAACTTAACCAGAACAGAAACGTCTGTGGAAGAACTGCTGGGGTAGAGAAGCCTGAATCATAATTGACAAGTTTTTGGAGGCTAAGGTGGACAACTCTGAAAGTCAAAAACACCAGGTGGACCTTGTCATTCAGGGACTCCACACTTCTGTAAATTTTACCTCCTGGATCTCTACTGGGTCTCACAGTGAATACTGGGGGGGGGGGAGGGGGGGGGGGGGGGGGAAATGCCCTTGTGCTTCTTTGCAGGAGGAAAGGAAAAAGAATCATTTTGGAAGACACAAGCATTCTGTTCTTCTCAACAGTCTGCCCCTAGGAGGAACGGTTAACTAGACCCTAACCTGCTGAGCTTTTATTGGGAAATAACCAACTCCAGCCCACTCTAACCATCCTGTCCCACCTAACTAAGAGAGGAGGTTGGAAATACTGAGAAGCACCATGAAGTTCACATTCCAGAGGCACAAACTGACTAAAAGACTGAGACCTAATCATAGGACTATATATAGAACACCTTCCTTTCCCCAAAACTGTATCGCCACATCACTAAAGGCCTATTTACAGCAGCTCCTTTTACCCAGTACATCATGCCTAGTTATCAAGAAAAAAAAATTATAAGACATACTAAGAGGCAAAAACACAGTTTGAAGAGAAAGAGAAAGCATCAGAACCAGACTCAGACATGAAAGCAATGTTGAAATTATCAGACTAGGAATTTGAAACAATGAATAGTATACTAATGGCTCTAATAAAGAAGCCGACAGTATGCAAGAACAGATGAGCAATGTAAGTAGAGAGATTGAAATTCTAAGAAAGAAACAAAAAAGAAGTACTGGAGATCAAAAACACTGTAATAGAAATAAATAATGCCTTTGATGGGCTTATTAATAGTTTGAATACAGCTGAGGAAAAAAATCTCTGAGATGGAGGGTATCGCAATAGCAACTTCTAAAACTAAAAAGTAAAAAGAACAAGGACCGATTAAAAACCTAATAAAACCAAAACAAAATATCCAAGAACTGTGGGACTATAAAAGGTGTAACATACACATAATAAAAATACCAAAAGGAGAAGGTGAGAAAGGAATAGAAGAACTATTTGAAATAAAAATGATTGAGAATTTACCCAAATTAATGTCAGACACCAAACCACAGATCTAGGAAGCTCTATGCTGTATAAATGCCAAGATAATTACACCTAGGCAAATCCTTTTTAAATTATACAAAGTCAAAGAAAAAAGGGGAGGGGAAGAAAAATATTCCAACAAGAAACCACAGAAACCCCCCTACATCTCATTGATAAAGGTGCAAAAATGAGAATTACATCTGATTTCTCCTTAGAAACCATTCAAGCAAGAGTGTGGAAATATTTAGTGTTAAGAGAAAAAATACTTCCTTACCCTGTAAAATTATCCTACAAAAGTGAAGAAATACTTTCTTATACAAACAAATATTGAGGGAATTTGTTGCTAGTACACTTGCCATTTCAAATGTGTGAAGACATTCTTCAGAGAGAAGAAAAGTTAGTAGGTCAGAAACTCAGTTATATGTAAAGAAAGAAAAAGCATTGAAGAAGGAATAAAATAAAATAAAAACTCATTTTTCTTATTACTGATCTGACAGATAATACTGTTCAAAATAATGACAGCAACACTGTATTCAACTATGTTTGTGTGGGTGTGCGCATGTGCACTTATCTATAAATGAAATGAATATTAGCAATAATGCAAGTGATGGGAGGAAAAATTTAGGATTATTTTGTTATTATTAGACAAGATCGGACTCATTCAGGGTGGTATGGCCGTAGACTATTTTGTTATTATTAGGTACCCACACTATTTGTGAAGCTGTATAGTGTTATCTGAAAGTGGATTTGGATTACTTGTACATGTATATTGCAAACTCTAGAGTAAGCACTAAGCCAGAGTAAAAAGAAAGTAAGTGACATGCTAAGAAAGGAGAGAAAATGGAATAACATAAAATGCTTAATAAAAACCATAAAAGGCTGAAAAAAAGTGAATGACAAATATAAGAACAAAAAAGGGCAACAAATAGAAAACTAACAAATATAATAGATATTATTCCAACTATATAATCACTCTGAACACCAATGGACTACATGCACCAATTATAAAATAAAGATGGTCAAAGTGGATAAAAAAAATCAGACTCAACTATATTCTGTCTACAAGAAACACACTTAACAATCTTTAACATGTATGCACCTGATAACAATGTCAAACTACATGCAGTCAAAAGAGACAGAACTGCATCCACAGCCTCTTATTACAAGTGGACAGACACAGCAGCCAGAAAATTAGTAAGGACATAGTTGAACTTAACAACATTATCAATCAACTGGATATAATGGACAAGAATAGACTATTTCAATCAACAAGAACAGAACACACATTCTTCTTAAGTTCATATGGAACATTCACCAAGATAGACCACATCCTGGGCCATAAAACACATCTTAATAAATTTAAAAGAGAAAAGATACAATGTCTGCTCTCAGACTAAAATAGAACTAAACTAGAAATCTATAACAAAAAACTAGTTTAAAAATCCTAAAATACGAGGATATTAAAATAACACACTTCTAAATAGCACATGGGTCAAAGAAGAAATCCCCAGAGAAATTAAGAAATGTTTTGAATTAAATGAAAATGAAAACACAACTTAAAATTTGCTGTAGTATTGAATGCATATGTTAGAAAAGAAGGTCTAAAATGAATCATCATAACTTCCACCTTATGAAACTAGGAAAAAAAAAAGCAAATTAAATTGAAAGTAAATTAAACTGAATTAAAAAATTAACTACCAAGTAAAATAGCCTCAAAATAGAGAGCAGACAGTTGTGGTGGGGAGCAGGGAGGTGTGAAGGGTGGGGTAAAGGGATTGAGCAAAAAAAGAAATAAAAAGAAAGAAAACTCATGGACATGGACATCAGTGTGGTGATTGTAGGGTGGAGGTGGAAGAGGGCACAGAGGAGATAAATGGCGATGGAAAAATAAAATAAAAACAAATATTTAAAAAAAGAAATCAATGAAATTGAAAACAGGAAATCAATAGAGAAAAAGCAACAAAACCAAAAGCTGGTTATTTGAAAAGATCAATAAAATAAAAAGCCTGCAGCTAGGCTAACTACAAAAAAAAGGTCAAAATTTATTAATATCAGAAATGAAGAAGGGGACACCACTACAGATTCCATGGACATTAAAATGATAATAAAGAAATACTAGAACAACCCTATACCCACAAGTTTTATAACTTACATGAAAAGGACCTATTCCTTGAAAGACACACTTTGCTAATTCACACACAGAATAGACAATCTAAACAGGCCTATACCTATTATAAGAAATTGAATCAATAACTGATAACCTTCTAAAAGAGCAGCAGGTTCAGATGCATTCACTAGTGAATTCTACCACAAATTTAAGAAATTATACCAATTCTTTATAGTCTCTTCCAGCAGATAGAAGCCAAGGGAATACTTCCTAACTTATTCTATGAACCCAGCATCAGTCGATTAACAAAATCAGACAAAGAAATTACAAAAAACAAAAACAAAAAACCCCCTAGAGAACAATGCCTTTCATGAACATAGATGAAGAAATCTTCAACAAAATATTACCAAAAAATTCAACAATGTATAAATAATTACATACCACAAGCATCTGAGATTTATCCCACCTATGCAAGGCTGGTTCAACCTTCAAAAATCAATTAATATGATCCAACACATCAATAGACTAAAGAAAAAGTCACATGATTGAATCAACAGATGCAGAAAAATCATTTAATGAAATCCAATATCAATTTATGATAACTTTCAGTAAACTAGAAATAGAGGGAGTGTTTTCAACTTGATAAAAAAGTAATCTACAAAATTCCTATAGCTAATATCATACTTAATGGTAAGATCCTTGAAGCTTTACCATTAAGATTAGGAACAAGTGCAGGATGTCCTAGCAAAAGCAATAAGATAAGAAAAGGAAGTAAAAGGCACATAGATTAAGAAGAAATAAAAATGTCTTTGTATGCAGATGTCATGATTATCTGTGTAGAAAATCTGAAAAAATTTGACCATAAAACCCCTTCTGGAACTAAGCAGCAATCACAGCAAGGTTAATATATAAAAGTCAACTGCTTTCTTATATATCAGTAATAACTAGCTGAATTTGAAATAAAAAACTCAATACCACTTACATTAGCACCCAAAATGATATATGCATGTATAAATAAATCTAACAAAATATATATACGATCTATGTGAGAAAAACTATAAAACTCTGGTGAAAGATATGAAAGAATTAAACAAATGGAGAGATACTCCATGTTCATAAATAGGAAGACTCAATATTGTGAAGATATTAGTTCTTCCCAACTTGATCTATAGATTCAATGCAAACTCAGTCAAAATACCAGCAAATTTTTTGAAGATATTGTCAAAATGATTCTAATGTTTACACAGAGAGGCAAAAGACCCAGAATAGCTGACATAATACTGAACAAGAACTAAATTGGAGGACTCACACTGAAGATTTCCTATAAAGCTACAGTAATCAAGACCATGTGGCATTGGCAAAAGAATAGCAAAACAGATCAATGGAACAAAATAGGGAATCCAGAAACAGACCCATATAAATATAGTCAACTGATCTTTGACAAAGGAGTGAAGGCAATACAATGGAACAAAGATAGACTTTTTAACAAATGGTGCTTGGAATATCTGGATATCCACATGCAAATGAATCTAGACATAAACCTTACAAAAATTAACTCAAAATGGTACACAGACCTAAACATAAAAAAATGAAACTATAAAACTCCCTAGAAGATAACATAGAAGAAAATCAAGATGACCTTGGGTTTGGCAATGACTTTTAGATACAATACCAAAAGCATGATCCATGAAAGAAAGAACTGACAAGCACTAGAATTCATTAAAATTAAATGTTTATGCTATGTGAAAGACAATATCTAGAGAATTAAAAGATAAGACAAAGACTGGGAGAGAATATTTGCAAAAGAGATATCTGATAAAGGACTGTTAGGCAAAATACATAAAGAACCTTAACAATAAGACAACAAAAAACCACATTTAAAATGTGCCAAAATATGTAAAGTTCAGCGTAGGGAATATAGTCAATAATACTGTAAAAACTATGTATGGTGCCAGATGGGTACTAAATTTATTGAGGTGATCACTTTGTAAGGTATATAAAATGTCTAATTACGTGGTACACCTGAAACTAATATTGCATGTCCACTGTAATTGAAAAAAAGTGTCAAAGACCCTTGAGAGACAGCTCACCAAAGAAGATATACAGATGGCAAATAAGCATATGAAAAGACACTCCACATCATATGTCATCAGGGAAATGCTAATTAAAACAACCAGATACTGCCAAATACAGAACACTGATAACATCAAATGCTAGTGAGGAAATGGAGCAACAGGGATTCTCACACTTTGCTAGTAGGAATGCAAAATCATATCTTCTTTGAAAGACAGTCTGGCTGTTTCTTTTTTAAAAAAAAATCAATTAATTAATTTTTTATTTTTTAATATTTAAAGAAAGACGATCTTAAATATAATAACGTTACATGCAATAAACCTTAATATTTCTTGTAATGCTAGCTTGGTGATGATGAACTCTTTTTTTTTTGTTGTTGTCTGGGAAGCTCTTTATTTGACAGTCTATTTTGAATGATAGCTTTGCTGGATATAGTAATCTTGGTCTCAGATCCTTGCTTTCCATTATCTTGAGTACTTCATATTATTCCCTTATGGCCTGTAGAGTTTCTGATGAGAAATCAGGTGTCAGCCTTATGGGAACTCCTTTGTAGGTAACAGTTTTCTTTCCTCTTGCTGCCTTTAAGATTCTCTCTTTGTCTTTAATTTTTGGCGTTTTAATTATGTGTTTGGGCATGGGTCTGTTTGGGTTCTTCTTGTTTAGGGTTCTCTGTGCTTCCTGAACTTGTGTGACTTTTTCCTTTACCAGGTTAGGGAAGTTTTCTGCCATTATTTCTTCAAACACCTTCTCTATTCCTTTCTCCCTTTCTGCCTCTTCTGGCACACCTGCTATTCTAATATTGTTACATTTCACATTGGTCCCCAGGTCCCTTAAGCTGTCCACCTGTTTTTTAATGGTTCTTTTCTTTTTGGTTCTCTGATTAAGTGATATTTCAACTCTGTCTTCTAATTCACTGATTCGATCTTCAGCTTCCCCTAATCTGCTGTGGATTCCTTCCATTATGTTCTTTATTTGTGTTATGTCATTCTTTATCTCAGACTCTTTTTTCATAGTTACTACATCTTTTTTCATACTGTTGAGCATTTTTGCCATCATTACTCTGAACTCTGTTTCAGATAAATTTCTTATCTCTGCTTCATTTATCTCTTCTTCTGGAGAATTCTTTAGTTCTTTCATCTGAGGGTTGGTTCTTTGTCTCCTCATTTTAGTTGTCTGCTTGGATTTGTGACTATGTTTTAGATCAGTGGTTCTCAACCTGTGGGTCGCAACCCCTTTGGTGGTCGAATGACCCTTTCACAGGGGTCGCCTAAGACCATCCTGCATATCAGATATTTACATTACGATTCATAACAGTAGCAACATTACAGTTATGAAGTAGCAACGACAATAATTTTATGGTTGGGTCACAACATGAGGAACTGTATTTAAAGGGCCAGAAGGTTGAGAACCACTGTTTTAGACAGTTCCTCTATACCTCTCAATTTCTAGTGCAGGACAGTGTTCAAGGCTGTTTCTGACTAATTGGATCAGACAAAGACTCAAACCCTCCAGAGACTGCACTGCCTCTGTCTACAGCAGGGGTGGGCAAACTTTTTGACTCAAGGGCCACAATGGGTTATTAAACTGGACCGGAGGGCCGGAACAAAAGCATGGATGGAGTGTTTGTGTGAACTAATATAAATTCAAAGTAAACATCATTACATAAAAGGGTACGGTCTTTTTTTTTTTAGTTTTATTCATTTCAAACGGGCAGGATCCGCCCCCGCAGGCCGGAGTTTGCCCACGGCTGGTCTACAGACTGATAGGATTCTGACTCGAATAGCCCCAGGCAATCGTCCTCAGGTGTGGTGAGAGTTTTTTCAACAGGGTGGGGCAGTTGTTTCTCCCTGGAGGCTAATTGTTACTTTTAATTTCTTAAGTAGCCTCAGGGCAAGGTATTTTCCAATAGGGTGTGTTGACTGTATTGCCCAGAGGCAAGGCAAATGTGTATGTGGGAAAGATGTCCTCTGCTGTGTGAGGGAATGACTCAGCGCAGGAAACTTGGGTTGTCTGCCTTCTGAGCTCTATGCCCCAAGTCCCCAGTCCTGGGTTCTGCTCTCACAGCTCCAGTCCACTTCATCCTCCCTCTGCCAGAGCACAAGGTGGGTGGCTCCACAGAGAATTTTTGTGCATTGACCTTTTAAGAGTGTGCCCAAACTTTCAGCTGCCACTCCCTGGCAGACAGCACCCCACTGCTTTTCACAGCTGACGTTATGTGGGTACCCTCCTCAGATTTGGTGCTCTCTGCTGGAGAGCCCAGCTTTTGGATTAAATCCCAGAGTTCTCAGTGGTACCCCCCCCCCGCCCCCCGCCCACAGCTGAGATAGCTCTCCTGGACTTCAGTTCCTGTCTGTGGGCGCCCGGCCAGCCCTTTCGAGCCACTGCCCCTCCTACCAATCTCTATGTGGTCTCCACCTTCGGTCCTTGGGTATCAGGATTCTCTCCTGTGAGTTTTCTGTTGATTATTCAGGAAGCCTTTCCATATTTGTTGTAATTCCAGCTTGTTTGTGGGAGATGTCCACGCAGCAGCCACCTACTCTGCTGCCATTTTTAATCTCTTTGGCTGTTTTTTATAAAACTAAATATATTCTTAGCGTTTGAACCAGCAATTGCAGTCCTGGGTATTTACTCCAAAGGAGTTGAAAACTTATGTCTAAAGAAAAACCTGTTCATGGATGTTTATAGCAGCTTTATTTATAACTGACTAAACTTAGAAGAAACCAAATGTTCTTCCATAGGTGAATGAATAAATAAAATGTAGTACATCTAGCCAAAGAGTTATTCAGCACTAAAAAGAGGCTATCCAGCCATGAAAAGATATGACAGAAACTTAAATGCATATTACTACATGAAAAAAAAACCAGTCTCAAAGGCTATATCTATATGATTCCAACCATGTGATATGGTTGGAAAAGGCAAAACTATGGAGGCTGGATTTTTAGGGTAATGAAAATACTCTGTATGACACTATAATGGTAGATATGTCATGCATTTGTCCAAACCCACAAAATGTACACCACTAAAAGTGAACCCTAATGCAAACTATGGGCTTTAGATAATGATGTGGTAATGTAGGGTCATCAATTGTAATGGATGTACCACTCTGGTGGGTGATGTTGATAACAGGGCAGGCTATGTGTGTATGGAAGTAGGTGGTATATGGAAATTCTGTACCTTCTGTTTATTTTTATTGTGAACCTAAAATTGCTCTAAGATGTATCAAAAAATGTCTACGCCTGGACACTAGCTCAGATCTGTCAATCCAATTTATAATTATCCTTTTAAATGTACCTATAAAGCAAAAGCACCATAAAAGCAAACAACAGCCCTGGCTGTTGTGGCTTAGTTGGTTGAACTTTGTCCCATGCACCAAAGGTCACTGGTTAGATTCCTGGTCAGGGAACTGCCTGGGTTGCAGACTCCAACCCCAATTGGAGGCATGCAGGAGGCAGTTGATCAATGTTTCTCTCTCACATTGATATTTCTCTCTCTAAAATCGATCAAACATTTTAAATAAAAAGTGAAAATTAAAAACTAAACAAAAAGTAACTATTGGTTTATTTAAATAATAATAAATATTATATATAGGTTGTAATTCTAGCAAGAGCTAAGAACAGAAAATTAAAAATTAATTTTTAAGGAATTACAAATTAGCCCTAACCGGTTTGGTTCAGTGGATAGAGCATTGGCCTGCAGACTCAAGGGTCCCAGGTTCGATTCCGTTCAAGGGCACATACCTTGGTTGCGGGCACATCCCCAGTAGGGAGTGTGCAGGAGGCAGCTGATCGATGTTTCTCTCTCATCGATGTTTCTAACTCTCTATCTCTCTCCCTTCCTCTCTGTAAAAAATGAATAAAAATATATTTAAAAAAATTAATAGAGAAATGACAGCCCTCCAAAAGGATCAGATAACACAATGCTATTTCCAAAACCAAAATCACAGGTTAAGAGATTCCTGAAGAATTATAAAACAAGAAAGCCTAATTTATTGTCCTTAGATATCAAGATTAATTCCCAAACACTCCAAGTTTGGGACAGAAGCAAGTAGAACTTGCGAAGTAAAAGTGGTAAGAGATATGTGGCCAAATCAAAAGTTTCACAGGTCTTCTAGTGGAAGAGAATGTAAATTAAAAATGAGAAGACAAGAACATTACAGAGAAACCAAGATGGTGGCATAGGTAAACACCGGAAATTGCTGCCTCGAACAACTATTTCAAAAATACAACTAAAAGACAAAACGGACATCATCCAGAACCACAGGAAGGCTGGCTGAGTGGAAATTCTACAAC
>NW_005365371.1:4549823-4563522 GCF_000412655.1 Myotis brandtii
AATAAAAAATCTGATGAACAGAATAAACTGGTGAATATAATAGAATCAGGGGCTTAGAAAGGGAGTGGACTGACAATTCTCAGGGGGAAGGGAGTGTAGGGTGCGGGAAGAGACTGGACAAAAATCATACACCTATGGACGAGGACGGGGCGGGCTGTAAGGTCATGGAGTGGGGTGGGAACCGGGTGTAGGGAAGCTATGGGGGGTGGGGTGGAAGAGGAACAACTGTAATAATCTGAACAATAAAGATTTAATTAAAAAAAATAAAAATGAGAAGACATATACTGGAATTTGCATGAGCATTTTAATGTCAGCAGAGAAACTATGCTCTCTGTCAGATCAATAAACCTCCCCCTGCCCCTCCCCCCGCCCCGTAACAAACCCATTTTTATGCCTGGGTACCATATTTTGGTTATTATACATATTTGGTTACAATCACAACAGTGTGGCACCATCTGGGATTTATGGTCATAACTTTAACTACGATTTTGTGCTTTTCTCCAATCATGTTCTGCTTTTTAGGAAGCAGGAATGAAGGAAGATAGCAGAATGAACCAGAATTAGGATTCTGCCAATGAAAGAGGAGGCAAGAGAGGCATGTGCAAAAGAAGTGAATATCATGACAAATTATGGAAGCTAAGCTTAAAAAATGGAGACACAAGGGGGCAACGCCAAGTGATAGCATCAAATGATTAAAGGTCAAAATGAGGATGAACTTTAGGATAGGAGTAAATGAAATAAATAGTAAGAGAATGGGATGACTTTAATCAAGATTGTAGAGGCAGTGAAGGTACTGATGATCAGATCTAAATTATTATCTTTGAAACAAGTATCTGAGCTGGAGTGTAGAGCAGGATGATTAAAAAGAAAAAGAAAGTCTCCAGGCTGTCGAATGAATTATCGGTGTGGATTCTGAATGGACATCACTAAGAATGACAACATGAACAGTAGTAGCAAGGAGAACAATGGGCCTGACACTAAAATCTTCAGTGACTAAAGCAGGACACTAGATGAAGAGGACACTAGATGACTAACATAAGGGACAGGAAATAAGCTGAATAATCTGATGGCAACGGCTTTAGGAGAGCTAATAGGTAAAAATCATTTATGTAAAAAAGTATTTAAACACAAATATTTAAGAAAAACACAAATTATTTATAGACTGCATATGTTTTATGAACATGAATTGAAAGTATACAACAAAATCCAGAATTGTAGTTTCCTAAGAAGAGAAGGGAATGGAAACAGAACATTATGATAAAGTTAAACTAGGAAGGTAAACTTCAATATTTTTACAATGTTCTATTACAATGATTTTCAAACTGGTGTGCTGCAAGAATTTTTAAAACATGCAATACCTGACTATTTAGTCAAGGGTATTGACCTCTTTTCCCTTAGATTATCAAATAAAAAAATGACAAAAGCCAACATAACAATAGCTGTTCGGTGTGAATGCTCTATCTTGAACTGTAAATATATAAGATCATATAAAGAGTTACATCTTATTGGTCACATAGCATAATAAGGCTGCATCTGATTGGTTAATTGTTGGTACCAGAAATCCTTATATACAAGTACTAGAGGCCCGGTGCACGAATTCGTGCATGGGTGGGTTCCAGATGGCCCACCCCAATGGGGGCCGGGCCAGCAGGGGTGAGGGGGGAGGGGACGTGGGAGGTTGGCCACCATCCCCAATTCCAATCAGGGTGGGGGGGCCGATTGGGGGCAGGGCTGGCCAAGGGGAAGGGCTATGGGTGGTTGGGAGGGCCGATCGGGGCTCCCATTGGGACAGTTGGCTGCTGCAGATAGCGACCGATCATTTGGGTTGTTCTGGTCGTTCCACTGTTCCAGTTGCTTGGCTTTTATATACTATAGATAGGCACCTGATTTTTAAAAAGTCACTTTGAAGCAAAAAAGTGTAGGTAATTACTATTATTATTTTTTTGTAAATCCATAAAAATTATACCTATTTCTTTGGTCAGATCAGCAAAACATATATCTGTCTTAGTAATTAGTTTGTGTGCGCCATGAGATGAAAAAGGTTGAAAATCATTGTTCTATTAGTTCAATAACAGATGCCTCTAGGGAAAACAACAAAACATTATTTAATTACTATTCTTTCGAACTAGCTCTTCCACTTTTAAAATGTCATATTATAAATAAAAAGGACTAATTCAATAAAAAATAATATTTTTCAGTTCAATATATTTGTAAGAAGCAGCCTGGCTATTTGTATATTTGACCATAAACAGGACACCAATTCTCAACTCGTGGACCAATTGTTACAAATGTGCACATAGGTGTCTCTTTCCTGGTCCCCACCCCATCAGTTTGTTCTCTGCATCTAGGGGTCTGGTTCTATTTCACTTCATTTATTCATTTGTTTTTCTTAAGATTCCACATATAAGTGAAATAATGTTATTTGTCAGACTTCTTTCACTTAGCACAATACCTTCTAGGTCTATCCATGTTATTGTAAATGGCAAGATATCATTCTTTTTATTGCTGAGTAATACACATAGTTGTCTTGAACAGATAAAGCAGCATAATAAATAAGATTGATACTCAAATTGGTGATTTGCTTGTTATTGAATTTGCAAGCACAAATAAAAATACATTAAGTCCTTATAGATTTGTGCTAAAAATCAACTGTATGTAAGAATTTTAAACAAGTAGCAAAGTTTTTTCCTGACACAAATGAAATATAGGACATCATTCTTATCCATTAAAGAGACCGAATACTATTAGTTATACTTGAGTAAATAAGAACTCAATGAGCAGATAATAAAGATGTACCACTGGAGGACAGTAGATACATTTCAAAATATAATTTGTATTTTTAAAAAATATATATTTTTATTAATTTCCGAAAGGGAGAGAGACAGATAGAAACATCAATGATGAGAATCATTGATTGGTTGCCTCTTGCACGCCCCGTACTGGGACCGAGCCTGCAACCCAGGCATGTGCCGTTGACTGGAATCGAACCCGGACCCTTCAGTCCGCAGGCCGACACTCTATCCACTGAGCCAAACCAACTAGGGCTATAATTTGTATTTAACTTACAATAATTACTGATGATAATGAATTTTGCCAAATTTAAAATTGGAAATATTGCCACTGCAAAATTCACAAATATCTCTACAATTTAAAAAAGAAAAACCTGGAAAAGGATATTAAAAGGAATACATTAAAGATCTTTACTACACATGGTGCTTCTAAAATGAACTCAATGCACCAAACAAAACTTTCATTTTGTAACCAACACTAATACATTAAAATAGATTTAAATTTCATCTCAGCTTGTACATTAAAAAAACTGACAATAAAATAGGAAACATAACATAAATAAGTACTTTCATAACAATTCAATTCCAGGCAACACAATTGTATTGTACACAAATATAGTTAGGCAATACAGTAGGAGCTTGACGTATAGAAATAATATCTGTGTGCACATAGTTGAGACTATAGAAAAGCCCAAGTGTTTGAAATACTGTATTTTAATTAGTGTTTCTCAATGTGTGGCCATGAATCAGCAGCACTAGAATCATTAGAATTACCATGCTTGTTAAAAGAATCAATTGCTTGTTTAAATAAATTTCTGTACTCCAAAACTATTAAAACAAAACAAGAATCTACATTATTTGCAAATAACCTTTGGCGACTGCTATTTACATAAAAGTTTGAGAATCAATGCTTTAAATGTTAATAATTGCTGCTATAAAACACTAAAGGTGAAAAGCCCCACCCCCATTATGAAGATTCTGACTTAAAATTGATTTTTCAAAACTATTAGGTTAAAATGCTTAGTAGTTTCTTTAAAAATATTTGTATAATGTCTTAACTTTATATTGTAAACTTTTTATAAAAATACATTTAACATCTAAGGATACAGGGGAACCAAGATGGCGGCATAGGTAAATGCTGGTACTTGCTGCCACCAACAACCACAACAAAATTACAACTAAAATACATCATTCAGAACCACCTGAAATCTGGCCGAATGGAAGCCCTACAAGTAGAGAAGAAGAAAGCACACTGAGACTGGTAGGAGGGGAGAAGGCATGGAAAAGGCTGGTACGATGCCCATGTGTAGCGTGTTTTTAATTGGGAAGGATATTGTAGCTATGGAAGCCTCCTGTGAGGAGAAAGAGGTCCCAGCCCCACATCGGACCCACAGCCAAAGATTTGAGAGCTGGGAAGAGAAGTCCCCGTAACTTTAGGCTGTAAAAACCAGTGGTAATTGGGCTGAGTAACACGGAAGCTGCTAGAGACCCAGGCAGTTCTTCTTAAAGGGACAGCACACGGACTTGATCCCTCTGGGCTCCAGCACTGGGGCAGCAGCTTGAAAGGAACCTGGGACATTCAGGGAGGAACTGCATTGTCAGGCATCAGGGCAAGAACTCAGGTGCAGCTTTCTCCCAGACAGGAGATCTCACAGGGATCCTTGTTCCCATGCTGGGACCTCCCCTCAACTCCAGAGCTGACCAGCAGCCATATCTGAGTTTTCATCAGCTTGTCTCACACAGCTTGCTCCCCCCTGGTGATTTCCTGAGCGCCCCCGCCCCCACCCCAAGCTGTTTGCAGCAGCTTTTCCATATGAATGGCCTGTTCTGGTTCAGGCTACAGACTTCCGTAAAATTTCTCAAACAAGCAGCAGCTGGCGTCAGTGTGCCTCATACCTTTCAGTAAGAGGCCCAACACCCGGCACTAGCATCAGCCTGCCTTGCTTCAGAGCTGGGCCTTGCCTGGGCACTTCCAGGCCTAGTACAAGTAGCAGCTATCTGCAGATTACTCTGTAGCTCCTGCTGGGTGGCCCCAGGCAGTGGCTGACTTTGCACCTCCAGGAAGACCCATGAACCAGTGCACCTGGTGGACAGCTTCAGACCATAGAAGATTACAACTCTACACATCCACAAGTGACACACTCAAGGGGAAGACTCAGTGAGCACCAAAGCACACTGAAGCAAGTCCTGTGGAGTGTCTCCTGCACAGCAGCTCTTCCACTGTAGTCAGCAGCAATTGGCCTGGAGGTCAATTCATCCTGCTGACGCCAACAGCAATCAAGGCTCAACTACAACAAAACTGTCCACACAGCCCACATAGGGGTGCACCTAGAGGGCCCAGCTCAGGTGACTGGGGAGGCTGAGTCACTCAACCCAAGAGGACACCTACTACACAAGGCCACTCTACCAATTCCAGGAGACATAGCAGCTCTACAGAATACACAGAAACAAACACCCGGAAGCAGCCAAAATGTGGAGACAAAGAAACAGGTCACAAATGAAAGAACAGAAAAGTCTCCAGAAATAGAACTAAATGAAATGGAAGCAAGCAAACTACTAGATACAGAGTTCAAAACAGTGGTTATAAGGTTATTCAAGGATATTAATGAGAGCTTCAAGGGACTTAGTGAGATTTTCAAGGATCTTAGTGAGAATTTTAAGAACCTTAGTGAGAACATCAAAGACATGAAAAAGGCCCAGTCAGACATTAAGCATACACTTACTAAAATAAAGAATAATTTACAGGGATTCAACAGTGGAGTAGAGGATTCTGAGAATCAAATGAATGATTTGGAATATGAGGAAGCACAAAACACCCAATCAGAAGAGCTAAAAGAAAAAATAATAGAAAAATATGAAGATAGTATAAGGAGCTTCTAGGACAACTTCAAGTGTACTAACATTCGCATTATGGGGGTGCTGAAGGAGAAGAGAGAGAGCAAGATATTGAAAACCTCTTTGAAGAAATAATAACGGAAAACTTCCCCTACCTGGTGAAAGAAACAGACTTACAAGTCCAAGAAACGCAGAGAGTCCCAAACAAGAGGAATCCGAAGAGGCCCACACCAAGACACATCATAATAAAAATGCCAAGGGTTAAAGACAAAAAAAAGAATCTAAAAAGCAGCCAGAGAAACACAGTGAGTTACCTACAAGGGAGTGCCCATATGACTGTCAGCTGATTTCTCAACAGAAACTTTGCAGGCCAGTAGGGAGTGGCAATAAATATTCAAAGTGATGAATAGCAAGGGGCTACAACCAAGATTACTCTATTCAGCAAAGCTATCATTTAGAATTGAAGATCAGATAAAAAGCTTCACAAATAAGAAAAAGCTAAAGAAATTAATCACTACCAAACCAGAATTACATGAAATGTTGAAGGGTAATCCTTAAGAAGAGGAAGAGGAAAAAGAAGAAGGAGGAGGAGGAGGAGGAGATAAAAAATATGAACAATAAAATGGCAGTAAATACATATCTATCAACAACAGAATCTAAAAATCAAAATAAACGAACAAGAAATCTAATGAAAATAAGTGATGAATATAACAGAACCAGGGGCATGGAAGCATGGAACAGACTGACTAATCTCAGAGGACAGGGGGGAGGAGGGGAGCGAGAAGAGATTAACCAAAAATCTTATATGCATATATACATTACCTATGGACACAGATAATAGGGTCGTGAAGGCCTGGAGTAGAGTTGGAACTGGGTGGAGGGGGACTATAAGGGGAAAGAGGGGGACATCTGTAATACTCTCAATAATAAAGACTTAAAAAAAAAGAGTTTACTACAAGGAGACTAAAAAAAGTATCTAAGGCAACAATAACATAGATGAAAGCAAAGGGACTTACAGTTAGTGATATCAGGTGGTGCATAGCCATCATTCATATACATACTTGTAGGTTTTGCCACTTTCAAATAAACAAAATCAGATGTGTTTTTTAAAGCAGTCACTGCTTCTTCATGAGTAACTTCTTCTAAACACACACTATTCACCTAAAAGAAAATCACCAAGACATTTATTTTAAAACATGTTCACTTGCTTTCTGCTTTTTTGGTGGTAAATATTTACATCAAAGATAAGAAAAATATGGGATTGATGTAAGGAATATAAAGGTGTGTGGAAAGAAAATACCCATTTTTATTGTCTATGATATTAGAAAGTTGTTTATGATAAGTGAAGTTGTTTATGTATGTTAATGAAATAGCCAATTTTGATTCTAGCCCTCTTCTTCCCAATCCCCAAGACTGAACTCTTCCTTCCACTCTGTCAGAGCACTTACTCCTGAACCCTGCTTGCTGGGCCAATTGTGGGAGTAAGTTCCTCCTTGATCATGCTTGATTATGCCAACTGTGGGAGCACAAGTCCTTTTCTGCTAGGGGCTGTACCCCCTTGAATGCTGGGTATTAAACAGAGAAGATATGAGAAGTGGTAGGCAGATAAGAGACTTTCTTGGAGACCTAGTGGCCATTGCTAACAAGGAGCCATCAGACAAAGTAGCCCCACAAAGCAGCCATGCAAAAGCAGACTCACAAAGTAGCCACAGCAAACATAGGAGCCAGCCACCTGCTGGTCAGCAACACACTCTTATAGCAACTTGGACAAAAGAGAGTTCTTGCCAAATAGTGACATCAATATTTGGGTTATAGAAACATATGCCTGGGCAATGCATACAGTAAAACTGCTGTGTCCTTGCCTTTGCACATGCGTATGGCAAATTGTCCTTGAACATCCAGCCTAATCCTTTGATTAGGGCTCCCACACACTCTTGGGCATTGAGGAATGTGTGTAGGTATATTTTAGTTTTGTTTTTTTAAAGAAACTGAAACTGTAAGGTTTTCGTTCTGCAACTTGATTTTTAATATAAGGTATCTTAGAGATCATTCCATGTTGGGCCACAAAGAATTATCTCATTTAAAAAACTATTGTACAGTACCCCATTGTGGAATTCTATTATAATTTTTAAGCCATTCCAATCTTAATAGATTATTTAAACTGTTCTTCTACTCAGACCTTTGCAAACACTGAATATTATCAATTTACCGTATAAAAAGAGCCTGCAAAATTGTGCATTTTAATTTGTACATCAATTATATTTAAAATTTTAAAAAAATATATTTCTTTATTGATTTCAGAGAGGAAGGGAGAAAGGGAGAGATAGAAACATCAATGATGAGAATCATTGGTCGGCTGCCTCCTGCACCCCCCGACTGGGGATCAAGCCCGCAACCCAGGCATGTGCCCCCGGCCGGAATTGAACCTGGGACCCCTCAATCCACAGGCTGACGCTCTGTCCACTGAGCCAAGCCGGCCAGGGCTATATTTAAATTTGTATTTCTACTGGTAATAGTCAAGTTGAGATTTTTTTCCAATTATTTATTCACCATTCATCTATTTTCTGTGTAAAAACAGAATTGATTTTTAGGTGGTGATGGTGTATCCTACAATCTTGGTAAACTTGTTTATTAGTTATGTTAGGTTCCATAGGATTTTCTATATAAATTATGACATAACCTACAAATACAGTTGTACATTTCCTTCTCAATCTGAATGTCTTTTTCATTCTTTGTTGTCCTATCAGTGCAACAGTGAATAGAAGAGGTACTTTGTGTCTTTCTTAAGAATTTATCCATTTTATCTAAGTTATCTAATGTGTTGGTTGGCATATAGTTGTTCATAAATAAAAGTGTTCCCTTATGTCTCTTCTTTCATTCCTACTTTTAGAAATGAGTCTTTTTTTGTTAACCTTTCAAAGAATCCAGTTTTAGTTTTGTTGATCTTCTTTATGGTTTCCCTACTGACTATTTCATTAATTTCTGCTCTAATCTTTAGTATTTCCTTTCTTCCTTCTGCTAGCTTTAAGCTTAGATTGCTCTACTTTTTGGTAAATTTTTTTGGCAAAGAAATACTATAAATTTTTCTAATGTCTTAAATTAGAATGTACTAAATAAACAAATATTTGGTTTAGTATATTTTTTATTGTCCTAATTTGTACCTTTATAATCAACAGCAGGAGAGTTTTCATGTTTTGACAAATGTTTTGACAAAACTTTCTAAATTTTTGTCAAACCATAACTTTCCCCACTGATTATTAATATTGCCTTTCAGGGTTTCAGCAGCATAATAATTTTTATGGTCCCAAATTATTGTGTATAGTGAGGACTGCTTGCATTTTGAAATACATAGCTGTGGTATATTGTTCCTTTGGTGGCCTGCAATGAGCCATACATCTTGGTATTCATACCCTTGTAAAATCCCTTCCTACAGTGAATCTTGCTTGGCCTTGTAACTAGCTTTAGCCAATGACATAATAGTAACTGATGTAAAGAGAGGGTTGATAAATGCCACACACTGGAGCTTGTCTTCTTGGAAGGCTCTCTCTTGGTATGTCCCTCTTGGAACCTACCATCCTGTGAGAAGTCTAATTTAGCCATGTGGAGAGGACACTAGAGAATTAAACACTTGGCGAACAGCCCCAGTTGAGCTACCAGCTGACAGCCAACAACAATTTATCCAACATATGTGAGCCAACCAACTTCAAAGTGGATCCCTGGCCCTAGCTGAGCCACCCCAGTTGATACTATGTGGAGTAGAGATAGGCTGTTCTGGCAAGCCCTACCCAAATTGCAGAAGTGTAAGCAAGTAAATGATTGTTATTGTTTTAGTCACTATTTTTTTATTTTTATTTTTAGGCAGCATTAGTTAGCTAATGAGTTGACAAGATTTGCTAAGGGATTCAATGTGGAGTGTGAAAGAAAGAGGATTATCCTAAAGTTTTAGACCTGATCAAATAGAAAGATAAAGTTCCCATGTAATGAGATGTGAAGAATGTGCAAAGAGAAGGAGTTGAGGGTAATGAGTGGGGGAAGTACTTAGAAGTTTATTATTAGATATATTAAATTTGAGATGACTCTTGGAGACATATAAAAGGAGACTAGATAAAATCTCAGGGCTTTTCAAATGTTTTGACAAAAGCAATGTTAAACATTTATATATTTCATTTATGCACAAAAAGGGTGTGTCTGTGTGTGTGTAAAAATAAAACTCAAGTTCAGAAAACAATACTTAGTATTATCATATGCAAATGAACCCATTAAATCAAAGAGAGAAGAGAAAAAATATAAGGACTGAGTCTGGATCATTTCATGTTTAGAGATTAGGGAGAAGATGCACCCAAAATGAGAATGAGAAGAAGTGACTAGTGAGGTAAGCGAAATACCAAGATAGAAGGTGACTATTCAGCAAAATGATAAAGTATTTGAAGAAGGAAGAAGGTGTGTCATATGCTTGATGTGTCAATTAATGAGAACTAAGAATACAATGACTACCAAAGCCACACTCAATGATAAATCAACATAAATTGTTGGCTCCCTACCACTAAAATTGATTCTGAGGAAACCATAAAGGAAAACATGGTATCCAAGAAATTAAAAAATAAAAGAAAGAAACCCAGTGGAAAAAGACTCTTTTGAACTGGTAAATATAGGTGTAGTGCTGTAGTGTGTGTGTGTGAGAGAGAGACAGTATGTGTGTGTATGCAGGTGATGATGAGAGGGTTTTGGTTGTAGCTTGGGGAAGAGTAACAAGTCATAGCTGTGACAGGATAAGTTAGTGAAAAGCATTTCAAGGTCAGCTCCTCCTCTTCCCCATCTTTAACTAAAAAATAATCAGTCCATCTCCTTGCTGTAAAAATAAGCAGTACTGGACAGCATGTAGAACAAAGGAATCATTTATATATTGCTGATGGAAATGTAAAAATTTTTACAAGGAGTTTGGAAAACATTATGATAGTTTTGTATAATATTACTGATAGACTGTGATCCATTCAATTCCACGTTTAGTTAAAGAGTTAAGTGAAAATTTTGTACCCTGTACAATGTACTAGAACATACAAAAAGTCTTCCTAGCAGAATTATTCATAGTACAAAAAAGAAAGAAAAAGAAAAGAAATAACCCAGTTCACCACTATATATGTGTCTTTTCAGATTCACTTCAGTCTACTTGCCCACTAGGGTTTGGCTGATTGCTTAGTGGACTCCTGGCTACTTCTCCTCTCACCTTGTCTCCTACCATCCATTACCAGCTCTTTCAACCTCTTCTGCAGTAAGGACTGGGCTTGGGCATGGTTGATGTGTTCCACATAGTAGGAGCTGTAACACATCAGAAGCCCATATTTGACTTGCTTAGACTACTAAGGCTCTACCTAGCTTTTTCCACCATTTCTGAGTTCAGGGGAAGTGCTGTGCCACAGAGTGAGTGAGCTGGCTTCCCTAGAAATTGCCCAGAGGATTGGGTAACACAGTCCAAAAATTAACCCTCATGGGCATGGACTAATTAACAGGAGACAGAGGACTGAAAAGGCCAGCAGATAAATCCTTCCTTTTCCCTGATGGCTGGTTCCACATGACCGCCTGGAAGACTGTCCTACATAAGCCATCAACTGCATTTTCTTATGAAATTATAGCCAGCTCAGAAACATAGTATCTGGTATAAGCTTTCCCTCATTCTCTGCCTCACTTTTTATTTTCACTCACTCTAGCTTTGCTGCGATTCCACCACCTCATTACACATACTTAGTATAGGAGCTTTGCTTCAGGTTTTGCTTTTCTAGGGAACATGCATAGGCTAAGACAGTTATTGATGAAGATTAGATAAATAAACTATGGTATAGTCCCAGAATAGAATATTATGTAGAGGTAAAACAGACAAATTTCAGCTCTAGGCAACAATATGGTTAAGTCTTAGTACAGTGATGGTGAACCTATGACACGCGTGTCAGAGGTGACACGCGAACTCATTTTTTTGGTTGATTTTTCTTTGTTAAATGGCATTTAAATATATAAAATAAATATCAAAAATATACATCTTTGTTTTACTAATGTTGCAAATATCAAAAAATTTCTATATGTGACACGGCACCAAAGTTAAGTTAGGGTTTTTCAAAATGCTGACACGCCGAGCTCCAAAGGTTCCCCATCACTGTCTTAGTAAAACAATATTTAGTGAAAAAATGTATTAAAAGACTACATATAGCATAACAGCCTTAAAAAATTTTTCAAAACAAATACTGAATGAAATATTTAAACATATACATATGTATATATATACACACACACACACACACACACACACACACACACACACACACACATTTATATAAAGAGCCAGGGTCCGCAACCACTGAAGGTTCGACCAAGTGGGAGGGGACTAGGGAGCGGGCTGAACTCCTCGAGGTTCCTGGTGGCCAAGTGTGCAGAGCGGGGTGCGGGCGTGTGGGTGTGTGCACGAGCATGGACCAGAGCGACACACACTCACACGCCCGCACCCACACAGGGCCCTCGGCTTCGCCACCCGTGCCTCCCTGCACTTCACCCTCCAGCCCAGATCCTCCTGGTCTCGCCTCCCGTCCATGCAGCGGGAGTCAGTCTGGGGAAACTTTCTCAGACTTGTTTGGTGCTGGGACTAAATGCATCCGAGCTCAGGGCAAGCTCCACGGAGGTTCCTGGAGGCCAAGGGTGCAGAGCTGGAGTGAGGGTGTGTGGGTGTGTGCATGAGTGTGGACCCAAGCAACACACACTCACATGCCCGCACTCACACAGGGCCCTCCACCTCGCCACCCAGCTTCCCTGGACTTCACCCTCCAGCCCGGATCCTCCAGGTCCCCTGCCAGGAGGTCACTCTAGTTCAGCAAGAGTTTGCGATTTGCCCAAGGCGCATTGAACAGTTTTCTCTTAACCCGTTTGTGGGAGTGTAATCTGATTTAAAACCAATGGACTAAACAAACAGAAGCACTTTATGGAAAGTCAATTTAGAAATGTGGATCAAAACTCAAGTGAATTAGCTTTGGGCCCAGGAGTTCTCTATGAATGTGTCCTAAGTAAACAGTCAAATAAGCAATTATGTTTACTGTAGTTGTTGATGCCAGGGGAAACCGGAAACAACCTGCCCCACAATAAAGGGTTAGTGAAGTAAACCACAGTAATGTCAAACAGTCAGGGATAACACTGTAGCCACTAAAAACTATGTCTGTACATCCAATTTGTTGACATGAAAAGAAGGCCATAGCCAAATATTCAGTGGAGGGCAGGGGAAGCTCAGAAGAGGGCATGTTTACATATATGTATGTATATTTTATATGTCAGGGAAATAATAGTATTAAAAGCAGTGATTCTTCCTGAGTTCTGCAATTGTGAGTGTTAGCAAATTGTGTTTCAGGTGTGCCTGGTGTCCTTTGGTGTTCCATACACACAGACATCCTTGCCTGCGGGACAGCCTGAACCTTTGCCGCACCTGCCCCTCTCTGCTGCGGCAACGGCTCAATCAGACATTCCCTTTTATTGGGCTGGTTTCCTTTTCTCCTTTGCCCAAACCACACCTTTCAAACAAAAGAATATTAACCAAGCAATCCTAACAACAAGTTTTGTTGCCGACCGCAACTTTTGCCCTTTTACGCAAATGTTGTTTTCAGGCCTACCAGGTTGTATTTCAAAACTTTTATTTTTCTGCAACTTGACCATTTTTTTATTCGCTTAAAATATTCTGGAGTATTTTAAATACATATAGAAAAGTAGAGAATAATATGACAAATACTTATCTATACTAATAACAGGGTAATATACTAATTAGACTGAACGTCATCTGGACATCCTTCCAGAAAAAGCCACGGTGGCAGGGGCCAAGGCAGAGGCGGTTAGGGGTGACCAGGCTGACTGGGGAGGGCAGTTAGGAGCAACCAGGCAGGCAGATAGGTGAGCAGTTAGGAGCCAGCAGTCCAAGATTATGAGAGGGATGTCTGACTGCCGGAGGGACCCCCCTCCCCCGCCCTGCACGAATTTTGTGCACTGGGCCTCTAGAAAATATACACACACACACACACACACACACACACACACATATATATATATATCTA
>NW_005365371.1:4563585-4571088 GCF_000412655.1 Myotis brandtii
GTGATTGCTGGTGGGGAGGGGTAGTAGAGGGAGGTGGAGGAGGGTATAGAGGGGGATAAATGGTGATGAACAGAGACTTGACTTGGGGTGATGAACACACAATACAGTGTACAGATGTGTTGTAGACTTGTGTATGTGGAATTGGTATAATTTTGTTAACCAGTGTCCCCCCAATAAATAAAAAGGACAAAAATAATAAAATAAAATGCAAAGGAATAACAAATTGTTGGGTTGTGTAATGACTTAGCAGTTTTCATTATAAATAAATCAATTAACTTAAGTATAAAACTAAATAAATAAGTCACATCTGAACAAAGAATGACATTGTGTTATGAACCTAAGACCTATGATTAAACAATTCTGTAAATCCAAGCCCCTAACCCAGCCGTGGGCAAACTACGGCCCGTGGGCCGGATCCGGCCCGTTTGAAATGAATAAAACTAAAAAAAAAAAGACCGTACCCTTTTATGTAATGATGTTTACTTTGAATTTATATTAGTTCACACAAACACTCCATCCATGCTTTTGTTCCGGCCCTCCGGTCCAGTTTAAGAACCCATTGTGGCCCTCGAGTCCACCCCTGCCTTAACCCATCAACAAAAAATAGAAGGAAAAATAAAAGAAAAAGGCAGGGGAGCTGGTAGAGGAAATTGAAATAAAAAATAAAGATAATACCAAGAATCATTTGCAGGTTTTGATTAAAGTAAGGCTAGTATGCATTCATTTAAATCATTGAAACATTTTTGGCATGTTGAAATTCCAGAGTCTGTCAGAAAAAAAAAGACATAATCAAAATAATTTTCAAAACAACACTTCTTATACTTACTGCTAAAAGTTTATCTCCAATCTGAAGTTTACCATCCTTATGTGCTGCACCTCCTTCAATTATTTTGGTTACATAGATGCTATTATCCCCAGGAATATGTTGATTTCCAACACCTCCAGCAATGCTGAACCCAAGACCTGTTTGGAAAACACTAGTCTTAGAATCTCATCAATAAGTGTGAACTAAAGTCCAGAAAGAAATGGATGGAAAACAGAAGGTGATAATTTCACACTATGTTTTTAAAATAGAAAATAATTTATTTACCTGCTTTTAAATTCCTAAATATTTGTCCTCAATCAGGGGACAACTGTAATTATAAGTGCTCCTGTTACAAATAAGTTCCTCTGTCTCCCCCTCCCAGGTTAAGTCTTAAAGTCTCTTTGTAAATGAATTAGTTGGTTAGCTCAAAGAGACATTGTAAAATTATGTTTCACTTTTGTTTCGAACTTAACTGCTTCTTACTAACACTTTTAATACCTTCAGGAGATTAAAACAATTAAGAAAAAAAATAATAAAATTGTCTGCTGGTGATGGGCAGAATAAGCTTCAGAAATGTGAATATTTTTCCAATATTCTACGAATTAATTTTAAATAATGCATTTATGGAACTCATAAATCTCATAGCTTAGTATCAAACAAATTTGTAGCTCTCTATTCCTTATTTTGTTCATTGGAGTAGCACCTCTTCCATGAATCACAAATTAGAATCAATATTTCTATTGAAATATTAATTCCATCCATGTTTTCAAAATTCAGAAATCAAATCTGAATAGTCCTCATTGCAGATGAACTGCTAATGATACATTCATATTTTCTTCTTTTAACTTAGTCTTTGTACTTGCATTTAACATACTATGGATTAAAGATTACAAGTTAATACCCACACTATACATTACTTCAAAGTATTTAAGTAGAAGTCTACTTAAGACAAAAATCAGTAGAAATAGTAGAAATTCTAAAAATTCAGGTAAATTCTGTACGTTCCCAGTATTGTTAATCTTAGAATGTGTCATAAATAACTTCGTAGTTATACTTAATTCAAAGATACCTTACTTAATTTGTCTTAGTATGATTTATGTATACCTTTAGGACCTTTAATGAGCTTTATTTCCATTATTTTTTCTGATACTGGTTTCCGTCTTTTAACATACAAGCGTACGATAGACCCGGCTTCTTTCAAAGCTTCAACTGCTTTGCTATGTGTTACATCACGAACATCTACTTCATTTACTCGCAATATACAGTCATTGACCCTGAGGAAAAATAAAAATTAAGTATTAAAAATTTAAATATCAATTTTTCATTTTGCCAATTTTTTGTTGGCCTTTTCATTTTTAAGGTAAAGAGAATTATTTGCTAGAGAAAATATAAGTGAAGAAACTGCATGTTTAATTACAATGTATCAAATACTCATATTAATAAACACAAACATTTCCCAATGGCCAACAAAAGAAACAGTACAAATAATAGATTATACAAAAATATTGAATAATAACAACTGCAATTTGTATGCTTATTATGTGTAGGCTTAATACTTTAGAAAAATAGCAAATATTTATTTAGCATTAACCACATGCCAACTACTTCTTTTAGTGCTTAATTTAACTCTTATTAGGTACATATTTATATCATTAATTTACAGAAGATAATAAGGCACAAAGAGTTTAAATAATTTTCCCAAGGCCACTCAGATAATGACCAACAGGGATGTCATTCAAAGATAAAAAAACTGAGGCTCAGAATGAATATCTAGCTTAAGGTCACAGAGATAGTAAGTGACAAAACTGAGATTTATCCCAAAATATTTTTTGATTGCCTTTTCCAAATTAGATACTAGATTTAAAAAAAATAAAGTTATTTGTTGAGATTTATAAAAGTTCAAGGTTATATACTATTTAGTATATTAATTAAAAGGTTATAATGTAAATAACTTAATAACAAAGTCTTTTTTTTTAAAGTCTGATTCATTCCTAGTTCTAATTTTTTGCCCTAGCTCTCGTCTCATTTTGGGGGTTGGGAGAGAAGAGGAAGATGGTCATTTAAAGTTGGGTGGGAAAGGGGAACAAAACATAATTAAAATATTAATAATTGATCCTGATAAGATTCTATATCCAATTAACTTTAATATTTAGAGAAAATTGCCAGTTCTTTGAATTGGGAAGGTCAGGGGAGGAATAAAAAAAAGGAGACATATGTACTATTATCTGTAATACTTTAAACAATAAAATAAAATAAAAAATATTTAGAGAAAAGAAATGCTAAATCCAAAGACAATGATACCTTAGAGTTAATACTATAGGTATGTTTCCTTAGTGAAACAAATGGGACATATTAATATTCACATATCAGAAACACAAATAAAAGGTCAGTAACATAATCAGGAAATAAATGTCTACATTTATATGAATGGTCAAATTATTTATTTCATATCTAATAGAATTAAGTTAATATACCACCTGTCATGTCCAGTGAGAAGCTTAGAAACTGAAGAATGGCATGAGGTACCAATAACCTTAAAATAAGATTTTTTTATAGACCATATAAATTCCTTACCCTAAAACTGCCACTATATATATATATATCATAAACAAGTGAATAAAATTCCCATAATCTATGGCCTAAGGAAACAGCTAGGTATGCTAAAGATACCTTCTGAAATGGAACACTAAATTTAAACAAGAGTTTAAATAACTGTTATTTTCATCTATTCAATTAATAAAATATATTTAAATTTACATTATCTTTATTCTTTGTGGTAGGAAATACAAACTCAGAGATATCTGATCCCTGTATCTTAAGTAAGTTTATATATATGTTTCATACCCAGAAAATACAAAAAATTTTGTGAATTTATTTGAAAATAGAAAGTAAGACAAAATTAAATTCCTAAATGAGAGAAGAAACAATGCTTAGAGCACAATTATCTCATTCACTCATTATTTGAGCATCTACCTTACATTAATTATTGTGATAGTGTTTCTTTTTGTGTTTATGCCTTGTTCAGTTTGCCTACAGAAAAATACACAAAGTGGATTCAGTATCTTAATATAAAGTGCAAAACATACCGCAATCTTCCATCTTGGGCAGCTGCTCCCCCTGCAATAATTTTGGTAATGAAAATACTTGAATCATCTCCAATGTGTGGGTTGTCCGTACCTCCTGCAATGCTGAAGCCAAGCCCTGAATTTCCCTAGGAATAGAGAAAAAAAAAATCAGTGAATAATAATTATCTTTATTGATAGGTTTCTGTCATTATAGGGCCTAGAAACTGTACTAACACAGGGAACAAACTCATAAAGGTACCTATACAGGGAATATGAATATTCTAAATTAAAAAATACAAGGAAAGCCTTTTCTCTCTATGAAGAATTCAGAGGCATTATTGCTGAGTAGGTGAGACTGAAGAACAGGTACTGAGTACACTTTTGGAGTCTAGTCTATGGTTTTTTCTTTATAAGTATTTACAATTTGTCCTTGGATTAATCACCTTTCTGCAAAGGTATCACTACTAGATCTTTTCTTTTAGACTGTACCTCGCTCATGTTGGGTAAGGCAAATGTCTCTAAGAGAAAAACACTGAGATTATTCTTTTTGTTGCTATTATTTCTGAGTAGGTAAAACTAATATATTATTTTAGTCTTTTAAGAAAGGGGTAGGGGGTGGAGCTTTTCTTCTGCTAACTTTGCCATCAGCTTATTTCATCAATTTGTCAAAGCAGCGCTACTTTTTGCTTGTTTTACATATAGGATTTCTGAATATTTTCTTTGAAAAACGGGTTTTACTGCTATAAGTCTCTAAGGACAATTATTCTAAGCAATGGTATTTTTAAAATGTTTATTTTGCAATTTTCCAACTCTGGCTTTCAGCAATTCAAATAAGCAAACATATCTGGACCTATTATTTAACTGTTAGTATTAAATAGCTTACACAGTCATTCTACTATGATGTGCCCTAAAATTCTATTTAAAAAAAATTTTTTTTTTCAGTCTCAACTCCTCAAGAGTTACTAGAATCTCAGCAATAGTATCAATAGGTTGTGTGAGTTTATCAAGTTATGCAAGTACTCAAGCTCTTTTTTTATTTTCTTTTTAATAAGATATAATTTACATATACCTGTGTAAGTTTAAGGTGTACAATGTGTTGATTTGATACATTTATATATTGCAATTAATTACCACTGTAGCTTTAGTCAACACCTCTATCATGTCACATAGTTATTATTTATTTTTTGTGGTGATAATGCTTAAAAGCTCGTCTCACAGCAATTCTGAAATACATAATACAGTATCATTTACTATAATCACTATGCTGTGCATTAGATCTCAGGAACTTATCTTCTAGTTGCAAGTGTGTACCCTTTAATAACATTTTCCCAATTCCCAGTATATTCCGGTTCTTTAATCAGTGAAAATACAATGTACAGTCCTGACTAAATAAAGGAATTTAAAAGGCATTAGGAAAGAATGAAAAATGAGTAAGATAAAAAATTAAAATTTTATGTCAATTATCTCAATAAGGCTGGGAAAAAACCCAACAACAGAACACCACATTGAAATATGTACAATACATTAATACTATGCTTATTTGAAAGTTAATCAGTCATCTACCTCACTTGAATAGGAGATCCATATTCAGATAGTAGGCAATAAATATCTATTATACATGTAAACGACTCTTTTAAGGTCTATTTTCACTCAGAGTCTATTCTGGATTCAAATATAAGCAAATCTAATTATCTAGGATTTTCATCTTATATACAGGATGGGGTAAAAGTAGGTTTATAGTTGGGAGCATGCAAAACAGAGTTTATTCCTGTAATTATTCATTAATCGTTGTATTATTTTCCATACGAACAATTGTAAATCTACTTTTGCCCCACCCTGTATACTCAGCTACTCAGGAAATTTACTTGTATGGAACACTTCATTTCTCCAAAATGCTAGTCACACAGGGTGGTTTTACTAAAATAAAGCATCAATTAAATGCTGATATCCTTAAGGGGAAAATATAGCAAGAAAATTTATACATCTGAATTATACCCTTAAGTTATTTTCTGACTAGGGGAGTACATGAGTTTTCGATAGGGTCTTGTCAGTTAGAAATATGGTTATTATTTTGCTATGAAAGAATATTGATACAATGACCAGGGTACTAAATACTTACTTAAAATAATATTTTATTATATAAAAAATAAATTTAAAAATTAAATTAAAAATGGAAAAAATCTGAGAAACTGTCAGTCTAAAGGAAACATGATAAATAAATGTAATGTGGTATCCTGGATGAGATTCTGGAAGAGAAAAACATCAAAACTAAGAAAATCCAATAAAGTGTAGACTTTAGTTAATAATGTATCGATACTGGTTCGTTAGTTGAAACAAATGTATTGTAGTAACGTAAGATGTTAACAGCAGGTGAAAATGAGTCCAGGAAAATGGGAACTCTGTATAACATTTCTACAAATCTAAAATTATTTTAAATAAAAAGGTAATTTTAAAAAAGGTTATTAAAGAAAAGCAACATGTTCTGAAAATACCAAGGCTAATTTTATGATATGTAACTCATAAAAGAAATGAATATTACATGGCTCTGTTTTTTGGAAGATCTATTCCCTTGAATTCTATAATGAAAGAGCAGTACTGTATACTTAAAGAGTTCTTTAAAGCAACAGATTTATGCATAAAAACTTAAGATAATTAATAGTTTTTACCCTTTCAAGTGTGATTTCTTCATATTCAAAATCTGCATCAGTGCCATTAACCTAATGGAGGGAAAAAGAAGTAGCACAGAAATTTAGAGTATAAAATTTGAAATGGCAAAACATAATTTTTGCATGATTTATTAATAAAAACCTGTTAAATGTGACAGCAATAAAATAACAGTTTCATTTTAATAATTTTAGGGACATGTTTTAAGGAATGGAAGAGTACAATGTGATTAATGAGTTGACATGGTATTATGATCTTCAAATATGGAATTCAGCTAATTGAATTCTGACTCTTTTCTCTGCACATCTTTTTTTTTAAAAAATATATTTTCATTGATTTCAGAGAGGAAGGAAAAGGGAGAGAGAGACAGAAACATCAATGATGAGAGAGAATCATTGATCGGCTGCCTCCTGCACGCCCCCCACTGGGGATCAAGCCACAACCAGGCATATGCCCTTGACCGAAATCAAACCCAGGAACCTTCAGTCTGCAGGCTGTCGTTCTATCCACTGCGCCAAGCTGGCTAGGGCTCTCTGCACATCTTAATCAATTGTCAATTCTTAGTGATTTGAATACTTGTTTTTCTGAAAACCATCACCTTTTACTCTCATTTTTATTACTTTGGTTCAAGCCTTTGTTAATCTCAGGGCTATTGCCAATGTAATCTACCCAATCTCTTAGATTAGTATGTTCTACTGCTCAAATTATTCTGCTTTATGCAGATAGATATTTTTGGAGCCCATCTATCCTATCCAATAATAGAAAAACATGGTAATTAACTGTACCTCCGACACGCTTCCCATTGGCTAATCAGGGCGATATGCAAATTAACTGCCAACCAAGATGGCGGCCAGCAACCAGGCAGCTGAAGCGAACAGGAGGCTTGCTTGCTCCAGTGACGGAGGAAACCAAGGTTCCCCGCCTGCCTTGCCGGCCTCTGAGCTGCTCTCTAAGAAACATTGTTGCAAA
>NW_005365371.1:4572527-4573729 GCF_000412655.1 Myotis brandtii
TTGGTTTCTTTCACTGCTGACTAGAGATATACAGGGTGTCCCCCCAAAATGTATACACACTTTGAATACCTACTAATTCCAATGGTTTTAAGCATAAGAAAGAAACAACAATGGAGCTGTTATCTGTTAAAAGTGTGGGCACAAACAGGCAGTTGGACATTCCCTGAGGGGTCTCAGATTGGAGAGGGTGCAGGCCAGACTGAGGGGCCCCTTCCCTCCCCGCATCCCAGTGCACGAATTTCGTGCACTGGGCTACTAGTTTATATATATAAAAGCCTAAGCAACCAATTGACCATTCAACCAGCCAGTAGCTATGATGCACACTGACCACCAGGGGCAGACGCTCAATACAGGAGCTGCCCCCTGGTGGTCAGTGCGCTCCCACAGTGGGAGCGCTGCTCAGCTGACCAATGGGCTCCAGATACAGGGCTTATGGCTGGTCACCACAGCCCAGAGACCACAGCAGTGACAGTGAGCCTACCAAGCGGCAGGTGCAGCGGGGCCGGGATGAGCAGGAGCAGGAGTGGCAGGCTGCATTGGACTGCTGGGTGGGGGGAAGTGCTTGAGGCTGTCCACGGTCCCCGGACCCGGATCTGTGACCCTGCCAGGCAGGCGGCAGTGCTTGAGGCTGTCTGCGGTCCCGGGACCCAGATCCGTGACCCTTCCCGGCGGGGCGGCAGCTCGCCCAGGGTCGGATTGGCCGGGGTTATGTAGGGCAGGACGCCTGGCTTCCACCCAGCCCCAGTCACTCTGGGCAGGTGAGCAGCGCAGAGAGCCTCTGGACAGGGGAGGCAGGCCAGCAGAGGGCGGCCTGTACTCCCCACATGGCAGTGGTGACAGCTGTGAGTGTGCCAAGCGGAGCCTGCAGGCTGAGCTGAAGTAGCGCCTGCAGGCCATCAGAGCCCAGGAGTGGCTGCACAAGATCCGCCTCCTGGCTCAGAAGGTGCAGGATTGCAGGGACAGCTGCCGTGACGGGCCAGACTGACATCCTCCTGGCCGCACCAGGGGGGTTTGTGGATCTGCAAAGCCAGAGGTCGCTGGTGTGCACATCCCTCCCCTGGCATGTGAACATCCCCCAGCACACTGTCACCCTCCCACGCCTGCAACAGTTGCAAACCAAGGCGCACACAAGTTCCCACCGCACTTCCATCAACCCAGCATGCCTAACACCCCCACAGGATGTGCACACATCCCCTCTGATG
>NW_005365371.1:4574124-4581984 GCF_000412655.1 Myotis brandtii
GAATTAATGAGAGAAAACGTTGATTCTCCTGCTGCCCACGAAGGTGGAAAGTGAAGTGGGGAGACATGTGGGGAGTGAGCGAGGTTCCCTGTCTGGGGGTTCCAAATCTGCTGTTGGTTTCTTTCACCGCTGACTAGAGATATACAGGGTGTCCCCCCAAAATGTATACACACTTTGAATACCTACTAATTCCAATGGTTTTAAGCATAAGAAAGAAACAACAATGGAGCTGTTATCTGTTAAAAGTGTGGGCACAAACAGGCAGTTGGACATTCCCTGAGGGGTCTCAGATTGGAGAGGGTGCAGGCCAGACTGAGGGGCCCCTTCCCTCCCCGCATCCCAGTGCACGAATTTCGTGCACTGGGCTACTAGTTTATATATATAAAAGCCTAAGCAACCAATTGACCATTCAACCAGCCAGTAGCTATGATGCACACTGACCACCAGGGGCAGACGCTCAATACAGGAGCTGCCCCCTGGTGGTCAGTGCGCTCCCACAGTGGGAGCGCTGCTCAGCTGACCAATGGGCTCCAGATACAGGGCTTATGGCTGGTCACCACAGCCTGGAGACCGCAGCAGTGACAGTGAGCCTACCAAGCGGCAGGTGCAGCGGGGCCGGGATGAGCAGGAGCAGGAGTGGCAGGCTGCATTGGACTGCTGGTTTAGGTACGATCCCCGCAGGCCACGCCAAGGGACCCCAATGGTGCATGGGCACTGGGCCTCTAGTGTCTAATAACACATTTCCTCTAGAACTTTCAGAAACTCATACAAAGGTCATATGAACTGACCCCAACCTATCACACAGTTTCATTCTTCACATACATATCTCACCTCTTCATGAGCTTTACATACCATCAAATGTGAATGATTTGCTCTTTCCTTTATATATACTGCAAGTTCCCACCTCTGCATCTGTTACTTTCGTGCTTCCCGTCACACATTTCACGCCCAAATTTGATTTACCATTCAAGTTCTTGCTCACATCTTAGAAACCAAGCACTTTCTCTTATTCCTTCCAATTTATTCCTTATTCCTTCCTGGAAGAAGTAATTCCCACAACAAGAGCCACTAAGTGAAGGGTGAATTGTCCTTGGAATCAAATCATTGCTTTAATATTTCTTGTGACACAAGTCTGGGAAAAGTACTAATTCTAATAAGTCAAATAAGGATTGTGATAAACTGCATTTCTCTAGATTCCTACAACCTTCCATCCTACAGGCTCTTTCCAATGTGACTGACCTATCCTATCATCAGGAGATGCTGTCAATTTCCCCTCCCCCTGGATCTAGGCAGATCCTAGAAGAGTTTTGTTTAAAAAGACTGTGGCATAAATGATGTTGTGTAGTTTCTGAGGCTAGCTCATGTGATGCTCTGTAGTGTTTGCATTTGTCTTAGAACAGTGCTTTAGAGCCCAGCACCTATAAAGCAAGGATGCCCTAACTGGTTTGGCTCAGTGGATGGAGCGTCAGCCTGCGGACTGAAGGGTCCCAGGTTCAATTCCAGTCAAGGGCATGTACCTTGGTTGCAGGCACATTCCCAATAGGGGGTGTGCAGGAGGCAGCTGATTGATGTTTCTCTCTCATCAATGTTTCTAACTCTCTATCCCTCTCCCTTCCTCTCTGTAAAAAACCAATAAAATATATTTTAAAAATAAATAAATAAAGCGAGGAAGCTCAGCCTATGAGGAGATTCAAATAAAGGAGAATCAAAGCCCTTGACCAAAAGCACCAAGGTGCACTCCGAATCAGCAACGAGCACCAATTGCCAGCCATGTGAATAAGGCTATTTTGGATCTTCCAGCCTTTTTAAAAGTCCCAGCCAATACCATGTGAAACAACCATCCAGTTAACCCAGAAAATCATGGGCAATAATGAATTGTTGTTTTTTTAAGCCACTAAGTTTCTGGTTAGTTTGCTATACAGCAACACAATAATGAAATGACAGAATAATTAAATTATGTAAGCTACTTTACTTTCCTCACAATATTATAAGAAAGCAACCCTTAATCCAAGTCTAATTCAGGGGCTAGCAGTTTTTTCTTGAGGACTTTTGAAACCCATCTCTACTAATTTTGGGGTTCTTATTTCTTATGGCTGTAAGGGATTAACACCCATTTGTTACTTTCTCTTCTTCCTCACAAGAGATTTTTTTCTTGCTTTGAGATTATATATTATAAATGCACACATGTGTATGTATAAATTATGATTTCTATGCATCCATACTGCAGTAGGGTTACACATAAGGATCTGCTGACAACTTGACTGAAAGTCATTTTTATGAGTAAAAATAAAATCCATATTAGCAGCTATATCACTTTTCTTATTCTAAAGGTTATTTGTATCACTTTTATTTTTTCTTGCTCAGACTTCCTAAAAGTCTATCAGTCTTTGTCAAAGAAATAGTTTTAACATTACTGATTAATCTATTAAATTTTATGCTATTACTTTCTGCTTTTGTCAATTCTTTATTCTTTCTTTAGACTATTTAAAAAGTTGCCTAAATTGAATGCCTGATTCATTTATGCTTATTACTCTCCTCTGTTTTTAAAAATGTCCATTAAAGTTAATAAATTTTTCTCAGCATATGGCTTTGGCAAAATCCCAAAATTGTTACACTGGGCTCTATTATTGTTAATTTCTAAATACAGTAGTTTGAAATTTTATTCTGGAAAACATTTCCATGTGAGTGTGCTTATATGGCCTTTTGGGGTTAATACGTAAAGTTTTTGTACTGTTTCTCTCTCATCAATGTTTCTAACTCTCTATCCCTCTCCCTTCCTCTCTGTAAAAAACCAATAAAATATATTTTAAAAATAAATAAATAAAGCGAGGAAGCTCAGCCTATGAGGAGATTCAAATAAAGGAGAATCAAAGCCCTTGACCAAAAGCACCAAGGTGCACTCCGAATCAGCAACGAGCACCAATTGCCAGCCATGTGAATAAGGCTATTTTGGATCTTCCAGCCTTTTTAAAAGTCCCAGCCAATACCATGTGAAACAACCATCCAGTTAACCCAGAAAATCATGGGCAATAATGAATTGTTGTTTTTTTAAGCCACTAAGTTTCTGGTTAGTTTGCTATACAGCAACACAATAATGAAATGACAGAATAATTAAATTATGTAAGCTACTTTACTTTCCTCACAATATTATAAGAAAGCAACCCTTAATCCAAGTCTAATTCAGGGGCTAGCAGTTTTTTCTTGAGGACTTTTGAAACCCATCTCTACTAATTTTGGGGTTCTTATTTCTTATGGCTGTAAGGGATTAACACCCATTTGTTACTTTCTCTTCTTCCTCACAAGAGATTTTTTTCTTGCTTTGAGATTATATATTATAAATGCACACATGTGTATGTATAAATTATGATTTCTATGCATCCATACTGCAGTAGGGTTACACATAAGGATCTGCTGACAACTTGACTGAAAGTCATTTTTATGAGTAAAAATAAAATCCATATTAGCAGCTATATCACTTTTCTTATTCTAAAGGTTATTTGTATCACTTTTATTTTTTCTTGCTCAGACTTCCTAAAAGTCTATCAGTCTTTGTCAAAGAAATAGTTTTAACATTACTGATTAATCTATTAAATTTTATGCTATTACTTTCTGCTTTTGTCAATTCTTTATTCTTTCTTTAGACTATTTAAAAAGTTGCCTAAATTGAATGCCTGATTCATTTATGCTTATTACTCTCCTCTATTTTTAAAAATGTCCATTAAAGTTAATAAATTTTTCTCAGCATATGGCTTTGGCAAAATCCCAAAATTGTTACACTGGGCTCTATTATTGTTAATTTCTAAATACAGTAGTTTGAAATTTTATTCTGGAAAACATTTCCATGTGAGTGTGCTTATATGGCCTTTTGGGGTTAATACGTAAAGTTTTTGTACTGTGAGTTTATGATTCTACTTAAAGGAATTTGAGATTTTCACAATTAAGCCTTCTGAAAAGGTAGATACATAGTAAATGTCCTTGGTGCTGGTTTAATACCACATCATGAGAGTGGGACTGTGGTGGGATGGTGGAGCAAGTGAGAGGGTGGCACCAGGCCAAGGTGGGTGCGAGCAGGTGCCCAATCGCCCCACCAATGGCGACCAGTGGTGACAGTGCGGGGTGGGGCCACCACCCGGCTCCTAGGCGCTGAGGGAACCAGGCAGGGGAGGGGGGGAGACCGTGATAGATTACCCTGCAGGCGGAATGGTGGAGCAGGTGAGGGGGCGGTGCCAGGCCACAGCGGGGTGCCAGGTGGGGCTGGGGTCATAAGCTGGGGCTGCAAGCTTATGGGGGCATGAGCTGGGGCCCGATCCCTGCAGGCCACCCTGAGGGACCCCACCAGTGCACGAATTCATGCACCCGGCCTCTAGTTCAGCTATAAAAAGGAAGAAAATTTTACCCTTTGTGAAAGCATGGATGGACCTAGAGAACATTATGCTAAGTGAAATAAGCCATTCAGAGAAAGACAAATACCATATGATTTCACTCATATGTGGAATTTAATGAACAAACTGAATTAACAAGTAATTGTTTCGATCTCCTCCCTCTTTCCTTCCCCTCTCCCCCGCTCTCAAGAAAAAAAAAAAGTAATTGTTTAACTTTTAAGTTGTATAATTTTTTCTTTTTAATATAATTTGCTTTAATTATAGGTATATAAGTGACATAAGGAAGCAGAGGATAATTTATAACACAGATATACTCAGTCCCCTTGGCCCAAAGATTTTAATTTTCTAATAAGCTATACTAATATATCCAAACAATACAGACAAATCCTATTACGTAATTGGTATAACACTTGTTCAAAGAAGACTTTTTTTTAAAATCCTCACCCAAGGATATTTTTTCCATTTACTTTTTTGAGAGAGTGGAGGGGAGAGAAGAGGGGAGAAGGGGAGAGGGGGATAGAAAGAGAGAGAGAGATTGATGTGAGAGAGTCATATCGATTGGCTGCCTCCCATACGCACCCCAGTCTGGGGCCAGGAATTAAGCCTACAACAAAGGTACATGCCCTTGACTGGGAACTGAAACCACGACCCTTCAGTCCAAGGGCCGATGCTTTAACCAATGAGCCAACCATACAGGGCCAAAAGAAGATTTTTTTAAAAGCTTAATTGTTTCCTGTTGTTTTGATTCAATTTAGTAACACCTTAACTATAGAGTAATATATTAAAATTCAAGATTTTATCTATTAATATTCATATGAATCATGATTCATATTAATGCATAATCTCGGGTAATTAAAAACCCCAAAGTCTATACCAACACAAGGTAAAAGTCTAAAAATAAAAATGTACTGGGAAGAAAATGTTCTTCCTAATGAAAAATTAACTAAATACAAAGTATTAACCCCCACATAATTTACTTACACGTTTTTCTTAAATAATGAATAGCCATTTTGATTTTATTATCAATTACGCTACATATGAAGAAACAGAAGCTTTTAGTATGTAAGAAAGCTATCAAAGTCAAACTGAATAAATTTTCCTAATTCATTGTTCGCAGTCTGTCTTAAGGAATATAAAGACAAAGGAACAGAAGGGAATGATTTCAACAAACCATTTCCGTCTCATTACTGGAACCAATTGTCTTTAATTCTGCTTTTCCTTAACAGTTTTACTATTTAAGGAAAGAACAGGAGTGCATGAAGAGAAAATTAACCCAAGGCCAATGAAATTATAATATCAATTAATAGTTAAAACTAAGTATAATACATCATACATAATGGTAAAAAACTAAAAGCTTCCTCCCAAGGATCAGAAACAAAACAAGGATGTTTGCTCTTGCCACTTTTATTAAACACCAGAGGCCAGGTGGGGCTTACACCCTCTCGCAATCTGGGACCCCTCAGGGGATGTCGGAGAGCTGGTTTCAGCCCGATCCCCGCAGGCCAGGCGGAATCCATGCACGGGGCCTCTAGTATGCATATAAGATCTTTGGTTAACCTCTTCCCCTCCTCCCCACTCCACCCTTCCCTCTGAGATTCATCAGTCTGTTCCATGTTTCCAAGCCTGTGTTGAGCATCTGCCCCCTGGTGGTCAGTGTGTGTCATAGCTACCGGTGGAACGGTCGGACACTTAGCATATTAGCGTTTTATATATATAGATTAAAATGGAGGTTATAGCCAGAGCAATTAGGCAAGAAAAATAATTAAAAGGCATTCTGACTAAAAAGAAGTAAAACCATCTCTATTTGCAGATGACATGACCTGATGTTGAAAATCAAAAGGAATCCACACATAAAAAACTTAGAGCTAATAAATGAGTTCAGTAAGTTAGGACAGATCAATACCTGAAAATCCATTATACTGCCATATCAAGCAATGGAAAAAAAAATCCATAAGTACAACGAAGAAAACAATCCCATTTATAATAGAATTAAAAGAAGAAAATGCTTAGGAATAAATTTAACAAAAGAAGTGTTAACATTAGTACAATGAAAATTACAAAATATTATTGAACAAAATGAAAGATGTAAATGAATAAAAAGATATTTTGTGTTAATGGATTGGAAGACATAATATTGATAAGATGGCAAAAGTCCCCAAATTTACCTAGGGATTCTACACAATCCCTATCAGAATTCCAGTTACCTTTTTGATGTGGGCAGAAATTGATAAGATGATCTTAAAATTCATATGGAAATGCAAAGAAACCAAAATAGCCAAAACAAACAAAAAATTGGAGGACTTACACCTTTTAATCTGAAAACTTACTACAAAGTTACTGTAATCAAGAATACATGGTACTGGCATAAGAATCTATATGAATAAAAGGCTAATATGCTAAGTATCCTTCCAACCGGTTGCTACGATGCACACTGACAACCAGGGAGCAGACGCTCAATGCAGGAGATGCCATGATGCACACTGGCTATTTTATAAAGCAACTGCACTGCAGACCTGGCGCCGACAAAGCAACACTTGGTTTCCCCCAAGTGGACACAGGCCGCACCACCACACTGGAGCAACAGCCCACCAAAGCGCAGCCAATGCTGCCGAGACCCCAGGGCACAAAATGTGGCCCACAGCCCAGCTCAGCCCGGAAATGGTCGCTGTGGGCACCAGGTAATGACATCACATAGCAATACCTGGCTTCTTCTCCCTAGCAACTAGCCTCCTTGGAGTTTCTTCAGCCCAGGAACACGACTTGCTTTACAGCCAGGTGCAAACATTTTTTACTTTAACCAAATGTCTGTGAAGTGTTTTCCTGTGCCTCATCTCATTTGATTCTCACAGAAGTCCTGGAGTAGGTACATAGGAGACTTGGTGGAATCCTATTTTCTTTTCATTAGCCGGAAAATAGAGATTTAGAAACTTGACCCGACTGAAAAGAAGTAAGAAATGGTGGGCCTTGAAAATGACTTCAGGTTTTCTCACTGCACAGAATATAGTCAAACACTGTTGCAGTTAAATATTTCACCCTTTGTTCTCCCTGCATGATCTACAATAATAATCTGCTTTGAGTTGGTATTTATAGCTGTGCTGCTGACAGTTACCTAAAAGAGAAGTTGGGGTGCTTCACTGGGCTGGAAAAAGTTTAGCTACATCAGAAAGCAGGTCTAATTAAGCAAGTTTATTTTATATATTTCTCCTAGCTAATAAAAGAGTAATATGCAAATTAACCGTCACTCCGTCACAAAGATGGCGGGCCATGGAGCTGGAGCGAGCAGGAGGCTTGGGTTGCCCCTGGTGATGGAGGAAGCCAAGCTTCCCGCCTGCCCTGGCTGGACCTGGGCTCCACTCAAGGCTACAAAGTTTCAATTATAGAAGATAAATAAATCCCAGAAAACAAAAAAAAAGAAAAAAAGGAGAGGCTGGGAGCTTGGGTTGCCAGGGGGTGAGGCCAGCCTGAAAAAGGCCATCAG
>NW_005365371.1:4583997-4592946 GCF_000412655.1 Myotis brandtii
CAGACTGCGAGAGGGCACAGGCCAGGCTGAGGGACCCTCCTGAGTGCACAAATTTTTGTGCACCGGGCCTCTAGTCCTATATAATGAAAGGGTAATATGCAAATTGACCCTAACAGCAGAATGACTGGGAATGACTGATCACTATGACACACACTGACCACCAGGGGGCAGACGCTCAATGCAGGAGATGGCCCCTGGTGGTCAGTGCGCTCCCACAGGGGGAGCTCTGCTCAGCCACAAGCCAGGCTGATGGTTGCCAGCACAGCAGTGGTGGCGGGAGCCTCTCCCGCCTCCTCAGCAGTGCTAAGGATGTCTGACTGCAGCTTAGGCCTACTCCCGCTGGCAAGTGGACATCCCCCAAGGTTCCCGGGCTGCCAGAGGTATGTCTGACTGCCAGCTTAGGCCCGATCCCTCATGGGATCGGGCCTAAGTCAGCAGGTGGACATCCCCCGAGGGGTCCCAGACTGCGAAAGGGCACAGGCCGGGCTGAGGCACAAATTTTTTTGCGCCAGCCTCTAGTGTGTGTGTGTGTATGTGTGTGTGTGTGTGTGTGTGTGTATACACACACACACACACACACACACACACATACACACACACGCACATACTGGTATATGAATAAGTGAATATACAGATATGAAGTTTGTGCTTCAAAGGATTTATGAAATGTGAAAAGACAATCCACAGGAGAAAATCTGTGCAATTATATATCTGATAAAGGACTTACATTTAGTATACAGAGCTCTTACAATTTACTAATAAAAGACTATAATCCAATTAAAAATGGGTAAAGAATCTGAATAGACATTTCTCCAAAGAAGATATAAAAATATCCAATAAGCACATGAAAAGATGCTCAACATTGGTCATTAAGTATATGAAAATCAAAGCTACAATGAGGTATCATTTCATACCCACTAGGAAGGCTATAATAAAGTCCAAAACATTGTTGATGAAGAATAATAAGATTGGTGATATGTGGAGAAACTGAAACCCTCATATAATGCTGGTGGGAATGTAAATGGTGAAACTGGTATGGAAGACAGGTGGTTCCTCAAAACCCTAAATATATAATTATCATATGATGCAGCAATTCCACCACTGGGAAATGAAAGCAGGGTCTCAAATTCAACACAAGAGCCATAACCGGTTTGGCTCAGTGAATAGAGCATCAGCCTGCGGACTGAAAGGTCCCAGGTTCGATTCTGGTCAAGGGCATGTACCTTAGTTGCGGACACATCCCCAGTAGGGGGTGTGCAGGAGGCAGCTGATCGATGTTTCTCTCTCATCGATGTTTTTAACTCTCTATCCCTCTCCCTCCCTCTCCCTCCCTCTCTGTAAAAAATAAAATATATTTTTAAAAAAATTCAAAACAAGAAAGAATAAACCAAATGTGGTATATACATATAATGGAATATTATTTAGCCACGAAAAGAAACAAAGTTCTGATATACTGTAAGATGGATGAACCCTGAAAACACTATTTGAGTCAAAGAAGCCAGGCACAAAGGCCACATACTATATGATTCTATTGATATGAATGGCCCAGAATAGACAAGTCCATAGGGACAGAAAGTAGATTAGTGGTTATCAGGGGCTGAGGGAAGAGCAGAGTGGGGAGTCATTGCTAATGAGTACAGGGTTTCTTTATAGGGTGGTAAAATGTTCTGGAATTAGAAAGTGGTGGTGATGGTACAATATTGGAATAACCTAAAAACCACTGAGTTATACACTTTAAAAAGGTAGATTTTGTGGTATGTGAATATCTCAACATATATTTTTTTAAGGTGAAAAGGTAGAAAAAGGTGATCTTTAGATAGAAATGCAAATTAAACCAATGAGTTAATACATTCTAAACATGTTAACAAAAGCTATAAAAGTTTATTAACACATTGTGCTTGTGACAATATGAAGCAAAAACGGGTACTTTTTGTTGAAGTATAAATGGAGAGAACTCTATGAAGTGCAATTTCTCAATAATGATCAAATCTAAAAATTGACATACTCTTTGAGCAATCTATGCATATGAGTATGTTCTGATTTTATACTCACATATATATACAAAATATCTATACAAAAATTATCAGAAGGGCATTGGTTTTACATGGTAAAAGTATAGAAATAACACATATATGTATGCATTTGCAGAGAATGTTTATAGAAGGATATAAATGATACTACTAACACTTCTGCCTTAGTCCAGGTGAACTGGAAGATTGGAAGCATGGGTGGAAGAAAGAATTACTTTTCACCAGATATCTTTTGGTATCTTTTAAATTTTGCACAATGTACATGCACTGCCTGTTCAATTAATTACTTAATTTAGGGAAGTGTAGTGACTATAGACAAGAAAAGTTATGGTTCTAAGGTAGCAGCCATAATTTTTCTTACTTTTATTCATCAATATATAGCTAGTATTAAGTGATCAAGGAATTAACAAAGGAATAACAAGTAAGTTTAAAACCATTTTGTAATACATTTTAAATTTCAGGATTAAATACCTGTTTCTTAAAAGCTTAAGGTTGTTTTACCCAAACAAAACACATGTTTTTTGCCTACAGAAGCAAGAGCTATAGAGAACACTGTGTTCTTTAAGAATGATAAAGTAGCACACTCTGGCAAATCTTGCTTGAGGAATTAGAATTTATCTTATTTATGTCCAGAAAAGGGTTAACATACCAGACCTACGGCTGCTATCTCTAGAGGGGTCTTAGCAGGTATTTGGGAAATTAATTTTGGGTGTGTTCACACCATTCCATAACTGAAAGGGTAATAATTTACTATGGCTAGAGTTTATAGAGACAATACATTTTATGCTGAATACCTGCTTTCCCGTTCTGGGAGCCTGGAAATTTGATATGTGCTGGACAGAGGGTGCCTAGGTGACCAACCTGCAATAAAAAACTTTGCACTGAGTCCACAATGAGTTTCCCAGGGCGGAAACACTTCACACATAGTGCTGTACTTTTATTGCTAGGGAAAAGAGTGCTCTGTGTGACACCTCATGGAGGAAGAAAGTATAAGGAAATCTAAACATGGGATCCTCTAGACCAGCGGTTCTCAACCTGTGGGTCTCGACCCCTTTGGCGGTCGAACGACCCTTTCACAGGGGTCACCTAAGACCATCTTGCATATCAGATATTTACATTACGATTCATAACAGTAGCAACATTACAGTTATGAAGTAGCAACAAAAATAATTTTATGGTTGGGTCACAACATGAGGAACTGTATTTAAAGGGCCAGAAGGTTGAGAACCACTGTTCTAGACATACTGTCTTATAACTTGACATGCAGAGCCCAACTTACTACATAGCTGTACTAAATCTTATGCTGAGTCTTGTGAATCAGTGAATCTCCCAAAATGAGTAGTGAGTGTTCTTGGAGACCCTCAACATACCTTGCTTAGCAAGAAAAATATTTTTTTAAATGCTATGTCATACAAACTGGAAATCATACAACTTTTGGCTGCTTAGTATGCTTATTTGCTTTTAATTTGTTGACATTTCCCCTAAAATGCATATGTATTTTCTTTGTTGATATTGTTTTCTCTGTTAATTATTTTATATTAATCTTTCAGTTGAAAGGGTTTTAAAAATAAAAAATATTTAATCACTGACTTAGCCCATAAGCAAAACATAAGTCAACAAAGAGAACAAGTGAAGAAGAAAGAAATGTGAAGAAAATATTGACAAATGTACAAACAAAATTCTGCTTAAGTACTCTACATCAATGTGAAAGATAATATTGACTAAAAAAAGTATAGAAGAGCATGTCTGTTTATTTTCAATATTATTTGAGGTTTTTCCCAAATCCCGATATCTGATACATCCATATTCATATGAATAGAAAAAAATAAAGCCAAATAGAATGTTTTAAAGTATAGCCTGAAATAAACTACAGTTCAAAAATAAGAGGAAAGGATTTTTACAGCTTATGAAATTATGTGTCATTTGATTTTAAAAACGCACAGGTACTACTTCTACTTAAACATCTCCAAAGACATTTTCCTTTGGGGTGAAAAATGTTAGATCAGATTCTGATGTTCTGGCTAATTATCTTTAAGGGAAACAGGGCTTTTTAACTAAGTAAATTTAGAGAAAAGTAGCAATCAATTTAAAGTTATATAGTTATAACTATTTTAATATATGAATACACACATAAACCTGGTTACTAAATATTTAGTTATTCAATTAAACTTCTAAAATGACTCTGAATGGCATTGTGTTAGTGACCACTGATCAGAAATAGCCTTTGGTGAAAGTTAATCATTTTAATTTAAAAATAAAACCATAAATTTCAACATTTCTGCTTTGCATAAGTATGAGGAAAAGAAACAACCAAAAAAGGACAGTATGGCTTCATTTACTTTCACAACTGTAGGTCAGTGATAGAATATTATAAGTAAACTATGTAAGAGAAAGTAATGCTGTCATCTTCATCTCTAAAGAAAACGGAACAGGGAAGCAGAATTATTTGATGTGGGGATGAGTTGGAACTTACATAAGTCGACGTTTCCAAACTATCTGTGTTGACCAGTACTGGAGGAGGATTTGCCTTAAAGAAAGAATTGTAATGTGTTAGCTTAACAGGAAAATTGAACACATTAAATATTAATGTTCACAAATGTTAGAAGCGTATGACAGATTTGCTATTTCTTCAATTATAGTTTTATATGAGCTTTGCATATGTTAAACAATGTACCCAGTTTCCAGCAACAAATGAAAATAGGTATAAGCGGTTAAAATAGATTTTCTTTTGGGAAATAAATTATTTCTGCTAAAACAGATAATTTCTTAAGGTTTGCAAACAAGTTCACCAGCCTCATCAAAAAACCCACAAGTATTCTTCAGTATAATAAACTATTCTCCCTGAATTGCTTAGAAGTCATTAGCTTTTCTGTTCTCAAGGATTCCATGAAGATTTCAATGACTTTATCACCCAGAAAGAAAAAAATTCTTTCCCACAATGAATTGTGTTTGAACATGAAAAAAAGTCTACCACACAAAGAAATCAATCACATACTTTTAGAAAACTGGAACCAGAATGGTAATGTAAAAGCCCCAGTTATTTTCAGCCCCAATTACTGCTTTCCAACTGTTATTCTAGACCACTCACACAACAATTACAAAACTTTTAAATCCAAACAACACACACACACACACACACACACACACACCACACCCACACACACACACACACAAAAGCAAATAGACAAAAACACCACAAACAAATAAAAAACAAGCAAAAAACAGAAATACATCTAATTAAGTTTGGATTGAAAAAGTTTGGTTTTCTGGTTAAGTTCAAAGTAATTATTATATGGGTGAAATGAAATTTAATGAATAAAGTGTAATTTATGCCAAATGAAAAACACATCAGAACATATCAGAAACATACCAGAAAACTGATGTGATTTCCCTCAAAATTACCATTCTTTTACACATATGGAAGTATAGAAGTAACAAATCAAATGACATTTTCATAGAAAAAAAAGATGACTATCTTTTTTTCCCAATATTATTTTTTATTTTGTTTTATTGCTTAACGTATTACAAAGAGTATTACATATGTCTTTTTTTTTTTCTCCCCTTGACCTTCCCCTGTCCTCCCCTTACCCCCCAGTCTCTTGTCTCCATTGGTTATGCTTATATGCATGCATACAAGTCCTTCAGTTGATCTCTTACCCCCCTCCCCACAACCCTCCCCGGAGTTCCTGCTGTAGTTTGACAGTCTGTTTGATGTTGCTCTGCCTCTGTATCTATTTGGCTCAGTGGATAGAGCGTCAGCCTGCGGACTGAAGGGTCCCAGGTTCGATTCCAGCCAAGGGCACATGCCTGGGTTGCAGGCTCGATCCCCAGTAGGGGGTGTGCAGGAGGCAGCTGATCAAGGATTCTCTCTCATCATTGATGTTTCTATCTCTCTCTCCCTCTCCCTTCCTCTCTGAAATCAATAAAGAAATATATTTAAAAAAAAAAAGATGACTATCCTTTAAACAACTGTTAGGAATGTTTATAAGTATTAATAGTTCTAATCTAATTAATAAAGAATTATACATAAAAGCTGTATGAAACAAGCATTATATACAAAATAACCATTTTCTTCCAAGTGTACGGGCTTTTCTAAAAAGTAAATATTCAGACTTCAAATGTTTTACATTATTGCAAGCAAAGTACTAAATATGGATGATCATATGATAAGATGCTTAAAGACAACACAGTCATAGATAAATAATTATAAAGTATGCATTTGGGGTACATGAAGCAACAGGTTTAAAATGTGTAGGGAATACTTTATCTATATATATATATATATAAAAGCCTAAGCAACCATTACGACCGAACGACTGAATGACTGGTTGACCAGTCGCCATGACACGTACTGACCACCAGGGGGAAGACGCTCAATGCAGGAGCTGCCCCCTGGTGGTCAGTGTGCTCCCACAGCCAACCTCCCATGGCGGGCCAACCTTCCTTGGTCCCTTCCTCCAGCTAGCCCACCTCCTGTGGTCCCTCCCTCCGGCCGGCTGGCAGGCCTCGATTGCTCCAACAGGGACTGTGTGAGACGGCCCTGATCAGCCCCGATCGCCGGCCAGGCCGAGGGACCCCATCTGTGCAGGAATTCATGCACTAGGCCTCTAGTTATATATATGTAAGCATGACATTAATTTTATGTGGATCCATACCTTTGAATATCATAGTCTGTCTTTGAATGATTCAGTGAAAACCAAATCTCATAAAGATACTATTTATAAGATTGCTGTTTAAGCAAAAATAGTCAATTTACAGACATGAGATTTTATGAATATTTGAAAATATTCATTTCTCAATGACCTATTGAGATACCTCAAATTAATAATATTTCACTTAATTAAAAAAACTAATAGTACAACTTTACCTCATTTTGTTTAAGCAATTACAGAAGAGGGCATGAAAGAACAAGGCTATTTAAAGTTACAAAAGAAGTTACATTCTTAAAAAATTATGGCAAGAAAGCCATTTGGTTCCCTCTGCCCATTTATTACAATGGGAAAGGTAGGAAATCAAATTTATACCAAAATTATTACAATGCTAGCTACTCATGAGCACCAACTCAGAAGATAACTTTTGATTCTAGTCATATAAAAAGACTATAAGATTTTGAAATATTTACAAAGAAACATGATATAAAGTGTTACATTTACTTCAAAATAAAACCATGAGAGGTTAGAAGTGGGAGGGGCTATAGATTATATAAAAGAATATACCAGTTGATGATTACTGTAGTTGGTGATAAGTATACAAGGGAGTTCACTATTCTACTCTCTCTACATTTGAGTATTTTGGAAAATTTTCATAATAAAAAGTAAAGCAAGAAAAACTACATTGAATCAAGCACTCAGCTATTTGTTGTTAATCCTCATACTGAGGATATTTTTTCCATTGATTTTTAGAGAGAGTGAAAGGGAAGAAGGGAGGAAGAGGGGGCGGGGGGCAGAGAGGCATCAATGTGAGATACATCAACTGTTTGCTTCCTACACACATTCCTACATAGGCTGGAGAGTGAACTGATAATCCAGGTATGTGCCCTTGACTGGGACTCGAACCTGCAACCCTTAAAGATGTTCTAAGAACTTAAAAGATAAGGTGAACAAAGACAAGAAAATGATGTATGAACAAAATGAAAACAAAAATCTATGAAAGAAAACATAAAGAGAAGTCAAAAGGAAATTCTGGAGCTGAAAAGTACAATAATTGAAATGAAAAATTCACTAGAGCAACTCAAAGATAGATTTGATTAGGCAGAAGAAAGAATCGGTGGATTTAAAATAATAAAAATTATGTCTGAGAACAGAAAGAAAACACTAAAGAAAAGCGACCAGCATTTAATAGGCCTGTGGGCCACTATTAAGCAGACCAACATACACATAGTGTGAGTCCCAGGAGAAGAGAGAGATCAAAGAGCAGAGAAAAAAATATGAAGAAATAATGGGCAAAACATTTCCAAATCTGATAATAGACCTGAATATAAACATCCAAGAAGCTCAACAAACTCAAGGTAGGATGAACTCAAAGAGATTCACACAAAGATACATTAAGTCAAACTTGGAATACAAAGACAATTTTGAAAGCAGCAAGGAAGAAGTAACTTGCAGACAAAAGATCCTCAATAAGATTATCAACAGCTTTCTCATTAGAAACTCTGAAGGTCAGAAGGCAGTGGGCTGATATATTCAGAGCTAAAAAAAAAAAAAAAAAAAAAAAGGCAACCAAGAACCCTATACAGTGGGGCCTTGACTTACGAGTGTCCCGACTAACGAGTTTTTCGAGATACGAGCCGTCTCTCTGCCGATTTTTTGCTTTGAGTTGCGAGCTAAAATTTGGGTTACAAGCCAGCTTCAGATACCCCACCGCTAGTTGGCGCAGCGAACGTCACAGTGAACACAACATCAGCCCAGCATCACGTGTCTCACTCGTTCACTTTAAACGGTTAGCTCTTAGTTGAAGCATCAGTGTTGTGCTCGCATTTGTGCTTGCAGTTATTTTGCAAAACTTCGTTTTTTCAACCATGGATCTGAAGAAACTAAGTGCGAAGGACAGTGCTGAGAAGAAGCGGATGATGTGCATTGAATTAAAGAAAGAAATTATCGAAAAACATGACCAAGGTGTGCGTGTAATCGACTTGGTGAAGCAGTACAAGCGTAGCACTTCTACGATCTGCACCATACTGAAGCAGAAGGAGTCGATACAGGCTACAACTCCAGCCAAGGGCGTTAAAATAATTTCTAAACAGCGGACAACTATCCATGAAAATATGAAGAAGCTGCTAATGGTGTGGTTAACGAGAAGAAGCTCGCAGGAGATACCGTGACGAAGGCTATAATCTGTGAGAAGGCACGAGCTATTTACGCTGATTTGCTGCAGCAGACCCCAGGCACTTCAATGGACGAGGCATCAGGCGAGCCGTTTA
>NW_005365371.1:4593373-4640359 GCF_000412655.1 Myotis brandtii
ATTCAGTTATTCAGTTCAGCCTTTCTCCTCCAACTCCATCAGCATCTTTAAGTCGTTTGATCTCCAAGGTAAATGCTGTACATTAAACTTAATAAAACAAGTTTATTGCACTACATTCTATTGTTCAGTATTGTGTTTTTATACAATATTCGTTATTTTTAAATACATTTTTCTTATTTAAAAACATTTAACAAAACAATTGTGGTGTTTTTTGGGTGTCCGGAATGGATTAATGGCATTTCAATTCATTGTAATGGTGAAAATTGACTTGACATACGAATAATTTGAGTTACGAGCTCCGTCACGGAACGAATTAAACTCGTAAGTCAAGGCCCCACTGTATCTGGCAAAAACTCTCCTTTCAATGTGAGGGAGGAATTAAGATATTCTCAGATAAACAAAAACTAAGGAAGTTAGACCATCCCTGAAAGAAATGCTACAGGGAGTACCGTAGGTTGAAATGAAACAACAGCATACAGTAAATCACGGTGTTTGAAGAAGTAAAATCTTCGTAAAATAAATACAAGAGCAATTATAGAAGCTCGTATTAATGTAACTGATTTATAACATCACTTTTTGTTTTTTACATAACTTAAGATATTAATATTTTAATAGTTATATTTAAACTAGTGGTTCATGCACGGGGGGGGGGGGGGGGGGGGGTCCCTCAGCCTGGCCTGCAATGACACAAGTGTTCCAGACTGGCCAGAGGCCCTCTGCAGCCAGGCATGGAACACTTGCCTCATTGCTGTGGTGACGAAGCAAGCATTCTGCCAGGCCACTCACACCCCCCACCCTGGGACTGGGGGACTCTGGCGGAGCTGAGAGGACTGGGTGCCACCATCTTGTGGCTATGGGTACCAACATCTTTGTGATGGAGTGATGGTTAATTTGCATATTACCCTTTTATTAGATAGGATGAGTAGTATTCCTCAGGAACCCCATATAATTCAACTCCATATGATGGCAATAAATACGTTCTTTATGAGCAAAGGATCCTCAAGAAAGGAGTAGGTATTCTTGGCACTGAACCTTCTTATTTCAGATGATTCAACTAAATGTCTCTAACTGGATGGGAAAGCAGTGATGTAGAGAACTGAACTCCAAGGTTCTTTCATCACGTGGTTATAGTTCACATTCTCTCAGAGCCTTTTTCATCAGGAGGAGATGCTCTTGGCAGACAAAAATACATCATCCCTACATCTGGTCTGATAGCCAGCCATATGCACTATACTGAACTTAAGAGACACAATAAATAAATCAGACCTAATAATAATATGAATATACATAATATAACTAAACTGTAAACTTAAAAATAATTAAAGTGGTACATTTTACATTGAGTATTTTATCACAATAAAATAATTGGGAAAAACATATGACCTCCATCTAATTATGACTATCAAACAAACACAAATTGAAGAATATTATACAAAATAGCTAGGCTGTTCTCTTATAAAATGCCACACTCATGAAAGACAGACAGACTATGGAGCTACTCTAGGATACATAAGACTAAAAGATCATGAAAACTAACTTTAATGTGTAGCATTGCACTGACCTAAGGACCTGTTTTTGGTTGTCCTATAAAAAACATTATTGGGACAACTGGCAAAATACAATTAAGGTCTGTAGATAATCCTGTATAATAAAAGGCCTAATATGCTAAGTGTTTAGTCAACCGGTTGGCCGTTCAACCAATCAAAGTGTAATATGCTAATGATATGCTACGGCCGCTCAACCTCTCACTATGACGTGCACTGACCACCAGGGGGCAGATGCTCCGACCAGTAGGTTAGCTTGCTGCTGGGGTCCAGCCAACAGGATAGAGCGAGACGGGCTAGACATGTCCTCGAGCCCTCCCATGGTCCCTCCCCGTTGGCCAACCTCCCTCATCCCTCCCTGGCCCTGATTGTGCACGGGTGGGGTCCCTCGGCCTGGCCTGCGCCCTCTCAGAATCTGCGCCCTCTCACAATCTGGGGATGTCGGAGAGCTGGTTTCAGCCCAATCCCACAGGTCAGGTCGAAGGACCCCACTGGTGCATGAATTCGTGCACCGGGCCTCTAGTCCTATATAATAAAGAGGCAATATGCAAATTGACCCTCACATTGCATCACAAGATGGCCACCCCCACGTCATCACAAGATGGCCGACACAAGATGGCCACCCCCATGTTGTCACAAGATGGCTGGCAGGGGAGGGCAGTTGGGAGGGGACCAGGCCTGCAGGGGAGCAGTTAGGTGTCAATCAGTCCGGCAAGTGGTTAGGAGTCAGCAATCCCGGATTGTGAGAGGGATGTCCCAGATTGGAGAGGGTGCAGGCTGGGCTGAGGGACACCCGCCCAGGGTACGAATTTTGTGCACCGGGCCTCTAGCAGTATTATGTTACAGTAAACCCTCAATTTTTCAGACCTCAATATAATGAACTTTGGATTTAATGGCAAAATTTCCAATCTGTATGCCAATACCTGTTACTTTTAAAATGCTTTCAACTGTGATTTGCTTATAATTAAATTAACATGTTATTTTTGCTATTAATTCACTGTTATTTTTAACAAATTTTAGCAAATAGGCCATATGTGGTGCAGGAAGCCACCCACTGCTGATACTATCATGAAAGTGCACCAAGGAACGTGGAAGGCCGATGGACCTTGGGCGCTAGCAGGGCTGACACTATGCACTGATTGTTCATGTTGAGATAGTGGTGGCTCAAGGCAAATTCCCTAACCTAATAATCCTTTTTCTGTTTACCAAACTTTACCTTTGATATACTAGTATGCATTGTTAAAGGGCAAATGTTTATTCAAGTAAATAAAAAGCGGACTAGCCAGAGGTCAGTGTGCTCTTCATGAAAGAGACACCACCTGGCCCCAACTCCTTAAAAATTCATATTTCTTGTCTACTGTTTTCATTTGTGCGTTGGCCCCTCCTTCAGATCCTGAACCCATCCGTGCAAGTTGTAGCAATGTGGGAAAAAACACTGTAGTAATTTCACTGACATAAATAAATATTACTTATCTACAACCATAGTCTACATATTTAAATGCAAGAGTCACCACTCATAAGCAATGTTAGGTGAATGATTAGCACGTGCTCACGCGAGGTAATTGGCTCTGTTGTCAAGTGGCGAGTCTTTCTGCAGCAGTTTTAATGCGTGCCGGCTGATTTTCCAACATATGTGAAGCCACGCCCCCGCCATGTGCACTAGTTTACTCACAGTGACTGGTGAATGCACACATTTACTAGACCTATTCAGTGTAAATTTAAAATTACTGTGCTACATATAGGAAACTTTTCTGTGAAATTAAACTTTTCATACATACTTAATTTCAATTACCCAAACATGTCTATATAAGTAAAAACAGGTTAACTAATTTGTCAATTTTTTAACACATGCATTTGGAAAACCTACTTTATTATATAACAGACTTTTGGCTTTAATGAACATCCCCTCACTCAAATTAGTCCATTATATCGAGGTTTTACTATAATGTCAATCTTCTGATTTAGCTCATTGTACTATGGAAATATTATTGTTCTTAGGAAAAAACATTACATATTATAAAATATTTGTTTTTAAGGGTAAAAGGGGTATGAGTGAAACTTTCTTTTAAATGTTTCACAAAAAATAATATCAGTTAATTATATAGGAAGAGAAATGATGGAGTAGATGTAGTAAGTAAAAATATAAACAACTGGGGGATCTAAGTAAAGGTATATGGGACTTCTTTATATTATTCTTGCAACTTTCTGTAAGTTTGAAATGATTTGAAAATAATACAAAAATAAACAAAACCGCAAAACCAAAACAAAACACAAAAATAGAATAAAGGCCCCACAGTTACATATTAGTGTATGGTTAAAAAAGACTCATCAAGGTAATCCAGAGTATGCTATTCTATTTAAGATTACCAGTAAAATGAAAATATATCAAGTCATGCTTTAGATTATATTAATGGTCAAATCATTTAAGACTCAATACACCAGATGTTTTGTGAAACTTGAACAGTCCAGAAGCAATAGGATACTCTGGATTGGATATATTTCTAATGTAACTACTCTCATGTCATGTGGGAATTGTTAACTTGTCTCTTGCAGATAGTAGGCTCCTAGAAGACAAGGACAATGTTATGGTCATCTCAATATACACAACATTAGAGTAACAAACTGAACTAAAAGCAATCCCTCCAAAGCACATGTCTGAGTATGAACAAAGACTTTGATATACACATAAAAAAAATTGCATGAAAGCATTTTCAACAGTACTTTCATTAAATGACAGCTCTTTACAAAACTAGTAGAAACAGAGGTCTAAAGCATCTGGTTCTAAAGCAGAATATTTACTCTGGGGTGTAAATAAGCCTGCATATTTAATAGGCCAGTATCATAGAAATTATATGATTATATCTCCATTAGGAAGAACTAGCATCTGTTATTCACCTACCATGTGCTCAGTTTCTATGTGGAGAAACTGAGGCTCTGAGCAGCTGAGTAATTTCCCCACTATCACACAGCCAGAAAAGGGTGAGGCCAGGAAATAGTGAATGAGGCCAGAAAGTGAGACGTAGGTGCATTATAAAGCCCTTGCTCTTTCTGCAACTTCAAGCAGCCATTGAATATACATTTCTCTGTACCACTCTGTATAATAAGCATGATAATTCCTATTTAAATGGCTTTGATAAAATTTAAATGACATGGTATCAATAAAAAAATCACTCTGAAAAGTATAAAAAGTTCTACAAATAATAAAAAACAATTATGATCTGTCTAGCTATCTGTCTGTCTAATTTGCTTGATCCTCAAACTCATTTTGAAGTAGTCAGGGAGGTGTTATTCTCCCATTTTAGTAGATGTAGGGAGTATAACACTCAGAAAGATTAAGTTACTTGTTTATGAGTCACAAAGGCAGGACTAGATTCTGAATCTTACGTCTTCTATTTTTTCCTTAAAAACAATATTTTTATTGATATCAGAGAGGAAGGGAGAAGGCGAGATAGAAACACCAATGATGAGAGAGAATCACTCACTGATCAGCTGCCCTACACTGGGGATTGAGCCCACAACCTGGGCATGAACCCTGATTGGGAATCAAACCATGACTACCAAGTCCGTAGGTCGATGTTCTACCACTAAGCCACACCGGCTAGGCTGTTTCTATTTCTATAACATCATGATGCATCTAAAATGTAAACTCATATGCATTATGCATAACCCATGGATACAGATAGTGTGGTGAAGGCCTGGAGAGGGGGCAGGAATGGGATGAAGGGGGTCAATGGAAAAAGGGGAACATCTGTAATACATTCAACAATAAAGCTAAAACAAAAAAAATTACAAAGCCCTATTAATGCAGCAAAAGATCATGGAAGAAAATGTTAAGGGAAAAAAAGGTCATGTAGATCCTTAGAAGAAAAATTACATGCATTTAAAATGTTAAAATTGGCTTACATATTAAATATAAACTTACAAATGTATTTGGGGACAGACATTTTAATCAGTTGTATTAATTTTATAATGTACTTGTTATACTTGATTAATTAGCAAAACACTTATTCTGGAAAATGAGGCATACACATAGGCTTTTCACACAATACAACATAAATTATTAAGTTCCCCTACATGAACTTTTGTAGTGTATTTAAAACCTAAAGTGAGGCTAGGTATAATAAACTAGTGGCCCGGTGCATGAAATTCGTGCACATTAAAAGAAAATTAATTAGAGGAAATATTTTAATATTGCTATTTGCCCTTTCTCTATAATAGAAGCTTCAGAGATTAAAGAAAATTAGTAAAATGTATATGAAAATCTTCCTCCTGTCAGAGTCTGGGGCACGCCGCGGGACCCAGAGTCAAGTCTGCCCCCACCCGCATGCACCTCAAAATCGTGCGAGACCCAAACCCGGACCTGGCTGACCCTACCCCCGTCAAGTCCTGCCGGGTGGGGGGCACAGCCTAAGGTCCCTCGCCCAGTGCTGGGCAGGGGGCGCAGCCTCAGGTCTCCTGTCAAGCCCCGCTGAGTGGGGGGCGCAGCCTCCGGTCCACCGGCCCAGTGCCAGGACGGAGGGCGTGGCCTGAGGTCCCCAGCCCGGGCACCGGGGCGGGGGGCACGGCCTGAGGTCCCCCTTCAATCCCCACCAGGTGGGGGGCATGGCCTGAGGCCTCCCCGTCAAGCCCTGTTGGGCCAGGGGCGCGGCTTCAGGTCCCTGCTGATTGCTTGTTATGGCTTGTTATGGGAACCCCGCCTCCGCTGTGGGCGTAGCCATCTTGTGACAGTATGATGGAGTGAGGGTCAATTTGCATATCATCTCTTTATTACATAGGATAAGCCTCTCTCGTACAGATATCCTCACTTGTTTTTATAAATTTGTTCCTTGGTTTATTATCTCAAAGAAATACGAAATAACTAACAATATGAATAGCCAATATCATAGACCAGATACCCATCCATGCATTATCATTCTTTTAATTACTATAAAACATGTCAAGGTAGTACTATTATCATCTTCAGTATTATAGATGAGTAAATAGAAGCTCAGTATGGTTAAGTAAACTGCTTAGTTACATGATTGTAACTGGAATTCTAAACAAGATCAAATTAACTCTTGAGACCTTTATAACTACACGGCAACGTCTCAACAATTTCCAAGTGTGGTGTGATGCTATGTTAGGGAAACTTAGAGTAAATGAATCAGAGAACTCTCAACAGGAAAGGTCAGGTTACCTATTGAATATAATAAAAACAGAAACCACTACAAAATTTTAAAAGATTCTAGAAAACTATTTTAACATCAAAAGATGAATTGAAGTGACAAGAGAAAATAAACTTTTAAATCTCCTACTAAAAAAAATAATGGTATTACTGAATACCAGATACATGGAAAGATGCTACATTATTACAATAATCCTTAGGCCGCTTATTTAGAATTATTTATTTTTAAAAATCTTTATTGTTGAGAGCATTACTAATAGATGTCCTCCTTTACTCCCTCCCCGGAGACCCTCCCCCCTTTTACCTGGTTCCTACCCCGTGCCAGGCCTTCACCACTATTGTCTGGGTCAATAGGTAATGCAAATCTCTATAATAATAAAAGTGTAATATGCTAATTAGACCAGACAGCCGAACAACCTTCTGGATGTCCTTTCAGACGAAGCCAGGGCTGCAAGGGCCGAGCCCCTTGCACAAATTTCGTGCATGGGACTTCTAGTATGCATGTAAGTCCTTTGGTTAATCTCTTCCCCACATCCCCTTTTCCCTCTGAGATTCATCAGTCTGTTTCATGTGTCCATGCCTCTGGTTCTATTTTATTCATGTTTATTTTGTTCATTAGATTCCACGTTAATTTATTTTGAGTTTTAGATTCAATTGTTGATAGATACATATTTTTTGCCATTTTATTGTTCATGATTTTGAGCTTTCTTTTTTCTTCTTCTTCTTCTTTTACCTCCTTGAACAATTTATGTAACAATGATTTGATGGTGATGAACTCCGTTAGCTTTTTCTTGTCTGTGAAGCTCTTTATCTGACCTTCAATTGTAAATGATAGCTTTGCTGGGTAGAGTAATCTTGGTTGTAGGTTCTTGCTATTCATCACTTTGAATATTTTTTTAAAAACCGTTATTGTTTAAAGTATCACATATGTCCCCTTTGCCCCACATTGACCCCTTCTAGCCTGCCCAGAGCCCCCACCCTAAGCCTTCACCATATTTCTTGCCACTCCCTTCTGTTGAGAAATCAGCTCACAGTCACATGGGTGCTGCCTTGTAGGTAACTGCTTTTCTCTTGCTGCTTTTAAGATTCTCTATTTGTCTTTAACGCTTGGCATTTTTAATATGATGTGTCTTGGTGTGGGCCTCTTTGGATTCCTCTTGTTTGGGACTCTCTGTACTTCTTGGACTTGTAAACCTATTTCACCAGGTAGGGGAAGTTTTCTGTTATTATTTCTTCAAAGAGGTTTTCAATATCTTGCTCTCTCTCTTCTCCTTCGGCACCCCCATAATGCAAATGTTGGTACACTTGAAGTTGTTCCAGAAGCTCCTTACACTATCTTCATATTTTTGATTATTTTCTCTTCTAGCTCTTCTGATTGGGTGTTTTGTGCTTCCTCATATTCCAAATCATTCATTTGATTCTCAGAATCCTCTACTCCACTGTTGAATCCCTGTAAATTATTCTTTATTTTAGTAAGTGTATGCTTAATGTCTGACTGGGCCTTTTTCATGTCTTTGATGTTCTCACTAAGGTTCTTAAAATTCTCACTAAGATCCTTGAAAATCTCACTAAGTCCCTTGAAGCTCTCATTAATATCCTTGAGCAACCTTATAACCATTGTTTTGAACTCTGTATCTAGTAGTTTGCTTGCTTCCATTTCATTTAGTTCTGTTTCTGGAGACTTTTCTGTTCTTTCATTTGTGACCTGTTTCTTTGTCTCCACATTTTGGCTGCTTCCTGGTATTTGTTTCTGTGTATTCTGTAGAGCTGCTATGTCTCCTGGAATTGGTAGAGTGGCCTTATGTAGTAGGTGTTCTGTTGCGTCCAGTGTTAGGCCACCCAGCAGGAGCTACAGAGTAATCTGCTGATAGCTGCTACTTGTACTGGGTTTGGAAGTGCCCAGGCAATGCCCAGCTCTGAAGGAAGGCAGGCTGGTGCTACTGAAAGGTATGGGGCATGCTGATGACAGAGCTGCTTGTTTGAGAGATTTTAGGGAATTCTGTAGCCTGAGCCAGGACAGGCCATTCATATGCAATAGCCGCTGCAAACAGCTTGGGTGGGGCTGTAAATTGGGTGGGGTGTGGTCTCAGGGAATCACCAGGGGGCAGCAAACAATGTGAGACAAGCCAGTGACAACTCAGATATGGCTGCTGGTCAGCTCTGTGAGTTGTGGGGAGGTTCCAGCACAGGAACAATGAACCTTGTGAGATCTCCTGTCTGGAAGAAAGCTGCACCTGAATTCCTGCCCTGATGCCAGACAATCCAGTTCCTCCCCATATGTCCCTGGATCCCCCAAAGCCGCTGCCCCAGTGCTGGAGCCCAGAGGGATTGAGTCTGAGTAAGTCTGTGTACTGTCCCTTTAAGAAGAACTACATGGGTCTCCAGCAGCCTCCATGTCACTCAGTCACAATCCCCACTGTTTTTCACAGCCCGAAGTTATGAGGACTTCTCTTCCCAGCTCTGGAATCCTGGCTGGGGGTCTGGAAGCCCTTGCTTCTCACCTGAGACCTCTGCAGCAGAGCTATCCCTCCATATTAAACATGCCACACGTGGGTGTTGAATCAGTCTGTTCCGCGCCTCCACCCCTCCTACCAGTCTCGATGTATTTCTCCTTTACTCCTCTAGTTGTATGACTTCCATTCAGCCAGATTTCAGGTGGTTTCGAATGATGGTTGCTCTGTATTTTAGTTGTAATTTTGATGTGGTTGTGGGAGGTGGCGAGTACCAATGTTTACCCTACACTGCAGTCTTGGTTCTCTCTCTTATTTAGAATTATTAAAGTTTTAGTATAATACCTGTAATTTCTCCTAGAATCATATTTTGTATGATATTCCTATTGATTTTCATTTTTTAGGAGGGGTAAAAGTACATGGAAATGCTCATAATCATAGTTGATATTCCATTTCCCCCCACAATGGGGCTTATTTTTACCTAGATTTTATACTATAGATCATTAATTGTAAAAATACATAAAGATGTACTTATTCACACTTTAAATAAGATTGAGATCTTTCACACCTATCATCATTATTATCTACCCTATATAATAAAAGCCTAATATGCTAAGTGTCTGGTCGTCCGTTCAACCAATCAAAGCATAATATGCTAATGATATGCTAAGGCCGCTCAACCGCTCGCTATGACGTGAACTGACCACCAGGGGGCAGACAGTTGACTGGTCGACCAGTCACTATGACGTGCACTGACCACCAGAGGACAGACATTCCGACCGGTAGGTTAGCTTGCTGCTGGGGTCCGGCCAATAGGGACTGAGTGAGTTGGTTCGGACATGGCCTGGAGCCCTGCCGCAGTCCCTCCCCGGCTGGCCCACCGCCCGTATCCCTCCCTTGCCCCGATCATGCACAGCTGGGGTCCCTCGGCCTGGCCTGCACCCTCTCACAATCTGGGACCCGTTAGGGGATATTGGAGAGCCGGTTTCAGCCTAACAGTGGAACAGCTGGTTGCTATTATGTGCACTGACCACCAGAGAGCAGACGCTCAAAGTAGGAGCTGCCCCCTGGTGTCAGTGCTCTTGCACAGGGGGAGCGCTGCTCAGTCAGAACCCAGGCTCACGGCTGGCGAGCACAGCAGCAGTGACAGGAGCCTCTCCCGCCTCCACGGCAGCACTAAGGATGTCTGACTGACCACTTAGGCCTGCTCCTGGACATCCCCTGAGGGCTCCTGGGCTGTGAGTGGGTGAAGGCCAGGCTGAGGGACCCCCCGAGTGCACGAATTTTGTGCATTGGGCCTCTAGTCTATATATATAAAAAGCCAGCGACCATAACGCCGTAACGACCGGTCGCTATGACGCTCACTGTGGCCAGCAAAATGGCCCGATCAGGGGGTGGGGACATCCAGCCAACCTCCCGCGGTCCCTCCCCCCTGGCTGGCCCACCCACCCTTTCCCCCCTTCCCCGGCCAGCACGCTCCCGATTGGCCGCCCCACCACGATAGGCCTGCAGCCTCTCCCACTGGGTGGTCCCGCCCCTGATTGCCTCCCCACCCCATTTTATGGCGGGCCAGCAAACCCATCGCCCACAGCCCCTCCCCATGGCCATACTTAATTTTGTTAAAAATTAACAAAATTTCCAAAAGCAAAAATATTTTTTAAAACTGTTTCACATTTACAAGTACAAAAGACATGATAAATCTAAGCAGGTTCAATATTATGAAGTTCAGAATGTGTCCTATTTCATAGAGAAACTAATAAAAAGGCAAATATTGAACCCACTTTATAGCAAATCCTTACAATTTTATTTATAAGATAATTAATTTATATTAATTCCCTAAAAATACCAATTGAAGCCCAAAGTGAATGATCAAATCTAACAAAAAAATAATTAAAACACTTACAAAAAAGAAACATTAGAAACAAATTAAAATTTATAAATAAAAAAGAAACTAATAAAAACCTGTGGTATGGTGGATAGGATGACAGTATTCTCAGCAGGGACTGGCAGGACAGGGATCACAGGGACAGTGGGAGAAGAGAGAGGTACAGCTTCTGTTGGCTAAAAATCATCAATGACAAAAAATCAGGAAAAATGTCAAAATAAAAAGGAATCACATAACAGAAAGTTTGTCATGAATTATAGTTTTCAGAATGAACTGAAAAGTAGGTAAAATATTAATATATTACCTCAATTTGAATGAGAAAATGATTTCCAGAAAGTATTTTATTAATAATTATATCACAAATATTTTAATTACTCTGCAGTTAAAAAGAGTGACTACTCCTTAGATCAGTGGTTCTCAACCTTCTGGGCCTTTAAATACAGTTCCTCATGTTGTGACCCAACCATAAAATTATTTTCGTTGCTACTTCATAACTGTAATGTTGCTACTGTTATGAATCGTAATGTAAATATCTGATATGCAGGATGGTCTTAGGCGACCCCTGTGAAAGGGTTGTTCGACCGCCAAAGGGGTCATGACCCACAGGTTGAGAACCGCTGCCTTAGATGTTTTTAATGAAAATAATAAAAGATAACTATTTATAATGCTCCTCCTCAAAGCGACAAGACACTAGCTTCAGAGACAGACTACAAAATATTTTTCTAGCATCCAGAATATATTTGACTACTTTCCTCCTTGTATTGAAAGAATCAAAAGTAATTCCATTTGCCTATCAGGTAGATAATTGGGCCTTACAAATCTACAGACAAAAGATTCAAAAGATTCCAAAATTGAATCTGTATAACTTAAACTAATCTGTGCTATTAACCTCTATTATCAAGAACCTGCCTGTAAAGTCATTAATGCAACTAGCATTCATTGAGTATCTATTATATGCCAGACATATTTTGGAAAAAATGAAAAAAGAAGTGGCAACTCTAGTGACATATTTAAACTATAAAGCTTTGATATTTGTACTAAACTAGTGGCATGGAGCACAAAATCCGTGCACTGGGGGGGGGGGGGGGGAAACCCCCCCCAGCCTGGCCTGTGCCCTGTCACAGTGTGGGAGCCCCATGATCCATCACCCCAAAGAGGTAGGCCTTGCCCACCCATCTGGGGCTCCTCGATGGATTGCCCCAAAGAGGTAGGCCGGGCTGGGCCACGACAGAGGCTTGTGGACCCCCAGTGCAGGTGTGCGGAGGCTTCCGCCGCAGCCCTGTCCCCGGCCCCGACACTGCAAGTCCCTGCCCACCTGCGCCTGCTGCGCACGCAGCCTCCAGCTGATTGGTCGTTACGCATGAGGGCATCCCAACCATTTGCATATTAGCTTTTTATTAGTATAGATTACTCTATGTGACTTGATTCAATTATTTTTATAAAGCTGTAACTGGAACACAGAAAGGTGTTTTCTAACGAGTTCCAAACCTTATAAACGGAATTAATTCATATTTCCTCTATCAATGACATATTCTATATGTACAAAAACATTAAAATTAAATTAATAAGACAACAATGTACATTAAGAGACTTAAAACAGAAAGAAAACAAATTGCTAACCTTGAAACTATGCTTTTCCTCATTGATAAAAATACAAAATGAAATTAAAATGTTAACTTTCTTTCTCTATCAGGCAATGAAAATTTATCAAAAATGTATGAAGTCTCTTCAATAAGGTATTGAGACACTGGATATCCACATGCAAAAAAAAGTTAAAACATTATATATAAAAACTAATGGAAAATTAATCAACAACCTAAATATAAGTGCTAAAACCATAAAACTCGTAGAAGAAAAAAGGGGTAAATTTTCATGACCTTGGATTTGACAATAGATTCTTAAATATGACCATTAAAAAAGCGTAAGTGATGAAAACAAATTAGGATTTAATCAGAATTAAAACTTCTTGTACACCAAAAAGCATTATCAAGAAAGCGAAAAGACAACCTGGGAGTAAATCTTTGCAAATCATACATCTGATGAAGGTTTGATATCCAGAATATACTAAGAACTCCAACTCAACAACAACAAAAAACATTAAAAAAAAATGGGCAAAGGACCCAAATAGACATTTCTCTAAAAAAGCTATACAAATGGCCAATAAGCACATGAAAAGATATTGAACATCACTATTCATGAGAGATATGCAAATCAAAGTTACAATATCACCTCACACCTACTGGAAGGCTGTAATAAAAAAGGGAAAACTGAAACAGAAAGTAACAAGTATTGGTGAGAATGTGCAAAACTGGAACCCTCAAAAACTGCTGGTAGGAATGGGAAAGTGTGCATACTCTGTGGAAAACAGTTTGGCAGTTCCTCAAAAAATGAGCCATAAGCCTACTATATGACCCAGCTAATCTACTCTTAAGTATATGCTCAATAGAACTAACAACAGGAAACTGGATACTTACACCAACGTTCAATGATGTATTATTCACAACAGTCAAAAGGTGGAAACAGCCCTAACTGGTTTGGCTCAGTGAATAGAGCGTCGGCCTGCAGACTGAAGGGTCCCAGGTTCGATTCTGGTCAAGGGCATGTACCTTGGTTAGGGGCACATCCCCAGTGGGGGGTGTGCAGGAGGCAGCTGATCGATGTTTCTCTCTCATTGATGTTTCTAACTCTCTGTCCCTCTCCCTTCCTCTCTGTAAAAAATTAATAATAATAATAAAAAAAAGTGGAAACGACCCACATGTCCACCAACAGATGAATGGATAAATAAAGTGTTACATGCATTAAATGGATATTAGTCAGCCATAAAAAATAAAATTCTGATATATATCCTACAATATGGATTAATCTTGAAAACATTATTGCTAACTGAAATTAATCAGCCACAAAAGAACAATATTGTATGATTCCACTTATATGAAATACTTAAAATAGATAAATTCAGAGACAGAAAGGAGAATAGAAGTTATGGGGGCACGGGGAATCATTGCCTAATGGTTACATAGTTTGATGTGATAAAAACAATTTTGGAAATAGTGATTACTGCATAACACTGGGAATATAACTAATGCCACAGAATTATTCAATTAAAACTTGTTAAAATGGTAAATTTTGTTACATATATTTTACCACAATAAACAAACTCAAAAAAATTTTAATACATGGGAACAAGTACTCTCTCACACTGCCCTTGGAAATATAAATCCATACAAACTTTATAAAAACCAACTCAGCAGTAATTGTCTATAGCCATAAAAATATCTAACCTCTCTGACATAGTCATTCTGGAAATCTATCCTCAAGGGAATAATTTAAAAAGCAAATGTTTTAATACTCTTAATATATTCCCCTGAGCATTGTTTATACTTGGGGAAACGTAGAATATCCTAAATATCCAAAGGTGTTGAAATGGTTAAGTAAATAATGATAATTATATAAGATTAAATAAATATCAGGCAACAAGGATAAATCATCTGTAAAAACAGTTTGTAAGTCATATAGAATACTGCCAATGACATGACATTAAACAAAAAAGGAGAAATGAAAAGTGTAAAATTATGGAAATAAATGTGTGAAAAGTTAACCTCTGGGGGCAGGATTACAAGTACCTTCCCTCCCCACTGCCTCACTTCACACTAAAGGCCGGGTGCGTGAATTCGTGCATGGATGGGGTCCAGCTGGCCAGGGGGAGGGGACGCAGGAGGTTGGCCGCCAGCCCTACCCCTGATCAGACTGGTTGGCCGGCCGCAGTGCACGTCATAGTGACCAGTTGTTCCAATCACTTGGCTATATATTCTATTTTCCTAATTGTCAACAATAAATACACAATATTATAATGCAGTGTGAGAAATGGGAGACCCACTGTTCATATCAAGAGAAAATCAATTATGATCGTTTACCATTCAATTCTCTAAAAGATAAAAGGAAAACCCATTTCACATGAGTTGTTCTAAAAGATGCTAACAAATTTTAGTGACATATAAGACTATTAGAGATGAAGGGTAAGGATCAAGTTCATTTTACAACTAACTGAGGTTCAGCTCACAAAAGGGAAGCTGTAAAGAATTAGGAAAAGAATTGCTGAATTTCTGTTATTGGATTTCTTATTTCCCGTAGAAAGAGATTTTTAGCAACTAGATTTTGTTTCCTTTATCTATTTCTAAGTACCCTTTTTTAAAAACCCTGAAATTTACACAATCTTAATCCACTCTCTTCTCTATAGGGCACTAAGCAAATACTTTGAAAAAGAACATTTGCCCCTGCCTCTAACTTAAGGCAAATACTGCTGAGAAAGTCTTCAAAAAAACAACTGCCAATAAATGGCTAATTATTTTGTATCTACAATTTGGTAATAAATTTATTTTGTATACTGAAAAAAAATTGCTTTGCCCTAAACCAGATTTCAGAATAAAACGTACATCTTGGGCCATAGCGCCCCTTGGCATACCTAACTGCAACCACAGCATGGTCTTCAGATCGTTAATGCATTTTGATATACTCAAAACGTATTCATATTTCACAATAAACACAAATTAATTATATACAACAACAACAACAAACAACTGCCACATCGACACACAGCATTTCCTAGCCACAGCTGATAATCAATTCAGGTAACAAAGATTTATAAAACAACAAAGTAAATTTTCATTTGAAACAAAATTACAGCCTTAAATAATAAATAATGAAATGAAGGTTAAATGATGAGGAACAGTACAGATATTAAATCATTAAAATGAAGAAAAATAAGAGGATATTTTCAATGCAGGATTAACAGTATGGTAAAATTTGGGGGAGCTCTATAAGAAGATTCTAAATTAGAAAATGTCAAAATTTAAGATTCTAATATAAATATTGAGGCCGCAATATAAAGTGACCATTATATTTGGGTTATTACAGAAAAGGAGGCATTTCAGCATAAGCTTTTTAAACTTGAAAAATCTTAGATACATATTTCATTAGACAATAGTGATTATTAGTCATCATTCTCTTCCTGCTCCATCTGTATCACTCAATAAGATCATCTCCAAGATTAAAAAAAAATCTTGACCAGGTGACTAACAACTGTCTCAGTTGTTTCTATCCATAGCAACACCATGGAATCATTATCCTTCGAGGTTGCCTTCAGAGACTTGTTTCCATGACAACAGAGGCTATATAATATTAACACTGTGTCAAAGAACACTGCAGAAAATTGTAAATTCCTGTAAAATAACTGGATTGTACATATTTTAAAAACACTTTTGTAAACCAGTATTCAAATTGACAGCTTTTTGAAAAATGTTGAAATTGATTATTAGAGATTCTTATTTTCTTCATATCTTTATATTTCATATTTAATGTGATATCTTAAAATTCTGAAATCAGCTTTTAAAATGTAATAAATTTTCATAAAAGTGGTCTGAGCCTCATTAGGTACAGCCAGGTACATAATGTGTATTGCACATCTACATTTATGACTATGCAGCACCCTCTTCCACTTTCATTCACTCAACAATAAATAAAAAAAATGTATATTAAGTGTATCTACCTGGATTAAATCTCTTTCTGCTTAATATAGTTAAAGTGGTTTTCATACAGGGTGGGGCAAAGTGGGTTTACAGTTATTCACATGGAAAAATAATACAACAATAAATAACACAAGAATAAACCTACTTTTGCCCCACCCTGTATATGCATAATGAATCCTGACTGATATAGGAAGAGACAGAAGGGACAATTGAGAGGTTGCTGTAATAATCCATCCTAGAGGGGACAGTGGCTTAAACCAAATGGTGGTCATGGTGAAAATGGACATGAGTAGGCAAATCAAGATAGATTTTGAATATATAATTTGCGTATCTGGCGAGTGATGGGAAGTTGGGAGGCAAGACTATTAAGAATAATACCCACAATAGCCACTAAAAATTATCTGTTACACATCATAGTTAGACCCAAGTATAAAAGATCTGCAAGGCTATCTAAAAAACACTTAATATTTTTTCTCACTAAATTATTTATTAAAATGATTTTCATAGCATAAAATGAAACTCTAAAAGATAACTGAAACTGTACTATCAGGTAATTAATAATTGTTTATATCTTATATTAACATGTTACATGAATGGGATAAACTGAGCTTGGGATATACATAAAAATCAGTAAGATCTAAATAAATGTATATTCATGGAAAATGAAATATAGGAATTAGAAAATCTTTTATCAATACATTAGGTCAGTGGTCAGCAAACTCATTAGTCAACAGAGCCAAATATCAACAGTACAACAATAGAAATTTCTTTTGAGAGCCAAATTTTTTAAACTTAAACTATATAGGTAGGTACATTGTTATTTACTTAATTAGGGTACTCCTAAGGCTTAGGAAGAGCCACACTCAAGGGGCCAGAGCCGCATGTGGCTCTCGAGCCGCAGTTTGCCGACCACTGCATTAGGTAATAAGGCGAGTAATTACCCTCGTGTAACTATTGGTCAATAAGAACCTTATTTTGTTTTTGTACAGCATAGTTATTCTTTTTAAAAGTATTTTTATTGATTTCAGAGAGGAAGGGATAGGGAGAGAAAGATGGAAACATCGAAGACAAGAGAAAATCATTGATCTGCTGCCTTCTGCATGCTCCACACTGGGGTTCAAGCCTGCAACCCGGGCATGTGCCCTTGACCGGGAATCGAACTGTGACCTCCTGGTTCATAGGTCGATGCTTAACCACTGAGCCAAGCTGGATGGGCTGCATAGTTAATATTCTTAATCCAAATTCCTTCGTTTAAATATCTATTATGCTGTAGTGAGACATGTTTCTCTGATTTAATGTCAAAGAAGTTATCTAAGAGGGACAGTGAAACCAGGAAAAAAAAAATCTGTGAGCCTTTTGCATGTTTACATAAGAATAAAATACAGCACAGTAGATATATCAAAACTCTGCTTGAAAGTCACTGTACTCAGCAGGGGTCCAGTACCTTAAAATAAAGGTGTTTTTCATTGTTTAAATCTGTTTCTTATTTGCTTCAAATGCCCTTTTACCACAGTTACTGCAAACAAGTACCATCAATATAAGCTGGTACAGTGGGGAAAACAAACAAACGTGCACTGGGCCTCTAGTCCTATTATAAAAAATGGGTGCAGATTTGTTAGTTCATACAGACAGATCATCTAGTTCATGAATCTATATCTGCTTACAAGATTCGTGATATTTAGTTAAGGTTTACCATCCCTTTATTATGAAAAGATGGTATTCTATCAGCATTCAGCTGATCATTTTGTACTGGAAGAAGGATGAGCCAACAATCAATAAAAATTTAAAATAAAGACCTAAAAATTGGACTTAAAGGTTACATAATTAACAAATAGGTATGAAACTACCAACTGCAATATGCTTTTTTAAAAACTTGATTATATCAGAATGTGGCTAAAGAAACACACTCGACCATGGACTAAAGGATTACTAATCTAAAACGGTTCTTAATGCTTCCTAGTAATCACACATTTATCCTATTCTATTCATTCTTCTACAAGTCCCTAATTATTCAAGCTCGGTACATTTCTGAAGTCATCCTCCCACTTAATATTTCAGCCATACTGACCTCCCTCCTGTTCCTAAAGTATCATAAAGATGCTCTGGCCTCAGAGTCTTTTATTTACTACCAGAGGCCCGATGCACAAAAATTCGTGCACTGGAGGGGGGAGTCCCTCAGCCCAGCCTGTAGCCTCTCACAGTCTGGGAGCCCTCAAGGGATGTCCTACTGATGGCTTAGGCCTGGGGCAGGTCTAAGTTGCAGTCTGGCCTCCCTCTGTGGAGGCGACCAGGCCAATCAGGGGAAGGTGCCACCCCCATCCCCCCGCTGCTGCTGCCACTGCCAGCTGCCACAGCTGCCAGCCCTTGGCCCTCACTTCTTAGCACTGGCCCCGCCCCCTGCTCACTGGTGGGTGGGGGGCAATCAGGGACCAGGCCGGCTGAAGGAGGGACTGTGGGAGGTTGAGGCACAGCAGGTCGCACCCCGTCCAGCCTCTGTGGAGGCGTGGCGCCAGGACTGGGCCCGCGCCGCTGCCTCTGCAGAAGGGGCCACGGCGCTGGACCGGCCTGCGCTGCAGCCTCTCCCGCGCCACCGGCCCTCATAGGCACCGCAGCTTTGTCTGGAAGGACGTCTGGAAGGATGTTCAGAAGCCATCGGGTCTATCCGGTCTAATTAGCATATTACACTTTTATTAGTATAGATTCCTCTGCCTAGAATGGTCTTGGCTTCAGATATCTACATGGCTCAATTCTACAATTTCTTTCATGTCTCATTTAAATATGACTTTCCAGTTGAAGCCCGTCTTGGTTATCCTATTAACCCTCATCACACACAGATACATACATTTGCTATTATCTTTTTTTTTTTACTTTTTCTCCAGAAAACTATATATTTTAGTTAATTGTGTTTGTCTTCTTCCCTTATAATATAATCTCTTTAAAAGTAGGGATTCTTGTTCTATTCACCCCTGTATGCCCAGTGCCTACAATAGTACCCAGCACATAGGAAGTATTTATTATATATCTGTTGAATAAATGAAACCAGTGACTGCCAAAAGAGATTGATTTCATCAGCATTCTAAAATGATAAAATGACTGAGGGAATAGACTGTGTACATCCATCCCTCCTCCAATCCCCTTTCATGCTATATACATATCAGTTATTGCTAAAAGATTCTTTCTGTGTGCTTGGGCAACCACTACCTATCAGAAGGTATTCAAAACGATCTACCACTTGACGACCTTAGGTTCCAATATTTAAAAACAACAACAAAAAACCCAGGTCTTCCTCACAGCTCATGTTTTAAAACCTATAGGACCCTTCCTCCAAACTTCAGGGATCTACTAACTTCAACTTGGTTTCTAGGTTCCTCACCAGGTGGTAGCTGCTTCCTGTGGTTTATATCTCTGCATTACCTTGGTGTTCCCTTTTGTCTTCGGTTCTCCAATTCCATTGTAAACACCACCCCATAGCAAATTCTCTTTTGTTAAAATAATTGCTGTGATAATCTGTTTTCCTGATGGACTCTGACAAGATTACCAATCCTCTGGCTAAAACATAATTCTTTATCATTCTATAATTAGGTTGCTTCTCCATATCTCTAGACCAGGGGTGGGCAAACTTTTTGACTCGAGGGCCACAATGGGTTCTTAAACTGGACCGGAGGGCCGGAACAAAAGCATGGATGGAGTATTTGTGTGAACTAACATAAATTCAAAGTAAACATCATTACATAAAAGGGTACGGTCTTTTTTTTTTTTAGTTTTATTCATTTCAAACGGGCCGGATCCGGCCCACGGGCCGTAGTTTGCCCACGGCTGCTCTAGACTCATCACTTAAAAGGCTAGAATATTTTGTGGAACTAATGACAATGGTAGTGGTGATGAAGATGCTAGTGACAATGATAATAAGTACCTTTCTGATGTCAGGTACTACAAAAGGGCTTTACATGTATTGTCTTAATTCTCACTAAATCTTGATGCAGATATTTTCAACCCTACTTTCTACAGGTGGAGGAAAGAGACACAGAGAATTTAGGTAATTTGTCCAAGGTACCACAGCTAGTACTAGGTGTACTAGTTAATAATGCGGATATTTTTTCAATAGATGGAGTTACACATATGTTGATATATATGCAATTTGATATGTATGCTACTTTGTTGTATTGACAGCAAGCTTCAAAACTTCATATGTCAAATTTACTGAAGGTGTTAACATCAAAGATATTTTTACACTTTAAAATGTTGAATTTCGTGCCAAAAAAAGAGCATTTGTGGGAAGTTTTAATTCATTACTTGATTTTGAAGAAAAAGGTATCGTATACTTCGGGAAGCTTATGGTGAACATGCTCCATCTCAAGATGCTTGTGAACTCTGGTTTAAACGCTTTAAATGTGATGATTTCAATGTGAAAGACAAAGAATGTCCAGGTCAACCGAATAAGTTTGAAGAACAACAATTACAAGCATTTTTGGATAAAGATGCGTGTCAAACTCAAACAACTTGCAGAAAGATTAAACGTTGCTCAGCAAACAATTTCCGACCGTTTACAAGCAATGGGAAAGACTTTAAAGGAAGGAAAATGGGTGCCACATCAACTGAACAAAAGACAAATGAAAAACCAAAAATTCATCAGTAAAATGTTGCTTCAACGGCATCGAATTGTGACTGGCGATGAAATGTGGATTTCTTTTGAGAATCCCAAACGCACAAAATCATGGGTTGATCCAGGTCAATCATCAACTTTGACTGCAAGGTCAAATTGCTTCAGAAAGAAGACAATGCTCTGCATTTGGTGGGATCAGGAAAGTGTGGTGTATTATGAGCTTCTAAAACCAGATGAAACCATTAGTACTGATCGCTACCCACAACAAATAATCAATTTGAACCACACTTTGATCATGAAATGACCAGAATGTGCCAGAAGACACGGCAAAGTAATTTTGCTTCATGATAATGCACCATCACACTTCAAAACCAGTTAAAAACACGTTAAAAGATCTGGCCTGGGAAGTATTAACCCACCCGCCTTATTCACCAGACCTTGCTCCTTCAGATTACCACTTGTTCCGATTGATGGCACATGCACTTTCTAAGCAGCACTTCAAAATGTACGAAGAAGTGGAAAATTGGGTCTCTGAATGGTTTGCCTCAAAACAAGGAAAGTTCTATTGGGACAGTATCAACAAATTACCTGAAAGATGGGGGAAATGTGTAGCTAGCGATGGACATTACTTTAAATAAAGCACTTTTGATGTTTCTTTTGAAATTATCGTGTTTTCTTTGATTAAAAATCCGCCATTATTAACCAGTACACCTAGTATATGGCAGAACAGAGATTTAAACCCAGACCATCATCGTCTAAAGACAGCATGCTCAAGTAGTAAATTGTCTCTTTAAAATAGTTCAAAAAAAGTTTATTGTCTTTATTGTTACTACTATATTTTAATAGAAAGACAATATACAACAATGCAGGAAAAAAACTTCATTAACTCTTAGGTCAAAGGTTAGCAAACTTTTTCTAAAAAGGGCCAGGTAATAAATATTTTAGACTTCAGAGGCCATGCACTTTCTGTTGTAATTACCCAACATTACTGTAGTAGCTTGAAAGTAGCCACAGGCAATACCCTAATAGGCATGGCTGTATTCCAATTAAACTTTATTGACAGCCCTGGCCAGTGTGGGTCAATTGGTTGAGTGCCATGCCATGCCTTGAGAGGTCACCGGTTGGATTCCAGTCAGGGCATGCCCATGTTGTGCTCTCACATTGATGTCTCTACCTCTCCCCTTCGCCCCCTCTCTCTCTAAAAAATAAATAAAAATATTAGAAAATAAAAACATTACAAAAACCCCACATTATTTATAAAAGCAGATGGCAGGCTGGATTTGGCCTACAGGCTGCAGTGTCACTTTAAAAAAGAAAAAAGACTGATTGTCAATGAAGAAAATAGAAAATGACTTCAAGACACCCAGCCTAGTTTTTACTAACCACAATTGGTTTAATTATGTTGCAATGTTTAATCTATGATAATAATAAAAAAAGCAACTCCTCCCCCCAAACTGGAAGTGAGAATTAAAAAAACAAAAAAGTACATATGGAAATTTTAAGTTTAATCTAGAATTCTTTAAAACATTTTTATAAAAAAGGCCTATATAATAAAGCTGTGTTCTTTTAACTGAAAGAATTTAAGCTCTATACTGTATATAGTCTTTCAGTTTGGACAAAGTGATTAAAATGACTGTTGTTCTGTTCCCCTCCCTCTACCCCCCACCGCCATCCAGCTATGGTACTTAGCTGAAACAAAGAATATCAAAATCTGTATGCTTCTTGTTTGATTTTCCTCTCTTTCAAAATACTTTCAAACTGATTTCTTTTTCATATTTATAACACTTTGATATATTAGATGGGTCTATGAAAATTATTCCTTTAAAAACAGAAAAATAACCCGACCTGTATGGCTGAACAATTGAGCATCGATCCAGGAACCAGGAGGTCACTGGTTCGATTCCTGGTCGGGCACATGCCCGTTGTGCGGGCTCCATCCTGTGACGGGTGTGTAGGAGGCAGCTGATCGATGCTCTCATCGATGTTTCTATCTCTCTAACCCTCTCCCTTCCCCTCTCTCTGAAAATCAATAAAAAAGAAAAAAAAATGAAGCTTGGGTCTATTTGATTCAAATCTCAGATTATAATCTTATTTTCTCAGGACCAACAAAAATTTAGTAGGGCAATCAATTAGTTCCATCCTGTCATAACAACTTCTTCACACTCCAGAGCTGGCTGAGTCAATGGTCACAGTTTAGATTTCACAATACTGTAAATACAGTTCAGAAAGAACTAAACTGGGGTTTACTAAAGGATAAAGTATGAATTGGCAGGGCTCCTGTTAAGGGGTGAGGGAGAAAAATCTTTTAAATAGATTTATCTAGGGGCAGAATAAGTAGTGTTCAGGCTTCTCCTAAAATTCCACTGCTTCCAGATGTCATAGCCAGTTGGTTTATACTTGCACAAAACAGGTCCACTCTTTGTTGACTGATTTGCATGTGCCTATAAAAGTATCACACCAATTGTTTTTAAGGGTTGTTAAGTATATTAATAGTTATAGGCTACTATTCTCCACAGTTTGAACAACTATTTTTATCTTTATCAAAATTCTAAATTTTGACACAAAAAGGAACCTGAAATTGTTATCTAAATAACAGTGCCAGGAAGTACAAAGAATAACACAGTAAAAGATCTTTAGAGAAAACAATGCTAAGTCAAATTTAAAATATATATACATATACATATATATATATTTCTTTATTGATTTCAGAGAGGAAGTGAGAGGGAGAAAGAGAAACATGAATGATGATAGAGAATCATTGATCAGCTGCCTTCTGCACACCCCCTACTGGGGATCGAGCGTGCAACCCGGGCATGTGCTCTTGGCCAGAATCAAACCCAGGACCTTTCAGCCCACAGGCCGACGCTCTATCCACTGACCCAAACCAGCTAGGGCTCAAATTTTAACAATAAGAATTTAAGTCCTTTATATGTGTAGAATACATACACCTCAATTTTTCTCAGACGGCTTTGAATTACTTTTGAAATACTAGTATACACAATTTTACAAAATCCTACATAATGTAGAATTGCTAATTTTTAAGCCATAGTTCTATATAAAAATGGCGTGGGAAATCTACAGTGGCCAAACTATATTTGGAAATGCCAAACTTCCTTGCAGCCATAATCAGATTAAATGAAAATAAACAACATATCACATTTGTTTATTCATTCAACAAATATTTCTAGAGTGCATTTACCACGCTAGGCTCTGGTTATACAAGAGAAGAAAACATACATCTTGTGAAGCTTATGTTTTAGCAGCTGACATTAAAAAATCATTGCCCAATTGGTTACTGAAATACAGTTGTGATGAGAGGTATAAAATAAATTCTCATGAAAACAAACACTGCTTGAAAATAAACAAAGGGCAAAAATGTAGCACAGGCTGAATCACCTATCCTGACCCCATGAGCATGTAGGTCAGTCATTTTCCAGCATTTTTTTTTTTTTAAACCTACTTGTCCTTGACAAAAAAGGGCCATCTAACAATCATGATACTATGTAGAAGCTACAAAGATGAATGCAACACACTTCCTATTTATAGAGATTATATACAAATTTCACTCATTTAGGTCTTCAAACTAAAGCCAACCTAATTTACATTAAGATATTAATTTTGTTTTTAATAGACTTTACTTTTTAGAGCAGTTTCAGGTTCTCAGCAAAATTGGGCAGAAATTAGTTTGCATAAAACCTCTGCACACACACATGCATAGCTTCCCCGCTTATCAACATTTGCCACCAGAATTGTACATTTGTACAGCTGATGAGCCTACGTTGACAAACTATTATTACCCAAAGTTCACAGTTTATATTAGGGTGCACTTTTGGTGTTGCACAGTGTCTGGCTTTAAACATGCCCACTATATAATATTTTACTGAATAGTTTCACTGCCCTAAAAATCCTGTGCTCTACCTATTCATCCCCTCCCACTTTCCTAACCCTTGGCAACTGCTGATCTTTTTACTGTCTCCATAGATTTGCCTTTTCAAGAATGTCATGTAGTTGGGAGCATACAGTATGTAGCCTTTTCAGATTGGTGTGTTTCACTTAGTAAAATGCAGTTAAGGTTACTCCATGTCTTTTCATTTTAAAAAATACACAAAATAACATTCTATTGTCTGGATGTACCATAATTTATTTATTCATTTACCTACTGAAAGGCATCTTGGTTGTTTTCAAGTTTGGGCAATGAAGAATAAAGCTGCTATAAACATCTGTGTGCAGGTTTTTGAGTGGGCATAAATTTTCTACTGATTTGGGTAAATACCAAGGATTATGATTGCTGGATTGTATGATTAATTTGGTATTTTTTAAAAGCTTATATTAACTACTAGGGGCCCAGTGCATGAATTCGTGCACCTTGAAAGGAACTGTGGGCCGCGAGGCTGTGGTAGGCACAGGGGTGCGTCTCAGTCCATCCTCCACGCCCCCGCCTGGCCCCTCCTGCCGCAGCCCCCAGTCCTGTCTACCGGGAGCCCCACTCCCAAGCGCTGACTGCACGGAGTGATTGGGGCCGGCACCAGCAGCGGGTGCGAGCAGGGCAGGTGCTGTCAGTGGGTGTGAGTGGCGGCTGCTGGTCCCGTTCGCCCTTCAGAAGCAGGGGGAGGTGGAGAAGCCCGCAGGGGCAATCAGGGTTGGCAGCCGCCACTTGCACCCGCTGATGGCCCCGAGTGATTGGGACCGGCAGCGGGTGCGAGCAGCATCTCTGGCGCTGGCTGCAGGTGCAAGTGGGGCTCTCGCTGGCAGCAGGTGTGAGCGCCAGGTGGGACCGTGGCACGCAGGAGCAAAGAATTTTCAATAACCACCAGAGGCTGGCCCTGATGACAGCGACCGGCATCCTGCCTTGGTCTGGCGCCACTGCTCACCTGCTCCACCATCTCACTGCGGCCAACGCCCGTCATGTTCCGCACATACACCCTGGTGGTCAGCACATGTCATAGTGTTCAGTTGTTCCACTGTTTGGTCTATTTATTATATAGGACTAGAGGCCCGGTGCACGAAATTCATGCAAAGAGGGGGGGTGGTCCCTCAGCCCAGCATGCACCCTCTCCAATCCGGGACCCCTTGGGGGATGTCCGACTAAACTGGCAGTCAGACATCCCACCCGTGATCCCGGACCACTGGCTCCTAACCGCTCACCTGCCTGCCTGACTGATCGCCCCTAACCACTCTGCCTGCGGCCTGATCGCCCCTAACCACCCTTTCCTGCCAGCCTGACCGCCCTATCCGCCCTCCCCTGCCGACCTGATCGCCCCTAACCGCCTCTGCCTCGGCCCCGCCACCATGGCTTTGTCCGGAAGGACGTCTGGAAGGTTGTCTGGAAGACATCCGGCCTAATTAGCATATTACCCTTTTATTAGTATAGATTATAAACAATTACTTTTAATTTAATCTTCATCTCTCTGTTTTTCTAAACTGTCCTAATGTGCAAATGACTAGGTCTTAAACATCGTTTAACATATTTTTTGAGTAGGTAGACATATAGGTTCCCTGAAAAAAGTCCACAATATTCTTTGGGTGAAAAGGGAAAACAAGTTCCCAATCTGAGTCATGGTGTTAATCATATAAAATTAGTGGCCTTTTGAGTAGAAAACTAAACTCTGTCAAAACGCAGCATCTCGCAACCAGTATAATAGAGTTTTTAACTTAATTTTGATCGCTTTGGTTAGTCAATACCCAAAGGAGACTATTTCTACCCATTCTCCTGGAAACTATCCTACTATCAGAGTCAGCATTTCCAAAGTAGTTCAGATTCTCTACCTACTGTGTATATTCTAGTTTAATACAAAGACATTATACTCCTAAATATAAGCAATTTCATTCCTTAGAAATGCAGAAAAATTTATATTTGATCATCATTTCAAAACCCCATTATCATTAGGCATTAGGCTAAATGTATATGAAACATGAACAGATAAAGTTAGGCCAATCCAGGATGGTCTAAGATGAAGATGTCTTAGTGTGAATATTCATACCAGCTACCTGGTGGGAACTGTTAGAGGATTAATGGTTATAAGTGATGTACCATATGCCTTTGTCTGCCTGGGAAGTCTGTATTTATGTCTCTTGTCCCAATTTAGGTATGAATAGTCCCCTCTTTTCATCAAAAGTGCTCCAGTTCGGTTAATGAGATACAGCCATCCTAATTTAAGGAAACTGAATGGTTTCCTCTCCTCTTTTTTCCTTGCACATAGTTCTCCCCAGAATAGTAAATATAAAGAAAACCACCAGCTAGAGAATCAGTATAACACTAGATAAAGTGTGATATAAGCCTCACAGAAGGTCTCAGGGAGAATTGAGACAGATAAAAAATTTGCATTAACACGTTAAGCACCAAGCCTGTTTTGTCTTCCTTTCCGTTTCGGTCACAGGTGACTGACATGGTGCTTAACGTGTTAATAAAGGATCAGACTGCATTAGCTGCTATGAAGCAAAAATTTTTTTTAACACATTAAGCGTCAAGCCTGTTTTGTTTTCCTTTCCGTTTCAGTCACTGGTGACTGACATGGCGCTTAACGTGTTAAACATAAAACAGGGTGATGTTTGGAGTGAAGGAATGCCTGCTACCTTAGATAAGAATCTGGGAAGGCCTTCTGAGAAGACAACAAATGAGCAGAAATCTGAAGGAAGTGAGAGAATGACTCATGAGAATATCTGGGGGTTGGGGGAGAGATGCTCCAAGCAGAGGAAACAGCAAGATAAGGCTCTGAGATGGCCACACGCTTGATTTTTTAAGGAACAGGAACAAGTTCAGTGAGCTAGAGTAGATTAAGGGAACAATAGAAAATGGAACTGGAAATATTGCCAGGGGCTAGATTATACAGGGTCTTTTGGGTTACCTACACTAATAAAAGAGAAACATACAAACTGGTGTCATTCCGTTACGCCCATCAGCCAATCAGAGTGACTATGCAAATTAACCCAACAAAGATGGCAATTAATTTGCATACGCAGTCATGGAGCGAAGACTGAAGGCTCTGGCCAGAGTGAAGACTGAAGACTGAAGAGGCTTGGCTTCTCCACTGCGGCTGCCCGCATTGGAGAAGCCACGCCTCACTGCGGCTGCATTGGAGAAGCCAAGCCTCGCTGCGGCTGGACCAAAGGCCTGGGTCCCGAGTGCCAGAGGAAAATCGGTACCAGCAGCCAGCGGAAGGAAGGCCTATTACGTGAATCTTCGTGCAACGGGCTTCTAGTCTATATATAAAAACCCCTAATATGCAAATAGACCGAACGGTGGAACAACCGAACAATGCGTCACTATGACGTGCACTGACCACCAGGGGGCGTGCATGGAACATGGTGGGCGTTGGCAGCAGGCGGCAGAGCACAGAACATGGCGGGCATTGGCTGTGGCGGGATGATGGAGCAGGTGAGCAGGGGCACCAGACCAAGGCGGGGCGCTGGTCGCTGTCATTGTGGCAAGCCTCTGGTGGTTACTGAAAACTCTTTGCTCCCGTGTGCCGCGGTCCCGCTGGGTACTTGCACCACTGCCACTGACAGCACCCAGCACCAGCTCTGATCCCTTGGCGCTGTTAGCGGGTGTGAGCGGCTGCTGCCGGTCCCGATCGCCCCTGAGAGCTACTCCATCTCCCCTGCTCCTGAGTGGTGATCGGGGCAGCAGCCTCCTCTCCGACCCGCTGCTGGCGCTGGCCCCAATTGCTTGGTGTTGTCAGCATGTGGGAGCAGCGGTAGGAGCAGGGCTGCCGGCAGACAGGGGACTGGAGGCCACGGCGGAAGGGGCCAGGTGGGGGCACGGAGGATGGGCCAAGACTTGCCCCTGTGCCCACCACAGCCTTGAAGCCCACAGTTTCTTTCAAGGTGCACGAATTTGTGCACTGGGCCCTTAGTAGTGAATAAGTATTTTATTATCTATTGGATTGGAACCTATGGGAGGGTTAAAATCAAGGTACTGACATGAACTGAGATTCTGTAAGGAAGACTGGCTGCTAGGTGAAGAACAGACTGGTGAGAGGAAAGAACAGACACAGGGAGAGCAGGCAGATGTTTACTGCTGTAGTCAGGCAACAAATCAAATACAGTTGACCCTGGAATAACATGGGTTTGGACTGCATGGGTCCACTTATATGAGGATTTATTTCAATAAACATATTGAAAAAAATTTTGCAGATTGTGACAATTTGAAAAAACTTACAAACCACATAGCATAGAAATATCAAAAGTTAGGAAAAAGTTAGGTATGTTATGAATGCATAAAATATATGTAGATATTAGTCTGTTGTATCATTTACTACCATAAAATATACATAAATCTACTATATATAAAGTTAAAATTTATAAAAACTTACACACACACTTACCTCACGGTTGAGAGAAATGTAAAGATACAATATCTATCTATCTATCTATCTATCTATCTATCTATCTATACATATAAAAGCCTAAGTAAGTGTTACAACCAAATGACTGGTCGCTATGACATGCACTAACCACCAGGGGGCAGATGCTCAATGCAGGAGCTGCCCCCTAGTGGTTAGTGCACTCCCACAGCGGGAGTGCTGCTCAGCCAGAAGCTGGACTCACAGCTGGTGAGCACAGCTGCGGCAGCGGGAGCCTCTCCCACCCTTCGCAGCAGCACTATGGAGTGGCGGCGGCCAGCGGCGGTAGGTGCAGTGGGGCTGGGATGAGTGGCAGCGGAGCTGCGCCCGGCCCCAGCTGGGGCTTCTCCCCGGCCACCTGCTGCTTCCGGCAGTCCAACATCCCCCGAGGGGTCCTGAATGGCAAGAGGGCACAGGCCAGTCTGAGGGACTCTTCCCATGCACAAATCCGTGCACCCGGCCTCTAGCTAAATTACAACTGCATAAACTTAACTGTAATAATTTCGTAGCCACTTTCTGTTGCAATTGAATTGACCTCAAATGTTTCCAGTAGCTGCTTAAAACACCATGTGATACTAATCATTTCCACATGAGCAGTTCTCTCTCCAGAAAAATATGTATTGTAGTAAAAAGTGATCTCTCATTGTTCATGTGCATTTTTCACCGTGTTTAGTGCACCACTGTAAACCTTCAATAACACCACAGTGATCCTGAAAGTGCTCCCAAGAAGTGGATAAAAATCATGACATTACAAGACAAAGTTGAATTGCTAGATATGCATTGTAGACTGAGGTCTGCAGCTGTGGTTGCCCTCCATTTTAAGAGCTGGATTCATTTAAATGAATCCATCATAAGGACCATTGTAAAGAAAGAAAAGAAATTTCGTGAAGCCATCACTACAGTTATGTCAGCAGGTGTGAAAAGCTTATTTTTTTTGTGAGAAATACCTTCTTATCTCATACTGAAATGCATACCTATAGACTAATATGATTCAAGAAAAAAAAAACAGCCCTACCCGGTTTGGCTCAGTGGATAGAGCGTCGGCCTGCCGACTGAAGGGTCCCAGGTTTGATTCCGGTCAAGGGCATGTACCTTGGTTGCGGGCACATCCCCAGTAGAAAGTGTGCAGTAAGCAGCTGATCGATGTTTCTCTCTCATCGATGTTTCTAACTCTCTATCCCTCTCCCTTCCTCTCTGTAAAAAAATCAATAAAATATATATTTTTAAAAAAACACAAAAAGAAAAAACAACACGAAGTCATTATATGACAGTGGTTCTCAACCTGTGGGTCGCGACCCCTTTGGGGGTCGAACAACCCTTTCACAGGGGTTGCCTAAGACCATCAGAAAACACATAATTACATATTGTTTTTGTGATTAATCACTATGCTTTAATTATGTTCAATTTGTAACAATGAAAATAAATCTTGCATATCAGATATTTACATTATGATTCATAACAGTAGCAAAATTACAGTTATGAAGTAGCAACGAAAATAATTTTATGGTTGGGGGTCACCACAACATGAGCAACTGTATTAAAGGGTCATGGCATTAGGAAGGTTGAGAACCACTGTTATATGACAACTTAAAGCAAAAGGAATGTTAAGGGTCTAAAGTAGGAGAATTTAATACCAGCAAAGAATGATTTGATAATTTCAGAAAGAGTTTTCGTTTTAAAAATGTCAAGATAACAGGAGAAGCAGCCTCTGCCGACCAAGAGGCAACAGATGAGTTTCCAGAAGCCATTAAGAAAATCACTGAAGAGAAAAGATTTGCTTGAACAGGTTTTTAATAGAGACAAAAGTGCTCTATTCTGGAACAAAAAATGCCACAAAGCACATTTATTAGTAAGGGAGAAAAAAGCAAACATCAGGATTTAAGGCAGGAGGGGACACTAATTCTACTTTTGCAAATGCAGTTGGGTTTATAATCATGACTGCCCTCATCTATAAAGTTACTAGCTCCTAGGCCTTGAAAAAGAAAAAAACAAAAAAAAACACCAGCTGCCAGTCTTTTGTTTGTACAATAAGAAGGCCTGCACAAGAACCCTCTTCTGGATTGGTTCCACTGATGCTTTGTTCCTGAAGTCAGGAAGTACCTTGCCAGTAAGGAATTGCTTTTTAAAATTATTTTGAAATTAGACAATGAGCTTGGCCACCCAGAACAGCATGAGTTTAATACCGAAGGCAGTGAAGTGGTCTACTTGCTCCCAAACATTTGTCTCTCTAATTCAGCCTCTGGATCAGGGGTCATAAGGACCTTTAAGGCTCATTATACACAGTACTCTATGAAAAGGATTGTCAATGCTATGGAAGAGGACCACAAAAGAAAGAATATCCTGAAAGTCTGGAAGGATTGAAGGTGCCATCACTGATCGGGAAAAAGCTGTGAAATCCACCAAGCCTGAAACAATTCCTGCTGGAGAAAATTGTGTCCAGATGTTATGCATGACTTTACAGGTTTTACAACAAAGTCAATCAAGGAAACCAAGGAAGAGATTGTGGATATGACAAAAAAAAAAGGCTGATGCAGATGAGTGCTTCTGAATCAATACCAGACAATAAGGAAGACAATGAAGAAGCAGTACCAGAAAACAAATTGACATTAGACAATCTAGCAAATGGTTTCAATTGTTCAAGAGTGCTTTAGACTTACTTTTTGACACAGACCTTTCTATGATATGGACACTGAAAATAAAGCAAATAGTAGAGAAAAATTGGTATCATATACAAACATTTTCAGATAAATGAAAAAGCAAAAAAGTCCAAAAAATTACCATGTATTTCCACAAAGTTATATCATGTGCCTGCCTCTACTGCCTCTCTTTTCACTTCCTCCATCTCTTCTGTTTCTGTCACCTGAGGCAGGAAGACCAACCCTTCCTCTTCCTTCTCCTCAGCCTACTCAAAATGAAGATGAAGACCTTTATGATGACCTATTCCCACTTAATGAATAATAGGCAATCATCATGCAGTACAATTAAACTTATCTGTTGTGTGTCTTTTCATGTGATAATCTAATAACTATGACAAGAACATTTTTAGACATTGTGTGTAGTCGTCGTCATTGTCATCCCCTAGGTATTCATCATGTAGAACATCATGTGCATGATTTGATGAAAGTGGATAGCTTATCTTCTCTCTCATCATCGTCATCCTCTGAGTATTCATCATGTGCATGATTTGCATGGAGTGGATAGCCTATCCTTACAAAGGCATATAGTAAGTGATAATCTACAATAATAAAAGAGAAACATAAAAATTGACCGCCCTCCCGCTATGCCCACCAGCCAATCAGAGCGATATGCAAATTAACCCAACAAAAATGGCAGTTAATTTGCATACACAGGTGAGGAGCGAAGACTGAAGAAAGGGTAGAAAGAAGCCAAGCACTGCAAAAGGGAGCGAAGCAGCGGAGAAGGGAACGGAGCCGAGGTAGCGGAGATGGGAGAGAGCTAAGTGGCGGAGAAGGGAGGGAGCGAAGCGGCAGAGAAGGGAGGGAGCCGAGGCAGCGGAGACGGGAGGGAGCGTAGCGGCGGAGACGGAAGGGAGCGAGGCAGCGGAGAAGGGAGGAAGCGAGGCAGTGGAGAAGGGAGTGAAGCTCCCTTCTCTGCTTTGCTCTGGCCTCAGGAAGCCCTATTCTTGCAGGAATAGGCCTGAGGAAGCCCTATTCTTGCAGGAATCTTCTTGCAACAGGCCTCTAGTCTATATATATAAAACCCTAATATGCAAATAGACTTAATGGCGGAACCGAACAATCAGTCGCTATGACGTGTGCTGACCACCAGGGGGGATGCGCGGGGCATGCGCTGAACATGGCGGCGTAGGCTGCAGCGGGATGGTGGAGCAGGTGAGAGGGGGCACCAGAACAAGGTGGGGCACCGGTCACTGTCTTCGGGGTGAGCCTCTGGTGGTTACTAAAAATTCTTTCCTCCTGCATGCCGAAGTCCCGCACAGCGCTTGCACCCGCTGCCGGCGCTGAAGCCGCTGCTTACACCCACTGCCAGCGCCGGCCCTGCTCACACCCGCAACTGGTGCCAGAGCTGCCGCTTGCACCCGCTGCCAGCGCCGGCCCCGATCGCTCGGTGCTATCAGCGGGTGTGAGCAGAGGCTGCTGGCCCCGATTGCCCCTGAGGGCTTCTCCACCTCCCCCTGCTCCTGAGGGGCGATCGGGGCAGTAGCTGCCACTCATACCCACTACTGGCGCCAGCTCCAATGGCTCTGCCCCGTCAGTGGGTGCGAGTGGGGCCGGTGCTGTCAGTGAGTGGGAGCAGTGACAGCAGAACTGCCGGCAGACAGGGGACCAGGAGCTGGCAGTGGGAGGGGCCCGGTGGGGGTGCAAAGGATGGGTTGAGACCTGGCCCTGTGCCCACTGCAGCATTGTGGCCCACAGTTCCTTTCAAGGTGCATCAATTCATGCACTGGGCCCCTAGTTTAATATAAAATAATTTGTTAGTTTTCTTACTGTTTTATAGCATCGCTTTCAAAGAATTACTTTACTGTACAGTATGCCTCTCTCTCTTGTAACTGGAGAAACCGCATATCAGCCTATTATTACAGACTAGAGGCATGGTGCATGACATTCGTGCACTTAGGGGGGGTTCCCCTCAGCCCGGTCTGTGCCCTTTAGCAGTCCGGGAGGCCTCGGTGGGAGCGCACTGACTACTGGGGGCAGCTCCTGCGTTGAGCGTCTGCCCCCTAGTGGTCAGTGCGCATCATAACAACTGGTTGTTCCGCCATTCGGTTGATTTGCATATTACCCTTTTATTATATAGGATAAGTGGTTTCTTTTTTTTTAAAAAGTAACAAATTTTATAATACTGTATTATGAATATGATTGTAATACTGTATGTCATAAATATTTTATAACAATTCATTCATTGATGTATATGCTAGGCTACCATGAAGTAATCATATCTAATACATTAGGCTACAATAAAGCAACCATATTGCTGCTTCTTTGTTATACCTGTAAATAAATATAAATTTCTTTCTCAAATTTTCTTTTTATTTTTGATGTCTAGTGTTAATAATACATATAACATCTACAGCAGTGGTTCTCAACCTTCCTAATGCCGCGACCCTTTAATACAGTTCCTCATGTTGTGGTGACCCCCAATTTCATTGTTACAAATTGAACATAATTAAAGCATAGTGATTAATCACAAAAACAATATGTAATTATATATGTGTTTTCCGATGGTCTTAGGCGACCCACAGGTTGAGAACAACTGGTCCACAGTATTTTGTATCATATACTAGACAATACTGATGTAGATACAGATGATTTATGTTGTAAATAGATGATGTAAACTTATAGTACTGATAAATACAGTACAGTGCTGTAAATGAACTTTCTCTTATGATTTTCTTAATAACATTTTCTCTAGCTTACTTAATTGTAAGAATACAGAATATAATACATATAACATACAAAATATATGCTAACCAACTGTTTATGTTATGTAGGACTTCTGTTCAACAGCAGGCTATTAGTAGTTAAGTGTTCGGGGAGTCAAAATTTATACACGAATATTTAACTTCATAGAGGGCTGGTATCCCTAAGCCCCATGTTGTTCAAGGGTCAACTTTAATTTGTAGTTGTAAAAGTGGTGTAAAGTGGTGAGGTCATAAATATATCCTGAAATAGACTCAATAGGATTTGCTATTAGACTGAATGTAGAGCAAAGGAAAAAGGAATAGAAGATGATACCAACCATTATTGTCTTCAGCATCTCAGTAAATGGTATACTGAAGAAGATGAGAATAAAATTAGAAACTCTGTTTTTGACATGTTAACTTTCCGATACTTATTCCAGTGGAGATGAGTAGGAAGCTAGATACACAAATTTAGTGTACAGGCTAAAGATATAAATAATTGTTATTTAAAGGCACAGGACTGAATGAAATCACCTGAAATGTGAGTATAAAAAGGGAGACGTTTAAGGACTGAGCCCTTATTAACATTAGTAGTAGAAAGAGGAGGAATATACTGCAAAAGAAACTGAGGTTGGGGAATATACAAAAAGGGGTGTTCAAGAGTCAAAAGAGTAAAGAATTTAAAGGAGGCAGTAGTCAATTGTGTATAAACTAGGATTAAGTAAAATGAAGATTAAGAACTGATTATTGGATTTGACAATCTACACTTCAAAAGAGGTTTCTTTTGGTTGGTTATTTTAATGAGAGGTATTATAGCAGTAAGTATGATGATGAGAATGATTCAGTATACCGGGAAACACAGATAATGCAGAAGAGAGAATTTCAGAAGTCCATGAATAGTCGAAGGGCCTAAGCTCTAATACAGAAGCAAAGGGGTGAGCTTTGGGAACAGATGTATAGTTTATTTTAACAGGCCCAAATACAGAGTAAGACCATCAATTGAGAATGAGGGCCAGAAAACAGGTATTTGATGTGCTGCTTTGTCAGTGTGCAAGAGGCAGAGCAGACGTGCAATCAGTCAGGTTTGATCTTACCAATGAAGTGACAGAAGGGCAAAAGAGAGCTGAGATTACAAAAGACAGTGTTTATAGTCATGGACCAAGGAATCTGAGCAAGGCAAGAAGGTGGGAGCACAAAAGAAATGATAATAAAAAGCTGAGCTGGAGGTCTTAAGAGGGTATATATAAAAAAATCTTGGTAGTAGGGGAAGTGAGCTGAATAGAAAGAAAGAGCTAGTCAGATAGTTTGAAAGCTTGCAACTGAGATTTTTTAAGTGATATAGTCCAGCGATTTTCAACCAGTGTGCTGTAAGAATTTTTAAAACATGCAATACCTGACTATTTAGTCAGGGGAACTGACCTCTTTTCCCTTAGATTGTCAATTTAAAAAAATGACAACAGCCAACACAACAATAGCTGTCCAGTGTGAATGTATCAAAATTTTAGCTCTTTTTTTTTGTTAGATTGGCAAAAACGGTATTTTATGGTGTGCCGCAGAATTTAGTAATTAGTTTATGTGTGCATAAGATGAAAAAGGTTAGAAAATAGCTGATATAGTCAAAGCTAATGGGTTCTTGAATATAACCATTTAAGTAGGTCATTCTAGTGCAGTGGTTGGCAAACTGCGGCTCGCGAGCCACATGCGGCTCTTTGGCCCGTTGAGTGTGGCTCTTCCACAAAATACCGACTTCTGTGCATGGGCCATGAAGTTTCAATCGCACTGTACGTGCGCGCCCGCAAGTGGTATTTTGTGGAAGAGCCACACTCAAGGGGTCAAAGAGCCGCATGTGGCTCATGAGCCGCAGTTTGCCGGCCACTGTTCTAATGAAAGAAAAAAACAAGATCCTGGAAGTTAAAGATATCGAAGAATTAGGAGTGACTGGGAGAAATGCAGATGACTAGAAAAGAAGGGGAAGTAGAAAATACCATCTCATTACATCTGCATTTATTTTTAGAGGAAATACAATGATCCATAAATATCAATACGATAAGCAAGGAAGACAACCCATTGTTGGTCCCAAAGTGCATGGGGTGTGACAGACAATAGTTTCACTTTTTGTGAAGGCTGTAGTCTCAGATGAACGCCAGGTGTGGTGATTAAGGTTAAAAGGAATGTGCAGTATAAAATTAGTCCTGCCCCAGCCCGTTTGGCTCAGTCGATAGAGTGTCAGCCTGCGGACTGAAGGGTGCCAGGTTCAATTCTGGCCAAGGGCACATGCCCAGATTGCGGGCTTGATCAATGATTCTCTCTCATCATTGATGTTTCTATCTCTCTCTCCTTCTCTCTTCCTCTCTGAAATCAATAAAAGTATATTTAAAAAAATAAAATAATAAAATTAGTCCTGACGGTATGCTTGGGGAACTTGGTAAAAGGTAGATAGTCAGTTAAATTAGTTGTCTACTTGTGACTGCTTTAGTAATTTGCAGAAGGGAGTGTTAGGAGGGGAGGCAAGGTCAGGAAATTGGTGGTCTCAAGGAGAATTTGAGGTGCTCTTTGGGGCCCTCCCTTAAATCCTGCAATTGAAAGTGCTGGGTGTAGCTTTTAAAAAAGTGTACAGCTTGCACTTAATTAACTTGTTCAGTCAACACTATTTACTGAATGCTTGAACTAACTACACTAACCTAGGTGATGCAGTTCCTAATTATCTATATTTGAATTTGTCCACACGCTATCCAAGTTAAGCAATCTATAATAATAGAAGCGTAATATGCTAATCAGTCCAGATGTCCTTCCTTCGGGAGAAAGCCACGTGGGCGGGGCCAAGGCCCTTGCAAGAATTTTGTGCATCGGGCCTCTAGTATAAAAATAAAACAATAATAATGGAATAAAATAATAATAGTAGTTGCCAGGCACTGTTCTAAGTAGGTTAGATATATTAAATAATATGATACAATTAACTCAATGAGGTTGATACTATTATAGTCTTTTTTTAGACAATATATCCAATGCACAATTCTAAAATTTAAATCTTTTATAATCCAGAATGCATTTGTTTAGAAGAGTATTCTTTTTATACAAATCAGCCTTTATATTTTCCACATGGGTATCTGAACAGTGTTTTTCTGTATTTTAATTTAGAACAGGGTTTTTTCCTCTAAAAAGATTACTTAACTCATGTGGCTAATATCCACTCATATTAAAATTTTGGAGAACAGTTGTCAGTTGTCAGAGGGGAAGATGGTTGTGGGACTGGGCGAAAAAAGGTGAGGGGATTAAGCAAACCCCCTCAAGAAACAAAAAAATCAATCCCCTAAAACAAATAAAAAACCACCACCACCACCCCTCAGAGTCACAGACAACAGTATGGTGATTACCAGAGAGAAAAGGGGGTGTAGGGGGAGGCAGAAGAGGGTATGGGGGGATAAATGGTGATGGAAGGAGACTTGACTTGGAGTTGTGAACACACAGTACAATATACAAATGATGTATTATAGAATTGTTCAGCTGAAACCTATATAATTTTATTAACCAATGTTACCCCAATTCAATATAGAGAAAAAAATTTATTGTTCTATTTCAATTATAAGTCATCATGTCTATTCCATTCACTCTTAGGAAGAGAACTTTGCCGTCTTAAGCTTAATTTGATATGTCGATTCTGGGGTGATGGGAGAACTCAATTTGAATATTTATAGTGATCCATGTTAGGGATCTTCAAGTAGTCTAAAATTATAGGGACAGTTGCTAAACACACATTCAAAGTGACCTACACTACTTCACAGCTGTTCAAAGTTTGTAACTACTATTCTCATTAATAAAAATAATATTGCCAAGTGGTTAAAACTTTTTATCTAGGAGCTAATCAGGTAGGAAAGTCTAGAAGTATTGTGCTGGATTTTTTAAAAACCTTGCTGAATATAAAATTTGGTCTAGATCGGAACAGAGCTTGGATATGCTAAGGGCAGATTGCCATCAGTTGATCCTAACTGTAAGAATAGAAGAAATTCTGTGGTGTGAAACTCAGGAGGGCTTGACAATGCATAGGCCACTTTTCCTATACTATAATTATTCCAAATTAAGAACGTAAGTAGTGTGAAGCCCCCAAAAGTAAAACTTACACCACAGTAAAACAAGTCACAAGAAATTGATCTTAATTTAACATAAAAAACACACACCCCAAAACAGACAAACAAAACCCCACAATCTAAATTTTGGGGATAGAAGTAAATGACAAAAATTACAGATAGTTTATAAGCTGTATGGCTACATCATTAGGTGGGGACTCAAAACGGTGAAGAGAGAAGGTGCATGGAGGAGTTTTGTGGCTTGAAGAAAATATGAAGAATGCAGGGGAAGAAAAGGGAAATGGAAGAAGAGATGGGCTGCTGTGAAAAACTAAAGGCACTTATGAGGGAAGAGAGTAGATATAAATGTAATTACCCAAGTGGTTTCAGATTAGGTGCCATATTTTGAAAGGCCATGAGCTAATAAGGTTCAAGGTGACTGACATGGAAATCAATCAATTCCATAAACGCGTACTGAGCACTAATCATATAACAAGCTCTATCCTAAAAGCTGGGGATCTTGTTCAAGTTTATAACCACTTGGCTCCCTTATCATTTAAAAAAAACATTAATGATTTCCCACTAATTTCCAGATATTACAGAAGGACTGGGCAAATAATCTTAGTTATGAAAATGAATACCTCCAACAGACAAGCAATTTAAATGAATCTGTAAAGAAAGCAAATTTTTTTTCATCAGAGTAATGACTTTCAAATTAATAAGACTTGATTTAATAACAATTCTCTAAACTGCTAGAAATAGCATATAGCATAGTTATAAGAAATTAGATTCAAAGTTAATCTTGCTATCAAATCTTAAAAAAAATATTTCTGACAACAGTGTAATAGAAGACCTGATCATCATCATCACTGTTGTTATTTATCAATCATATAAGAAAACACTATCAATATCTTACTACTATATTCACAGGTATATATAGTATATGCTCACTTAAGAAATTTCATTAATCTACTTTGTTTTTAACTCTATAGAAATCCTTTTAGTGCTAAAAAATAAAATTGCCAGCCATGAGTCAGTAGATGAAACAGAAAAATGTATTCTGGCATCAGACAATGGAAAATATCATTTACTATTAATCTACAATGAATAACAATGTCAAGCTTTAGTCTTTGTGACCCTTTTTGGTATATGTAATTATAGTCAAAATCAAGGTAGTTAAATTCTTGGTGCAATATTCAATCTAAGAGTTAAATCAATTGTTGCCTCTGAATAACTTTCATTATAAGTGATCTCAGTACCTACATAAAAACAATTAATGACTTTAATGACTCTCCCTAGTCCAGTAACTCTATTTCTCTCAACCATGTAAGAAAAATAAGTAGAATTTCTTAAGAAATCTGACATTTTAAAATCAAAACTATTGAAAGATAATTCTAGTTCCAAACTTAAGAAAGAAGCTGTTGATTGCTTCTAATTATTTAAAAAAATAGTCTTAAAGAATTTTTAAATGCCCTAAGGTATGGTCATATATTTTGTTAATTTAAATATTACTGATGTCAAAAAACAGAAACATTCTTACCTTGTTTTAAATTAGACTATCCTTTCATTTTTATGAAAGTTGAATAAATATCTATCAAAAATGTTTTAAAATAAGAATACTGCCCCAACTTTCCTTTAATACCAAGTAATAGGTATTTCACTCAACTATTAATTTTATATTTTTCCTATTTTCAATACTCATTTCCTTAAAAAGAAGTGATTTTTAAAAAAATTTGGCAGATTTTTCGTGTTTGCTTACCTCTCTAAACTGTCAATTAAGTATTTGAAAAAATATTCCTATAATTGTGTAATTTCACAAGTTAATCCTAGATAATATATATTTATAGAGATTGAAAGATTCATTAAATTCCCCCCCAAAACAGTAATTTAATATAACTTTAAGATATAAGGATACACCATTCAATTTATTTTCAAAAAATGAGAAAATAAAAATATTTTAACTTATCTTCTTTTACCTTATTACTACAACAATATTCCAAAGGTTATTTAATGGCTTATAAAAGCTAAACAGGTATTTTCTTTGGTCAGACATACTTTATAGCATTTAACAGTCTTAAGATAAAGAGACAAGCATTGTTAATTTACTTTTTAATTTATATATCAATGGCTTTATATTTTTAGAGAAGTTATTAAACAGAACCCAAGACTGTTTTGTTTGGCATTACATAAGATCAAAAGGGAAAATATTTTTTCTTTCCCTTTTCATGCTAAAGACCTGAACAGATGGACTGAAAACATACATTTTTGCGTACCCAAGGTTTCAGTGCATAAGATTATACTTTTTAATAATAAGAAATCTATACTATAGTACATTTTTTTCAAAACAAACATGAACCAAAATATATTGAAAATAATTTCAACAAGTGGTATGTTACCTGCGTGGAGCTGGTGGCTACTGAGATGCAATCAATAAAGCTGTGCCTTCGAGTGAAAAATGCAACTATCTGCTGCCAGCGTGAAGGTTCTGGCTCAGCTTGCAGTTCATCTGATGAGTCCTTTTTTGCCCCGTGTTTCTGCTTTGGGCCTACAGAGCCATGGCTAGAGCTAGCATTGCCTCCTCGACTGGCGCGAGAGTACAGAAGTGTGTTGTTCCCGAAAATGTAATTCATCTCTGCAGCCCTGCAGGTGGTTGCCAAGCAGTCTTACTTCTCTACCAGCTGCTGAATGGTGAATGATCGGTAAAAACTGCAGCTAGAATTACAGCAGCATCACTTGTAGATCAGGGAAAATAAAAACCTGGAGAAATGATGCTCATTTTCTCAGTAATTTCTTTCCATGAAAGAGCTTCTATCTTCTTCCCTCTGTACCTGTTAACTGCATGATGGCTGAGTTTACATTTGCAGACAAAAAAGATGGCATAAGGTAGATTTCTTTCTCATGAGTATTTTTTTTTCACCAGCGTCTGCAGGAACCAAAAGCTGTTCTTTTGTTAGATGATAACTAGATGGACTCAAATCCAGGAAGTGAGGTCGATTAGCAGGTAAAGAAGGATGTTCTAAACACTGTACTATCAAGACCCTTTAGAGCTGCCTGATTTAATGCACTGGGTGGAGAAACCCTGGATTACCCAGTTTCAATCACAGCCTGTAGTAAAATCCAATGGCATCTTCACCACTCAAATTATAAATACAAACTGAATTTAAAAATACAAGAGGATTCTCTTCCAATAGTTGATTGTTTAAAATAATTTTACTAAGTGAACCTTTGACATTGACATACAAATTTCTACATCTGGAAGGAGCTTACATTAATTAGCATTAGTTCTAAGTTTTTTAAAGGTACTCTCTCTATTAAACTCTGAGGATTTAATGATAGAGGGAAATTCATTTGTAATGTAACATGATCATTTTATGTAATATTTTGGTTTTTAATGCTTTGATAATTGGGTTTGGAGGCAGAAACAGATCAATTAGCAAAATAAATATTTGGCTTCTGGAACTTTCATGATTTTCAAAAAACTGCTATTGCCCAACCTGTGTGGCTCAGCAGTTGAGCGCTGACCCAGGAACCAAGAGGTCACTGGTTTGATTCCTGGTCAGGGCACATGCCTGGGTTCCAGATCAATCCCCAGTAGGGGGCTTGCAGGAGGCAGCCCATTAATGATGTTTATTGTTTCTATTTCTCTATCTTGCTCTTTTCCTCTCTCTCTCTCTCTCAAACAAAACAAAAAAACTACCCAATAAAAATTAAAACTTAACAACTTTGTAAAAAACTGTTATTTTTAGCATCATCTCATATATTATAAACATCAAGATCATCAAGTTATGAATCCGTAAAAATATAAAAGAATTAAAGATAATTTTTTTAATAACCAGTGGAACATGTTTTATCTAACAATATATAAATAATACCCTGGTTCACAAAATAATATTATTTGATTGCTAAATAGACATTATCTAACATCTAATACCTAGGTTTATGTTTTTCAACATTATAGTCCACCTCAGGATAATTTAGGGTACTGGTTAAAAAACAGACTGGTTCCCCCACCCCATCAGAATTTTCAGGAGTAAGGGGGATCTGGGAATTTTCATCTTTAAAAAGCTCCCTGTGACTCTTAAGCACACTCAAGTTTGAGAACCAGATTCCTAAGTTTGTCCTCTTAACACCATGCTATAAATACTAGTAGTATGAAATACAATATATGGTCATTCAAAAACAACATATGAATAAAAATACTACTTAATAATTTACTAATGGTTGAATAATTCAATTTTTAAGTTGATATAAATACATAGTTAATTCCCAAACTCAGCCATGGATATTTTTTCAGATGTAGATGATAAAATCTTGCTTACCAGCATCAACTAAATGCAGTCTAGTAGAAAGCAGCATTGACAAACTAAAATCTCCAGGTCCGTTGCAAATCCTGACTCAGTAAGAAAAGATGCTAATGTTGTCTTCTGTGATTCCATGCCTAATTCACAGACATATGTCTAACAAGAGTTATGTGGGACTCTTTGGAGTAAGATGCTTTGTGACAAAGATTATAGCAGAAAGTCTGGTGCTGCTTCTCAAGGACTGTGCATGCAGTATTTGATAATTTTGTGGCCCTAGACAGACTACTCCTATCCATTAGGGGGTAGGGGAATACAGCAAAAAACTAAGGGTTAACGGAAAACTAAGAATTATCTCTGAAGGAAAAACTAAAACCTTCTGAAAAAAATTCAAGTTTTACTATGGACAGGTATTTATAATAAAAAATTGATCAGTGTTGTTTATACAAATGCAGTATTAATTGGTTTGGTCCCCAAATATGTGCTGATCCATGTCTGATGAAAACCTGAGGAAGGCAGATTCTGTTATTCTAGATTGGTATGATGATGATTTTGAACACAAATTTCCCACTCAAGGTACAAAAGTACCAATACAGACAGAACAGTACACTGTTCATTACACAGGTTTCTTATCTTAGAGAGCCAAAGAACTTGTGAACAATCTAAAGTTGTCATTCCATCCCATATATCCCAAGTACAGAGAAGAAATATTTTTCAGTGTATAAATTCCCTATTCAAATCCACTGGATTCATATGATTTGATTAAGAGGTGTAAGGCATCCAATTCCTCACTGACCTCTGTTTTAGAGTAGCCCTACTCATGTAGCAGAGTTGAAACATAAACTCTATTCCATTCAAACAAAATTTAAGTTCATTATAAAACTTGGGAAGTTTAATATAATAAAATAAAATACATAATACACAATGTCTAAATCACCAAAAAGAGTTACTATTAACATTTTAATATGATACATAAAGAATTAAAATTCTTTTTTCTGTACAGTCTAATGCTTGTTTTTACAGAATGATATTATTTATAGCAGAACTCTCAACATAGAGGAGAAAGCTTAAGTAACCTAAGTACAACCAATTAATGATTATGGAACCTAAAAGATTATTATAAAAAATTTATGACTGTGAGAATTTTTACCTTAGAATATTAAATAGAAGAGGCAGTTTGAAAATTTCTACAGGATAGGCCTTAAATTATCTGTACACCTTTCCAAACTCAGAAATAAATCCAGAAGTCTCCAAGTATAGTAACAAAGGCAAGGATTAAATAATCTTAGTGGGATATTTTAAAAGGTTGAAGGATGAGAGGAAAAACAATATCAAAACTCTAAAATACAAAATAAATAAATTACAAAGTAACTGTATAAAAATAATGCACTGTAAATGCAGAATAGGCATCTTCCTTACACTTTTATCTTTATAATGTGGCCTATTAAATTTCAAAACGCACGACTGTATTAAGATAAGACAAGACTTAACTGAGAAGTTTCATAACAGATTTGTTATTTATCTAGAAAAACTCTGATCACATAGTAGTATGTACAAATCCCTTCTTTATGAGCACCATCTAGTGGTCATTGCATGCAAACTATCCGCTCATCTTAATACACCAAGGTCATCCAAAAAAAGTAAAATAAATTTCAACAATATTTCAATATGTTCCAGAGATGCAAAAACAAAGTTGACTTCAAAAAGTATCCATTATGTACTTAAAATGAGAAATATTATATTCCTGTATCATTTATATTCAGTGGACATAAGCAAATACAGAGCCTCCGTTCTCTGCTGTTGCATAAAATGCTTATGTCCATATCTCTACTGCCCCCATTTCTTACAATATTTGAAAAACCACCAACTGTGGTGGTGATTTCATTTGATAATATTCTACTAGTGGATAAAATGTATCCAGGCTAGGAAATATACTTACTTAAATAACTGCCTGCTCTTGGATTTCAAGTCCTTCTTAACTATATGTACTTTGCACATATTAGGGTAAACATAATTTTCTTTGTCATTGAAGATAAAAGCAAAATATAAATTCTTTTGTTTCCTCAATGATCACTGCAACATTCCATACTAAGCAATGAACTTAATGCCCTCCGTGTCACTTTATCTAGATTGAAATCTACTGTTTGTTTTAGTGTTCTGACCATTTTACCTAATTCCCAGTACATTTTCAGTTTTAAGAATCTTTATACTGTCCTTATTAGTGTCATACTACTATATTTATAACTGTTACATACAACAACAAAAATTCTTATTGTGTCCTTTCCTCCCACATTAGGATTTTCTATCATAATAGTGCCAGTTTTTTTCTTGAAACTGCGTAGCACACTGGAAATTTTAAAGAAAAATTACCAATAGGCTAAGTTCTGCATAAAGTAACTTTCAACCACTATCTTATTTCATTCATTATTTCAGTAATGAGAATCAGCACTAGCACCTACAAAAACCTGATAGATTATTCCACAGCCAATTTCATGATGGCAAACCCTTCTTAATAGGGTTCAGGATCAAGACCCTTCATACTTTGCCATCATTTCCTAACAAGCACCCTAAACATCAGGTATATATCATGAACTTTCCTGCAGTTTTACAGTTTCCTCTGATAATCATTCTCCTACTGTATTTTCCTCAGTAACTGCCTTATCCTATGAATTGGGATCTTGCACACATCCTTCATTCAACACCTTGTTCAAGAGTCAATTTTCTCTTTTCAGAATACTCCAAGAATTTCATTTCTCTATTTTTCATGTTACATTATACTGTGCTATAACTATCCTATCTAATAAAGAGGGAATATGTTAATTGACCCTCACACCCTTGCAAAGATGGCGGTGCCCACAGCCAATAAGGAGGGAAAATGCTAATTCTGCCCCACCCTCAAAGATGGCAGTGCCCACAGCCACAAGATAGCTGGCAGGGGAAGGCAGTTGGGGGTGACCAGGCCGGCAGGGGAAGGCAGTTGGGGGTGATAGGGCCGGCAGGGGAGCAGTTAGGCATCGATCGAGCTGGCAGGGGAGTGGTTAGGGGGTGATCAGGCTGGCAGGCAGAAGTGGTTAGGGGCAATCAGGCAGGCAGGCAGGCGAGTGGTTGGGAGCCAGCAGTCCTAGATTGTGAGAGGGATCCCAGATTGGAGAGGGTGCAGGCTGGGCTGAGGGACACCCCCCCCCTCAGTGCACGAATTTTGTGCACCGGGCCTCTAGTCTATAATAATAAAGGCATAATATGCTAATTAGACCCCAGGTCCCTGCCAGAGGGAAGCCGGTGCCGGCAGCAGGGGGGAAGGAAGGTCTACTCTTGCATGAATTTTGTGCATCAGGCCTCTAGTCTCATCATAAAAATACAAAGCTACTAGACCAGATGTTTAATAAATGTTTGATGAATGCATTTATTGTTTGATAAACCAAACTACTATTCTAGCAGTTAATTTTTTTAAGAAGTACCTATTAAATTAACCTTATTTTTTAGCTTTCATAAGAACTGTTAAGAATAAAGTAGTGCATAACTTACAATGCTCTCAGATCATTACTATCCAAACATAATTTTTCAAATTACAAAAACAATTCATATACTGAATTCCATGTACAGTATAATAGTTACTTGCTTGCTTCATTCCAAACTATAATACTATAAAGTGGAAAAGCTCCCTATATTAGTTTTTTTTTTAAATATATTTTATTGATTTTTTACAAAGAGGAAAGGAGAGGGATAGAGAG
>NW_005365371.1:4640374-4649827 GCF_000412655.1 Myotis brandtii
AGAAACATTGAGCTGCCTCCTGCACACTCCCCACTGGGGATGTGCACGCAAACAAGGTACATGCCCTTGACCGGAACCGAACCCGGTACCACCGAGTCCGCAGGCCGACGCTCTATCCACTGAGCCAAACCGGACAGGTCAGTTTTTTTTTTAAGAGGCTACTAATCTGATAACTGACAGCGTAACTAAAATAAAAGATATTTCATTGTGGAACTTCCTAAAACATTTGTGCTGGTTCTCAAAAAAATTAAAAACAACAACAACATTAAAACTTATGTCAAAACAAAAGTTTTTTTTAAATATTTGATTTTCTAATAAAGTTAAAAGGACCCTAACCATTTTCCTATTACCCACACACTCCTAGTCTATCTCAATCCTTAAATAATTATTTTTTGAGGTACCTGCCACAGTAACCTATGCATGAAATAGGAAAAGCAGGAAGAAATTCCCCAAACAGGGCAGCTTTACTAATTTGTAAATTATAACCGTATCAGTATATAGTATGTCAAATGTATCAAAAACTTTGAGAAAGTTCATATGCTTCTGACCAAGTAATGTGACTCCTAGAAAATAAACTCTAAGGCAGTGGTTCTCAACCTGTGGGTCGCGACCCCTTTGGCGGTCGAACGACCCTTTCACAGGGGTCGCCTAAGACCATCCTGCATATCAGATATTTACATTACGATTCATAACAGTAGCAACATTACAGTTATGAAGTAGCAACGAAAATAATTTTATGGTTGGGTCACAACATGAGGAACTGTATTTAAAGAGCCAGAAGGTTGAGAACCACTGCCTAAGGAAATAAACCAAACACTTTTTATGTCCAAAGATTATTTACTGCAGCCTTCTTTACAAAACATAGTAAAAATGGAAATAACAAATAGCAAAGACCAGAAATGTTCATCAAATTATGGTACAAACATACCATGTAATATTTCTGAAGTTTTAAAAATTTTAACATAGAAAAATGTGTATAACAAGCTTATAATAGGAAAAAAGGCTTCAGGTTTAATTTCTAAGATGTCTAGAAATTCTGGATAACAAAATCTTGTTTGGAATACTGCTTTATTTGCCTAGAGTGAGCATTTTATGCAACAGCAGAGAACTAAGGCTACATCATATATTGTTTAAATTTTTATTTATCGATTTGAGAGATTTTTTTTGTTGCTCTATTTATTTATGTTTTCATGTATGTTCCCTGACTGGGGATTGAACCTGTAACCTTGGAGTATGGAGACAACACTCTAAACAACTGTGCAACTTGGCCTGGGCTCATCCATCATATTTTAAGAGGCTATATAAAATACTTCATGCTTGCTGGCTCATTGTCTGCTTGTGCCAGAAGCTGCATACTTATGAAAATAACTACCAAAATACCAAGAAATTGTGGAGTAGTTGGGTGTGTGCAAACTGGCTTTGCATAGTTTGTAACAATCAGAATGACCAGAAATTCAAAACATCAGAAACAAAAGATAAATACCTGGCAGGGGTTTTCAAATAAAGTAAGAAATAGTTTATATAATTTCAGTCAAGAGAAACAGGCATAGGCTGATAAAAACAGCATATAAAGCAAGCAGGAGTGATCAGAGTTCAATTGTTTTAAGGTTCTTATGTTATTTAGAATGAGGGTAAACGATATTTATTGATTTTAGATTTTTCTGAAGTTAAAAATGTGTATTAAAACTTCCAGGATAGCCATTAAAGGAAATGAAGCAGAATAAAAAACTTCTAGGCTAATAAGAAAAGAATGAGATGAGAAAATATAATCTAAAATAAGACATGAAAGAAGTGTCTCTTATGTTTAAAGATTAAAAAGCGTATTTCTAAGTAACTCATAAGACAAACAAAAAAAACCATAAAGAAAATGTTAGATGACAAAAAACATTACATATTAAAATTGGGAGGATACAGCTAAAGTGCTATGTAAAAGAAAATTTACAAACTCAAATACTATTAGAAAAGACTGATAATGCAATAAACAACCTATTTAAGAAACTAGAACAAAAAGCCAAACTGAATAAACTCAAAGAAAGCAGGAAATAAAAAAATAACACAATAAAAAAGAGAAAAGGAGAACTGTGTCCCTCATTTAGTCTCCCAAGAAAAGATCAAGAGTGCTTCAATCAAACACAATCTTCTATTGATATGTAGATTATCCACACATTTATATTTATATATTTACATAAACAGGTGCATATATGTATGCATATGTATGTAGGAAAACAAGGGGGTGAGATGGCAGCACAGGAGGAGGGACACAAGAGAACGTTTTCCAAAAAGGGATGGTTCTTTGAAAACAACCACTTGGAAAATAATCTTGGTGTTGCCCACAAAAATGTGTATACACAATCTATGTTTTTAACAGCACTTTTTATACTGGTAATAAACACCTCAATGTTCATCAAAAGTAAGATAAATTATAGTATATTTACAAAATAGAAAACTAGAACAATGAAAATAATGAGTCTCAGAATATACATAATGTTAAGCAAAAAATGCAAGCTGAGATTATATACAGTATAATTCTAATTGTATAAAGTTCAAGATAGGCAAAATAAATAATACACTGATCAGAGATCTAAATATGTGATAGACTTTTATAAGAAACCAGGATTGTGGTTATTTCTGAGAGGGAAGGCAAGGTAATGGGATCAGGTAAAGCCACATACTGAACTTCAAAGAAACTGTTAATGTTTTTTCTGTACCTAGTAATACTTAAAATAAGTGTTCAAAAATATTTCAATGTGTGGTATTTGAATTATAATAGTTATTTCCTTCGTAGGAATTTTTAAGCTTAAAGGTAGTATCCCTGATAAAATTCATTTATAAAATATATCTTTAAAAATGTTCTTAGAATGCTAATAAATATTATAAAATTCCCTATAACTACAAAACCAGGAAAATCAAGGAGAAGGAAAACCTATGTGAAAGAATAGTTCTTTCTGAGCATGAGCTATACTAGTAACGTAAGTAATATATAATTCATAGCAACAAAATGATCTTACCTTTATTGGTGAAATATGAGAATGAGAAACAAATCCATGGACATTCTCAATTTCTGACAGGTTTTTCTCTGAAATATGAACCAATTCTGGACCTATCACCTCATTAGTGATTTGTGGGGAAATGTGCTCTTGAGGAGGTGTATCTTCATCCCGATACCGGTATTTCTGTAAAGTAAAGAAAATTGTTAAATATGAAGAGGTCCTGAGAAGCAAAGTGAATTCAATTAAATCACAGTTTTCATAACTAGCAAATACTCAATAATATTTAACTGTATGAAATGTATTTTATGGCTTAACACACAGAGTCTGAGAGAAATTGGCCTCCGTTTTAAAGTCATGCCAACATTTAAATGAAATTATTAGATTAAAAATAGTTCAGATTCTGAAAAGATGGAGTAGCAGGAAGCCCCAGGAATCTGTCTCTGTACCTACATAACAACTGCACAGGCAGACTATGATGTAACTATTTTGGAAATGTGGAGTCTGTTAAAGGCTTATAACTTCCAGGGGAAAACTTGGATGATAAATTGAGGTTAATTTTGGTCAACTTCACCACTTCTATTCAACACAGTAATAGAAGTCGCAACCAGAACAATAAGGCAAGAAAAAGAATTGAAAGGCATCCAAATTGACAAGGAAAAAGTAAAACGATCTGTTTGTAGATGACATGATTTTATGTAGAGAAAATCCTAAAGACTTGGCAAAAACAGTTAGAACTAATGAATTCAGCAAAGTAACAGAATACAAAGTCAATACACAAAAATAAGTTGCATTTCTGTACACAAACAATCTAAAAAGAAAATGACAAAAACAATTCCATTTACAACAGCATTGGAGAAAATAAAATAATTAAAAATGAACTTAAACCAACAAGGTGAAAGACTTGTACAATGAAAACTATAAAACTGCTGCGAGAAATTAAAGATGACAGAAATAATGGAAACACATCCCACATTCATGGATTAGAAGACTTCATATTGTTAAGATGTCAATAGTACTCAAAGCAATTTACAGGTTCTAATCAATCCCTATCAAAATCTCAATGACATTATTTTCACAGAAAGAGAAAAACCCAATTTAAAATTCATTTGGAATCTCAAGGGATCTGAATAGTCAAAATAATCATGAAAAAGAACAGAGCTGGAAAACACAAATTTCCTCATCTCAAAACTTGATTACAAAGCTGTAAAGTAAACCCTCACATTTATGCTAAAAAAAAACACACACACAAAAAAAAACATTTGGCAAGGGTGCTAAGACCATTCACTAAGGAAAAGACAAATGTTGCTGGGAAAACTGGATATCCACATGCAAAAGAATGAAGTTGGACTCTTACCCTAGCACCATATACAAAGATCAATTCAAAATGGATTAAGGATCTGAATGTAAGACGTAAAACAATAAGACTCTTAGAAGAAAACATAGTACAAAAACTCTACGATGTTGTGTTTGGCCATGAATTCTTAAATACGACACCAAAGACATAGGTAACAACAACAACAAGACAAACTGTACTATAGAAAAAAACTTTTAAAAATTGCACATCAAAAGACACTATCCACAGAGTAAAAAGGCAACCCACAGAATGGGGAAAATTATTTGCAAATCATATACCTGACAAGGTATGAATATCCAGAATATATAGAGAACTCCTGAAACTCAACAACCAAAATCAAACACACAATTCAAAAATGCCAAAGTGCTTGAATAGACATTTCCCCAAATTAGATATACAAATGGCCAATGAGCACAGGAAAAGATGTTCAACATTACTAATCATTAGGAAAATGCAAATCAAAACTACAATGAGATACCATCCATACCCATTAGGAGGGCACCTATCAAAATAACAGAAAACAAGTATTGGTGAGGATGTGGAGAAACTAAAACCTTTGTGTACTGTTGGTAGGAATATAAAATAGTATGTCAGTTCCTCAAAAAATTAAAATACAATTACCATATTATCCAGCAATTTTAAATCTGGGTATATATACCCCAAAGAATTGGAAACAGGGTCTTGAAGATTATATATATATATCAATAAATAAATGTAAGACCTAAAACAATAAGACTCTTAGAAGAAAACATAGTACAAAAACTCTATGATGTTGTGTTTGGCCATGTTCATAGCAGCATTAGTCACAATAGCTAATACATGGAAGAAACCCAAGTGTCCATCAACAGATGAATGGATAAACAAAATGTGGTATATACATACAATGGAATATTATTCAGCCTTAAGGAAGGAAATTCTGCACTATGTTACAACATGGGTGAACCTTACGGGCATTATTCTAAGTGAAATAAGCCAGTCATAAAAAGAAATAATTTATGATTCCACTCATATGAGGTACTTAGAGTAGTCAAAATCATAAAGACAGAAAGTATAATGATGGTTGGCAGAGGTTGGAGGAGGGCAAAATTTTGAGTTATTGTTTACAGGTATAGAGTTTCAGTTTTACAAGATGAAAGAGTTTTGGTGATGGATGGTGGTAATGGCTGCACAACAATGTGAATGTATTTAATACCACTGAACTGTAAACTTAAAAATGGTTAAGCTGGTAATTTTATGCTATGTGTATTTTACCACAATTTAAAAAAAAGAAATTTAAAACCCTGAATATTTATTTGTCTATTTCTTCCCCAATGTTAGCTGAACACTGTATCTCTAAAGATACAGTTGTTTAAGTGAAGTAAATATGAAAAGCTAAAGTTGTTCTGGTTTTCTTATTCAGTTAATTTGTACACAAATGAAAAAAATTCAGCCTTTTCAAATCTAATTAAAAATTAGTCTATTAAATAACATTATTTATCTTTTATCTACAAAAGAATCCCTTTCTTGCTGTCTCTCATACATACATATAATTCTATGCAACCTATTTTCAAAAGATTAACATAAGAAAACTAACTCTATCTCACACCATACATAAAAGTAAAAGATAGTATAAGACCTGGGAAAAAAATTAAAGTGCATGTTTCTCAAATCAGTCAGATGGGGAATATGTATGCATAAACACAAAACCAAACAAGCTAAAATATGCACCCTTCACCAAATAAGCACACTCACAAACTAACAAACAAACAAACAAAAACAGACAAGGCACAACAGTAAAAAGAATTTATAACAACAAAGAATCATTAACCACTATAAGCTGCTTCTATAAATCATATTTAAAAAAGTCAGCAAACATAATAAAAGAATATTCACAAAAGGCATACAAATGGGTCAGTAAACTTATAGAAAAAACATGCCAGCATTCAGAGAAATGAATATAAATCATCACATTCCTGGTAAAGGTCTTTTTCTGGTGGGTAGTTTGGCAATATGTTTCAAAAGCCCTGAAAATGTTTCTACTTCTTGATCCAGTAATTCCACTTCTAGGAATTAACCACAGAGGTAGCTATCGGTGAGTAGCTTAAATATTTGTTGCATATATATAAACAGGTACATTATAAAATATTTTTAAAAATCTTTACTATGAATTTGACTATGAACTTGGTATCACTTTTTAAATAACTCCTTCGGTAAAATGTTACAATTACATGGAAAACGATGAGGCTCACATCAACATTAGTTAGCTTAAAGAAATCTGTTTTTATATTATTTTCAAAACCACTGAAAAGAATTTTCTAACTTCATCCTGAGTAAGGCCAAAATTAACATAAACACACTCACAAAACAACACAGTTTATACACTCAATTGAGTGGAAGCAAAATCTAAGTACTCTTATTTATACCTTAGTACATATAAGGAAGGAAACTTAATACCATCTTTTCAAACTTTATAGATACTTACATGCAGAAGGATATTCACTACAGTATAGTCTTAAAGGAGCCCTGGTCGGGTTGTCAGTGGTTAGAGCATCAGCATGTGGAATGCAGGCTCTCGGGTTCAATTCCCAGTCAAGGGCATGTACCTTGGTTGTGGGTTCCCCAGCCCCATTGGGGGTGCATGCAGGAGGCATCCAATTGATGTCTCTCTCTCACATCGATTTTTTTTTCTCTCTCTCTCTTCCCACTGCTCCCTCCCTTCCATGCTCTGGAGAAATCAATGGAAAATGTATTCTTGGGTGAGGATTTAAAAAAAAAAAAAAGGAAACAAGCTGCCTACCAATAAACCACTCCCCCCTCCCAAAGGGCTATATAAATTATGGTACAATCATCCTAGGAAATATGTAGAGGTTAAAGTGGGTAAAATCAACTACTACTAGGAAAAGATGAAGACCTAGACTACTGAATGAGAAAAGCATCTTTCAAAGCTAACACACACACGGTTTCAACATTTCAAAGCAAAGCCATAGTGTATTTATGTAAATGTATACATGTATAAACATTACATGTATATACATATACATTATGTGTTTATGTGTATGTATGTACATGTACATATATTTATCTCCATACAAATGAATGTACATATGTAATTTGGGGGATTCTGAAAGGACAACAAAAAATGGTTCATTCTGAAAAAGAAAAATCCCTAAAAAATTATATATATAATTAGACTTTGATCCTTTTTAGTCCTTATAATTATTGAAAACCCCAAGGCGGTTGACCTGGTTTCCTAGTAAAATCACTCCATTCTCATGGTGTCATTTAATGTGGTTCTTTGGCTTCTGTATTTCTGCAAATTGGCAGCTGAATGAATTAGCAGTTTGATCAGTCTCATGTTCAATCCTTTTGACAAGACAATATGGTACTGTGTTCTTTAATCAAGAAGCACATAATATCTGGTTATTTCTTTTTTAAAAAATAAATCTTTATTGCTGGAAGTATTACATGTCCTTTTTCCCCCCACTGACCCCCTCCAGCCTGCCCCTGCCCCCGCTCCCAGACCCTCACCGCCTCATCGTCTGTGTCCATGGGCCATGCATATATGCATACAAAGTCCTTGATTGATTACTTCCCACCTACCCTCCCCCACCTTCCCTCGGGGATTCTGCACTCTGTTCCATGCTTCCAGGTCTCTGGATCCATTCTGTTCATCAGTTTTTTTTGTTACTTAGATTCCACATGAGTGAGATCATGTGATGCTTGTCTTTCTTTGACTGACTTATTTCACGTAGCATGAAACTCTCCAGGTCTCTTCATGCTATCTCAAAGTGTAAGAGATTCTTCTTTTTTATTGCTGCGTAGTATTCCATGGTATAAATGTACCACAGCTTTTTTATCTACTCATCTACTGATGGGCACTTGGGCTGTTTCCAGGTCTTAGCTATTGTGAATTGTGCTGCTATGAACACAGGGGTGCATACATTCTTTCTGATTGGTGTTTTGGGTTTCTTAGGATATATTCCTAGAAGTAGGATCACTGGGGCACATGGCAATTCCATATTTAATTTTCTGAGGAAACTCCATACTGTTTTTCATAATGGCTGCACCAGACTGCATTCCCACCAGCAGTGTACTAGGGTTCCCTTTTCTCCACATCCTGACCAGCACTTGTCGTTTGCTGATCTGTTGATGGTAGCCATTCTGACAGGTGTGAGGTGATACCTCATTGTCATTTTAATTTGCATTTCTCTGATGATCAGTGATTTGGGGCATTTTCTCATATGTCCCTTGGCCATCTGTATATCCACTTTGGAGAAGGGTCTATTTAGGTCCTTTGCCCATTTTTTAATTGAACTGTTTGTCTTCCTTCTGTTAAGTTGAATGAGTTCCTTATATATTTTGGATATTAACACTTTATTAGATGTATCATTGCCAAATATGTTCTCCCATACAGTGGGCTCCCTTTTCGTTTTGTTTATGGTTTCTTTTGTTATGCAGAAGCTTTTTATTTTGATATAATCCTATTTGTTTAGGAAACTAAATCCTACCTAGTTTCCTTTGCCTTAGGACCGTGGTTGGCAAACTCATTAGTCAACAGAGCCAAATATCAACAGTACAGAGATTGAAATTTCTTTTGAGAGCCAAATTTTTTAAACTTAAACTATTTAGGTAGGTACATTGTTATTAACTTAATTAGGGTACTCCTAGGGCTTAGGAAGAGCCACACTCAAGAGGCCAAAGAGCCGCATGTGGCTCGCGAGCCGCATTTTACCGACCACTGCCTTAGGAGATGTATCTGTAAACATATTGCTAGCAAAGAGAGATGTCTGAGATTTTGCTGCCTATGGTTTCTTCTAGGATTTTCATGGTTTCACAACTTACATTTAAGTCTTTTATCCATTTTGAGTTTATTCTTGTGTATGGTGTAAGTTGGTGGTCTAGTTTCATTTTTTTGCATGTGTCTGTCAAATTTTCCCAACACCATTTATTGAAGATGGTTATTTCTTTTTGTGATGCTAGCAGCTCTCGATACTCAATGACTAAATCAATTCATTCACTGGGTATTACAAAATGGTGACAAACTAATTCTATTAGTTTGTTTTAATTTATTAAATGGGTCCTATATAATAAAGAGGTAATATGCAAATTAACCCTCACGCCCTCACAAGA
>NW_005365371.1:4650107-4655913 GCF_000412655.1 Myotis brandtii
GGGTCAAGCAGGCCGGCAGGGGGGCAGTTAGGGGCAATCAGGCCAGTGGGGGGACAGTTTGGGGCAACCAGGCAGGTGAGTGATTAGGAGCCAGTGTTCCAGGATTGTGAGAGGGACATCCCACAAGGGGTCCCAGATTGGAGAGGGTGCAGGCTGGGCTGAGGGGGACCCCCCCCCCCGCACGAATTTTGTGCACCAGGCCTCTAGTACATATATAAAGAGACATTTCTCTTCACCTATAATTTGGTTGCCTAGTGGTATGATTAACACATGAACGAACAGGAAAAGTACTTGATTTTGTCCCCCCTTTTTTAACACCAGTTTTCAAGATAGATAAAAATTGGTTCCTTATCATCTTCCTAAGGTTTTTATATACCTAATCAATGCAATCCTGATAAAAATCCAATCTGGCTACCCCCCTCCCCACCTCCAGAAAATGACAAGCTAATCCTTATATTCATATGAAGCTGCAAAAGACCCAGAATAGTTAAAAACAATCTTGAAACAGAACAGCGAAGTATAAGACTCGTACTTCCCAATTTCAAAACCTTTCACAAAGCTACATTAATCAAAACTGTGATACTATCATAGGATAGACATATATGAATGAAATAGACTTAAGAGCCCAGAATGTAATATATCTTTACATTTATGGTCAACTGACTTTTCAACATGGCTGCTAAAACAATTTAATAAAGAAAGAATAGTCTTTCCAATAACTGATGCTGAGACAATTGGATGCAAAAGAATTAAATTAAATTAGATCCCTTCTGACACTATAGAGGGTATGGCAAAAGTATGTTCACAGTTGTTCATATGGAAAATAATACAATAAATTAAATAACACAAGAATAAAATCTGTGCTCTGCATGCTCACAACTGTAAATCTACCTTCGCCCCATCCTGTATATAAAAATTACTTCAAAATGAATCAAGATCTAAATATAAGAGCTAAATTATAAATCTCTTACAAGAAAACATAAGTGAAAATCTTTGTGACCTTGCATTAAGCAATGGTTTCTTAAGTAAGACACCTATAGCACACGCAACCAAAGGGGGAAAAAAGATAAATTTGATTTCATATAAATAACTTTTGTTCATCAAAGGACACTATCAAGAAAGAAAAAAGGTTATGTACAAGGGAACTCCTATAAGACTGTCAGCTGATTTCCTAACAGAAACTTTGCAGATCAGAAGGGATTGGTATGAAATATTCAGCGATGAAAAGCAGACCTACAACCAAGATCAGTCTACCCAGAAAGGCTATCGCGTAGAATTGAAGAAGAGATAAAGAGCTTACATTTCTCTAAAGAGAATATCAGGTGGCCAATAGATGATATATGAAAAGATGAGAAATGTCACCAATCATCAAAGAAATGCATATTAAAAACACAATGAGGTATCACCTGATATCTGACAGAATGGCTATAATAAAAAAAAAATCAAGTGTTGATGAGGATGTGGAGAAAAGGGAACCCTTGTAAACTGTTTGTGGGATTGCAGATTGTGCAGCCACTATGGAAAACAGTATGGAGGTTCCTCCAAAAATTAAAAATAGAACTGCTCTATGACTCAGCAATTCCACTTCTGTTATCTGTAAGCATCCAAAACACTAATTCAAAGATATATATACATCCTGAAATAATATATACATCCTGCAGCATTGTTAACAATAGCCAAGATATGGAAATAACCTCACTGTCCATCAATAGGCAACTGGATAAAGATGATGTGGTACATATATACAATGGAATATTACTTGGCCATAAAAATGAAATTTTACCATTTGCCACATCATGGATGGACCTAGAAGATATTATGCTAAGTGAAATAAGTCAGACAGATAAAGACAAAAATACCCTATGATTTTATTTGTATGTAGAATCTAAAATAAACGAACAAACAAACAAACAGGTGGGAAGGCGGTTGAGGGCTGGGTGAAAAAGGTGAACGGATGAAGAAGCACAAATTGGAAGTTATAAAACAGTCATGGGATAGTAAAGTACAACATAGAGAATATAGTCAATAAATTGTAATAACTATGTATGGTGTCAGGTGGGTACTAGTATAAGTTATATAAATGTCTAACCACTATACTGTATACCTGAAACTAATATAATATTGAATGTCAACTGTAATAGAATTTTTAAATTTTTAAATAAAGTCCATACATTTTGTGTATGAACAGTCCTCCTACACACACACACACACACACACACAGACAAATTTAAGAAGAACTCTGAGAACTGAAGGATATACTTAGTAGATATCCTGATGAAAAAAAGCCCATCAAGTTACCAGCACAACTAATAGATAAAAATCCACATCAGTGTACTTTACCTTCAAATTTCAAATCAACAAGATAAAGAAAAGACTAAAAGCTTTCAAAGAGAAAAAAAGCAGATTAACTTCAAAGAATGAGATAAACAGAATGGCTGCCACAGGAACACTGGAAGAAGATGACAATGGAATTAAAGCCTTTATAATATGATTATGATAGATGGTGATTTCCAACCCAGAGTTCTATACCCAAACTCTCAGTCAACTGTGAGAGCAGAATAAAGACATTTTCAGAATGCTAGATCTTAAAAACTTATCTCCCATGCACTCTACTAGTAGATTGGGAATTACAAAATAGTCATGGGGATATAAAATATAGTATAGGAAATGTAGTTAGTACTATTGTAATAACTATGTATGGTGCCAATTGGATACTGGAAATTTCAGGGGAACACTTTGAAAAGTATATGATTATCTAACCACTATGCTGTACACCTGAAACTAATACAATATTGAATGTAAACTGTAATTGAAAAATTAAAAAAATACATTTATGTCCACATAAAAATTTGTACATAAAAGTTCATAGCATCTTTATTCACAATACTCCAAAACTATTAACAATTCAAATGTTCATCAGCAGATATGAATAAACAAAATATAACATATCCTTATAGTGAAATATATCTTTGCAATAAAAATAAAACCACTGACGTAAGCAACCACCTAAATGACTCTAAAAAGAATTATGCTGAGTTAAAAAAAAAAGTCACATAAAGATTACTTACTGTATGAACTCATTCACATAAAGTTTTTTGAAAGTATAAAATTATTTAAAGTGACAAAAAGCAGATGAGTGGTATCAGGTGGGGATTGGAAGGTTGAATGGGATACAAAGGAGCACAAAGAACCTATTTGGAATGAGAGAAATATTCTGTAACTTGATTGTGGCAGTGGTTTCATAGGAGTTTACAACTACAAAAACTAATCCGATTGTACACTTTACATGGATGAAGTTTAATGAACAAACATTACACCTCAATAAAAATAATTAAGTAAAATAGTAAATTTCTGTATATCTGTTGGAAAAGATCAGATTCCCAACAGCAACAATAACAAAGAGAGAACTTAAAGGACTCAAATCTCTATGAAGAAAACTTCAAAATTCTACTGAAGGGAATAAAGAAACATTGAATAAATGAAAAACACAGTTGTTCTTAGATAAAGGTCAAATGTTTTAGTAGTTTGAATTTTCAAAATAAATTCAATGTGTCTGCAATCAAAATATCAATATGGATGAGAATGCTTGACAGGGCATTAGTAATCATCATTTGAAAAAACTATTGATTTTTCTCTCTCCCCTTCCTCTCTGAAATCAATAAAAATATATTTTTAAAAGAGAAGTCAATACATATGGAAATTTAATAATCTGATAAGAACAATACTTTATTTTTTATTTCCCCTTTTTATTATTGGGGTGACAATGGTCAACAGGAACATATAGGTTTCAGGTGTGGGTTTCTATGTTACAAGTCCTGTGTACTGTACCATATGCCCAAGAATAATATTTTAAACTAGAGGCCCGGTGCACAAAATTCATGCATGGCGAGGAAGAGGGGCATCCCTCAGCCTGGCCTGCACCCTCTCACAATCTGGGACTGCTGGTTCCTAACTGCTCACCTGTCTGCCTGCCTGATTGCCTCTAACCACTCTGCCTGCTTGATTGCCCCTAACCACTCGCCTGCCTGCCTGATCATCCCTAACCACTCTGCCTGCCTGCCTCATCGCCCCTAACCACTCTACCTGCCTGCCTGCCTGATCCTGATTAACTCCTCGTCTGCCTGCCTGATCGCCCCTAACCACCTCTGCCTCAGCCCCCGCTGCCGCAGCTTTGTCCAGAAGGACGTCCATAAGGTCATTTGGCCATCCGGTTTAATTAGCATATTATGCTTTTATTATAATAGATCAGTGGGGGAATGATGAATTACTAAACTATTAAATGGATTATTTGGAAAAAAATCAGTCTTCCTCCAGGATAACTTAAAAAAAAAATTTTTTTTAAATTAGATGTTAGATCATAGACCTAAATATAAAGAACTGAGTCAAAAACCACCAAAACAAAACAGGGGTAAATCTGTTCTCACCCTTAGAATGGTGACGTCTAAGTCCAGAAACAGTATCTAGAAACAAAAAAAGACTAATAACTCTGAATAAAGTTTAAAACTTCTATATCACCAACATAAAAAGAAAACTCTAACTGGTTGGGAGGGGAGCCTAATCAGATTATAAAAGAGCCAGTTTTTTCAATATATAAAAGTCTGACAAATCAATTTTTAAAATGAATAAGAGACAAAAACTAACAATTAATATAAAAAGAAATTTTAAAAAGCCAGTAAACAATATGAAAAGATGTTCACCCTCCCACTCATAAAGAAATACACTTAATATCTGGGCAGATCAACAAAAACATAAATGCCTGATAATACCTAGTGCTGATGAGAGAGTGGAAATATAGAAACTTTAACCTGAGTGAAAATATAAATGAGAACAGCTTTTCTTGTCAGCAACTTAACATTATAGAAATGTAAAAGTTGTCATTACTTCCAAATATTACTGTTTATATAAAGTACAAAATAATATATAAGTCAAATTAGAACTGGTATTATTTTAAAGCTATAGTGATTAAGATAATGTATATTGGCATATGGCTAGACAAACTGATATGTGGAATTAAAAAAAAAATCCAGAAACAGGCTTATATATGGGATTTTTTACACAGTACAGCTCACTGGGAGAATGGAAAGAATGTCAGTAAATGGATAGCAATTGGAAAAAAAAATGAGATGCCACCAAAACAAAAATGAATTTCAGGCAAATTAAAGACTTAATGTAAAAGTCAAAACTATAAAACTCTTAGAACCCAATACAAGAGATTTTTTTGAGTTCCAGCTATCAAAGACTATTCAAACCAAGACATGAAATGTGTAAAAAACTTAACAGAAAAGCCTGGTAGTTTAACATAAAAATTGCCTGATCCTAATCATCAAAAGACATCAAAGAAAGAATGGACAAAACCACCACAAACCATAGAACAAGAAAAAGTATTGCTAACCTTTATAACCAAAATATGTATACCCAGAATCTATTTTTAAAACTGCCTACAAATAAGTAAGGAAAAGAAAAACCAACGAAAAAGTGGGCAAAAGAAATTAAGTCACATCATCATTATCTAGTGACTAAAAATGCAAAACCATACCATTTATTATTTAGTAATTTATTTTTTAAAAAGCCAAGAGAATTCCAAATACAGAATTCAGAGTTATGATTAATAAATAGGAAAGAAATAGGATGGGACCCGATGGTGCAAATGGGACTTGTAAACTGGACTAGGTAGTATTCTTTGATTATTCTGAATGCTATGCAGAGATTCTTTTTTTTTTTTTCAACCCTCACCTGAGGATATGTTTATTGATGAGAGAGAGAGAGAGAGAAAGAGAGAGAGAGAGAGAGAGAGAGAGAGAGAAGA
>NW_005365371.1:4656088-4679449 GCF_000412655.1 Myotis brandtii
GAGAGAGAGAGAGAGAGAGAGAGAGAGAGAGAAAGATGGAGATGGAATCATCGATCCCTTGTCTCCTGCACGTGCCCCAACTGGGCATCTAACCCACCAACCTAGGTATGTGCCTTGACCAGTGATCAAACCTGCAAATTTTCTGGTGCACAGGGCAACAATCCAACCAACTAAGCCAACCAGCTGAGGCTATACACAGATTCTTTACATCTAACATATATTTCTTACATAGTGGTTTATCTTTACTCAATATTTAATGCAAATTTTACACAACATGCAAATGACTAATAAACTATACTTTTAAAACCTTTGATATACCATTAGGGTATAGGGCAGTGGTTCTCAACCTTCTGGCCCTTTAAACACAGTTCCTCATGTTGTGACCCAACCATAAAATTATTTTCGTTGCTACTTCATAACTGTAATGTTGCTACTGTTATGAATCGTAATGTAAATATCTGATATGCAGGATGGTCTTAAGCGACCCCTGTGAAAGGGTCGTTTGACCGCCAAAGGGGTCGCGACCCACAGGTTGAGAACCGCTACTCTAGGGTGTCACAGCGGACTTGAGTGTAGTCTTCTGCTTCTCAGGGATTAAGCAATTCTAGCTATTGCAAGGGTTACTTCTCCATAATTTTTCCCCCGCTTCAGGTCCTCCATATAGCAAAGAGGAAGTTTACTTTTATATACAGAATAAAATTCATTCTATCTTTGAATAAGTAATCATTATTGCATCATCCTTCAGATACCACCTTTGTAGTCTTTTTTTCTTAAGTTTTCATTTTTCACAGTTGGAAATTGAGAATTTTTAACTTTCTGCCTGGGTTGAAAAAAACCCAAGGTCATCCACAGGTCCAATGATTTTCGAGGATTTATGAGACTGATCAGTTATACTCACAACTATCATTTATCACAATGAAGATACAAATAAAAATCAATAAAGGGAAAATGTACATGTGGTGAAGTCTAGGGGAAATTGGGAGTACACTTCTACAGTTCTCTCCCAGTAGAGTCACACAGGATGCCCTTAGTTTTCCCAGCCACAAGTTGTGGTAACACGTGAAATACTGCCAACCAGGCAAGATTGTGAGAGACTTAGAACCCAGGGTATTCACTGGCAGCTGGTCACGTTGTCCAGGCCTCTGTCTAGCACTCATTAAAATTCTAGACTCCCAGAAGGAAATGTTCAGCATAAACCATACTGTTTGCACAAACAGTTTAGGGACAGTGTACCACTCTTATCAGTCAGTGGTGGGGATCTTCTTGAAATCTAAGTTCCCAGACACCAGGCAAAGACCAAATTTGCAAGCAGGCCTTTTCAAGGATAGCAATTTAGGTTATGTTAACTCTTTTCTGCATACCACCAATAATGGGAAAGAGAAGAAGAAAACTGCCAAAGACATTTTACAATTACGAGCTGATCAGAAGATGAATGAAAATAAAGTGAACAACACTGTCGATTAATAATGATGGTTAATTTGAATGTGTAAGTGAAATCTGAGACGATAAGTCTTCAGATGACAATATTCTAAATGAATTTTCTGAAATTCAAGAATAAGATGAGTGATGCCCTGGCCAGTGTTGCTCAATGATTAGTGTGTCAGCCCATGCACCAAAGGGTCACGGATCCCATTCCTGGTCAAGGGCATGTACCTGGGTTACAGGTTCCATCCCCAGCCCCAGTTGGGGTATATGTAGGAGGCAACTAATTGATGAATCGATGTATATCTCCCACATCTCTCTTTCTCCCTCCCTCCCTCTTTCCACTGTCTCTAAAAATCAATGGAAAAAATATCCTTGGGTGAGGATTAAAAAAAAAAAAAGAATAAGCTAACTGAAAAACTAAGGACAGAAAGTGTCGAGTAACACTCCCTCCACGTTCTGCGTAGAGTAGGGTTCGGTATCTGAAAGAGGAGCCGCACAGCAAATGAAAGAAAAAGACACGAGATAATTTTGCAATATTGGGGGACCAGGCGGGCAAGTCCCGAAGGACTTCCACCCATGCTCAGGCTGCTCCAATCTTTTATTGATCTGGAGTAGCCCTTAGGGTAAGGAAGTTTCAATGACACACAGATCAGCAATTTCCAGGAGTAGACAAAAGTATCTGATTAACTTATCAATAGATTTCCGAGTGTAGGCAGAGTAACTGATTAACAATAATCAACAAGGATCTACATAACTATCTAAGGAATTAAAGGAACTAAGGTGGGGATGCTTCAACTATTATTACCTAAATTAACTGAGTGGTTCCTAGATTAACTGGGTGGTGCAGTTCTGACCTTTGCTAGGACTTAAAAGGTTACTAGCTTTTGGGGGTCTCTGTCTAAACTCAGCTAGTGAAGACAATGAATGGACTCCGGCAAGAAAGGAAATATCAAATTTTCATTCACTGAGTTCAGGATTTTATCATAAAACTAGAGGCCCGGTGTACGGATTCATGCACTGGTGGGGGGCGTGGCCAGTGGGGATCGGCCCATTATGGGAGCACCGCTCATCTTGGTCAGCCAAGAGGCTGTGGACCCACCCTCTGAGCAGCTGCTGAATGAGGAAATTAGTCTGAGCTAATATTTTGGGGTTATGTCTTGGGTAAAGGCGTGTTCTGTGTCCTGGAAAAACCTGGCGGAGAGCTTTGCACCCCAAAGCCACTCAGTGAATGTCCTTGATGTGTGATACCAGGTCGGTGATACCATCGGGGATATTCAGGGCAGCCGTGCTCCAGGATCCTCAGCCATCGGGACAGCCACCCCTGGGGGGAGGGGAGGGTCCACAGTCACGTCCCTCTTGCCACTTGCCTATGCCAGCTCCCCGTGTTCTTTCTAGAACACACCTTAGAGGGCCTGCATCAGCTAGTGGGGTCAGGCCAGAGTCTGGATTGTCTCAGGTATTTGATAGGTGCAGAGACTCGGCCTTACCCTGGGCCTGCTAGCAGCTGCTCCTATTGTAGGAGCAACCACTCATCCTGGTCAGCCGAGTGGCGCTCCCACTGTGGGAGTACACTGACCACCAGGGAGCAGGTCCTGCATTGAGCGTCTGCCCCCTGGTGGTCAGTGTGCGTCATAGCGACTGATTGACCGGTCATTCTGCCGTTTGGTCGCTGGGCTTTTATATAGATACTAGAGGCCCGGTGCACGGATTCATGCACCAGTAGGGTCCCTTGGCCTGCTCTGTGCCCTCTTGCAATTCGGGACCCCACTGGTGCACAATCGGGACTGGGGAGGGACCAGGGGAGGGCTCCAGGGTATGTCAGGCCTGGTGTCGCCCAGTCCTGATCTGCCAGATCCCAGCAGCAAGCTAACCTACTGGTCGAAGCGTCTGCCCCTGGTGGTCAGTGCGCATCATAGCTACCAGTTGAATGGTCAAATGGTTGGACAGTCGCTTAGGCTTTTATATATGTAGACTAGAGGCCCAGTGCATGAATTCATGCACAGGTGGGGTCCGGCTGGCCTGGCCCCAAATGGGGCGGATGGGGGTCAGGCCTGTTGGGAGGAGGAGATGGCGGGAGGTTAGCCAGCCGGTCCACCCCATCGGGGCCTGATCAGGGCTGGGACGGCTGGGGAGAGGGGCTGTGGGCTGATCGAGGTGGTGGGGGCTGATTGGGGGTGGGTCCAGCTGTGGGGAGGGGCTATGGGTGGTGGGCCGGCTGGCCCCACCCCTGAATGGGGTGGCAGGACCAATTGGGGGCCAGCGTCCTGGGGGAGGGTCCATGGGTGGTTGGTTATTGTCCCTGCCCCTGATCAGAGTTGGAGGGCCCATCAGGTGTGGGGCCGGCTGGGGGGAGGGGCTGCGGGAGGTTGGTCTGCAAGCCCCACCTCCTATTGGTGTAGGGGCATGTGATCAGGGGCAGGGCCAGCTGGGGGAGGGGCTGCAGGCCGATCAGGTGGTAGGGGCCCAGCATGGGTAGGGCCAGCCAGGGAGAGGGGTTGCAGGCCAATTGGGGGGGTGGGGACCCAGCAGGGACAGGGCTGGCCAGGGGAAGGGGCTGCAGGAGGTTGGCTGGCCAGCCCCACCTCCCGATCGGGCCAGTTCGCTGGCCGCAGTGGGCGTCATAGTGACCGGCCATTCTGGTCATTATGGTGTTCCAGTCGCTGGCTTTATATATATATAGATCATTTAAAAATCAGTCAAAGTAGGTGATATTAATAGAACTGTGAACTCAGGATGGGTAAAGGACAATAATCAGATGTATCTTTGTATTAATTACAATCTACCTATTTTACATATTTGCAAAGCCTTGAAACATACCAAAGAATCTATGAGGTAAGTATCCTCACCCAAGAAGTTACTCATTACAATGCTCCATCCCTTTCAATTTATATTTGGTAGCACTGGTTCTCTTACAATACTGCCTCAGTCTGCAAGTTTGAGGAATTGAAAATTACTATCAGTATCTAGTTTCATGGACCTTGATCTTGTAGAGTTAAAAGAAACATAAAGAAAACTGCCTGCCGGCCGCCATCTTGGCTGACAGTTAATTTGCATAAGGATATGCTGATTAGCCAATGGGAAGAGTAGCGGTCGTACGCCAATTACCATGTTGCTCTTTTATTAGTGTAGATTTTGTGACAAGAACTTGGACCATCCCTGTATCCTGAAAGTAAGTGTGACAGTATCCTCTTATTTTTTATAATTATGCACCATGATTTGCTTTGTGCAACTTATAAGTAGATAACTGTTGAAGGTAGCTACATACACAGGGTGAATGAAGGAAACAGATAATGCAAAAATAAAAAAAGTCACTAGGTTGATCATTCTAACTGGTGTCAAATCTAAAAATGAAATGCCTTGTGATTAAAGGTCAAAGATAAATGAATGTTGTCCTTTCTATTACAAAATCACAGCCATCAAAATTCATAAAAGTATTGTGCTTTGATGTCAAATGAAGACCAAAACCTATCTGACATCTGGAATCAGTACGTACCAAATGGATATATATTGCATGTTCATGCATGTTAGCTGATTAATGGTTAGTTACATTCAAAGGACATTGAACATTTTGGGTATAAATACCTAAAAAAACCAAATGTGTTATATACATATAATGGAATGCTATTCAACTAAAACAAATGTACTACGAATACAGGCAATGATATGGATAAAACTCAAAATAATTAATCTGAAAGAAGCCAGGCTAAAAAAATAGAACATAATTTCATTTAAATAAAACTCTACAAAATTCATATTAATCTATATGACAGAATCAAACCAGTAGTAGTCTGGAGGAGACGGGGGAGGACGTGATTGGAAAAAAAAAAGCTTGTGGAAAGTTTTGGGAATAATGGGTATGTTCACTATTTTGATTGTTGTAGTGATGGTTTCATAGGTGTATACATACATATGTCAAAACTTACAAAATTGTACCCTTTGAATAGATACAGTTTATTGTATGTCAATTATATCTCAACTAGAGGGCTGGTGCATGAAATTCGTGCATGGGGGGAGGGGTGTGTGTCCCCTAAGCCCAGCCTGCACCCTCTCTAATCTGGTACCCCTTGGGAGATGTCTGACTGCCGGTTGAGGCCCAATCCCCGGGATCAGGCCTAAACCGGCAGTCGGACATCCTTCTCACAATCCTGGACTGCTGGCTCCTAATCACTCACGGCCTGGTCGCACCACGCAGCCTGCTGTTCAGTCGTCTGGTCATCCCTTACTAACCCCCCTACCAGCCTGGTCGCCCCATGCAGCCTGCTGCTCAGTCGTTTGGTCGTCCCTCACTAACCCCCTGCCGGCCTGGTCGCCCCACGCAGCCTGCTTGTTCAGTCGTTTGGTCGTCCCTCACTAACCCCCCTACCAGCCTGGTCGTAGGCAGCCATCTTGTGAGGGTGTGAGGGTTAATTTGCATATTACCACTTTATTATATAGGATAAAGCTGATTTTTAAAATTAGGTTGGTTTGCTAATTTAGATTCTAATTTAAAATGTATAATGAAAATTTTCCTTATTCCTTCATTGCTCTGAAAATTATTTATAAAAAGACTTACAATATTTAAAAATGAAAAAGAATGGCAATAAAAAATAAAAGGATGACAAAGAGTGATAAATAATTCTCTAGGTACACTGAAGGTTAAATGACTGTTTGCTAAGATAAATGACAAAGGCAGTCGATATAGAAGATATCTAACTTTAACAAAAATAAGGGGGGGGGCATAATGGAATTTATGACAATCATAACTTACTTTATTTTCAAATTTGTAAAATTTGTTCAACTTGCATTGTGTTTTTTTCTCTAAAACCAAATTGAGAATACCTTTTTAAAAATTCTGCCAGGAGCTTCCAGTGGTCTGTGTTTCACACCTCTTAATGACTATGAAATTCTAGGGAAGATTTCTTTTACATGTATTTTAAGTCCAGCAAATGCCAAAAGTAGCTTAAGACAGATTAGTTATTTTTAAAAAACACAGGTGTACTATTGGAACAAAACCCACTCCTGGTCCTTAAGTCCAGAAAAAAAAGTAGCCAATTTGTTTCCCTCCTAAAACTTTATGTTGTCAAGTAAAAGTTATTATTATTTTCTACTTCTGTAAAACTAAAAAGTAATCAGGAAGTATAGCTTCTGCTGCTAATATGCTTTTATTTATTTTTTTAAATATATTTTATCGATTTTTTTACAGAGAGGAAGAGAGAGGGATAGAGAGTTAGAAACATCGATGAGAGAGAAACATCGATCAGCCGCTTCCTGCACACTCCCTACTGGGGATGTGCCTGCAACCAAGGTACATGCCCTTGACCGGAATCGAAACTGGGACCTTTCAGTCCGCAGGCCAACGCTCTATCCACTGAGCCAAACCGGTTAGGGCTGCTAATATGCTTTTATAGAGATAGTTTCTAATTGATAAGTTGTATTTTGTCCAAAAATAAGTATTTTTCATTATTTGAAACAACTTGAAATAATCTAAATTATGATCCAAAAGCCAACCACTAAAAAGTTCACTTAATACATTAGTTCAAACATAGCCATCAAACACACACATATACACACATGCATATGTATACATGATACTGTTTGAAATTAAAATTCAGATTACCAAAACATTCTGTTTTTCTTCCTTAGCTTCCATTACCAAAGACATGCTCAAGATGTACATTCTTCTTTGTAGTAGCAAATAGGCAAAGGGTGGCCAAAGTGAAACAGAGGGTACCTTTCTTAATCTGAAAATTTAAATAACTTTTAAATCAAATGTTCTTAAATCAGAGCACCCTTACTTTTTCTTTTAGTAATCTACACTGATAGAATATGTTCAAATCAAGGTTATGAATGCTTGGTAAACTTTATAATAAAATGTTTTCCAAGATTATGATGTATCATAAAAATTTTACATTCCAAACTTCCCTCATTTGCTCATGGAATTTTGAAGTCCTAAGTCTTCCTTAATAAGGACCTTGTTTAGGGCTGAATTGTGTTCCCCAAAATTCATATGTTAAAACCCTAAGTCCTAGTATGTCAGTATATGACTGTACTATATGTAAAAATAGAGCCGTTAAAGATGTGATTAAGTTAAAACTAGAGGACCGGTGCACGGGGGTGCACCAGTGGGGTCCCTCGGTCTGGCCTGTGGGGATCAGGCCGAAACTGGCTCTCCAACATCCCCAAGGGGTCCCGGATTGCGAGAGACCGGTTCTCAGGTGACGCACCCTGGAATCGGGCTTCCTCCTCTCTGGTTCTGGGTGCGTCACCTGAGAACCACAGCTACCAAGTCACCGCAGCTCGGCAGCTCCTGTGTTGAGCGTCTGCACCCTGGTGGTCAGTGTGCAATCATAACTACTAGTCGGCCACTCAGATGGTCAGCCGGTCACTTAGGCTTTTATATATATAGATTAGGCCATTAGAGTATGATAATCTAATCTGACAGGTATGCTTATAAGAAGAGGAAATGTGGATACACGGAGACACGCATCAAGGGGTACCTGTGCAGAGGTAATAGCATAAGAAAAGACAACAAGAGGATGCCATTTGAAAGCCAAGGAGAAAGACCCGAGAGAAAAGCAACTCTACCAGCACCTTCCTTCATCTTAGACTTCCAGCTTCTAGACTACTAAGAAAATTTTGTTGTTTAAGCCACTCAGTCCATGGTACTTTGCTATGGCAGCCCTGCAAACTAATAGAGGGCTTAAAAAGCAATCACTAATAAATCCTATGCAAGTTTTCATTCCAATATTCTCACTGACAGAATTTCTAAATTTATAGCTATCAAGGAGAAACATTACAGGAAGGAAATATGATTAGAATATAAAATCCATGAGAGCAGAATTTCCTTTGTTCACTAATACATCCCCAATGCACAGATGCTCAATAAATAATTACTTAATGAATAAGTAAATGCATGGATCAGTAAATGAGTGGCTATGATTTTCTTTGTATAAATTACAAAGACATATATACTGTTGTAACTTCTGAAATAATGCCACTGTCTCAATGTTATATATTCAAACAAGTATTTGTTTTAAAGTGAAATATTCTTTCAAAACTTACTGTCAAATTTTCCATTTGTAAATCAATTGTGAAAAAGAAAATTTCACAAATACATTCTTCAAGGACATAAGAAAAACTACATTCCAAAACAATAGATTTTCAAATAAATTAAAAGGCTAATTATTAACATACCACAGTATACTAGTATAGTTCTAAATGGATATGAGAGAACAGTAAACAAGCAACTATTTCTAGCTGCAGACTTATTATGGACCCATTGCTATCAGCAAAGTGCTACTAGAAACTATTTGCCAATACATGAAAGAATTATTTATTTTAATCCATTCACTTTAAGGAAGGAGTGTAATATAGCATGCTGAAAGGCTGAGGAATTGCTGGAGTCCCAGAATCACTGAAGAATACTTTTCTCCTTTGGAGGAACCATGCAGTTAATAAAAAAGGATTCCAAAATAGAACAATACACTAAAGATATCTGTTCAATGTCAAAGTTTGGCAATGCAGCACAGCCAAGAGAAAGTACTTTTAATCTTAGAACAAGGAGGAAGATATTAGACAATGTTTGTGCTTAACTTCAATTACTGTTCAAATTCATTTTAATCCAATTAGAATGCATCATTCATTACAGTATATTTTCTCAATTTGAAATCTATTTGGAAACTGTACCCTTAAATAAAAATATTTTGTCACCTATTAATGCTTAGTAAACTGGTTTAAAGAAACCCTTAGATACTATATACCTTAATCCAAGGCTAAAGGGACATACTCCTTATACTTCAGGGCATAAATAACGAACCCATAGATAGCTTTTTGCAACGTCTACTTTTGCTTCTAAAGGTTGGAGCAAAGACGTCCAAGAAGTGAAAAGAGAGCCTAAACTGCCCTACCCGTTTTGGCTCAGTGGATAGTGTCTGCCTGCAGACTGAAAGGTCCCAGGTTCGATTCTGGTCAAGGGCACACGCCAAGGTTGTGGACTAGATCCTCAGTAGTGGGCATGCAGGAGGTAGCCAATAAGTGATTATCTCTCATCACTGATGTTTCTCTCTCTCTCCCGCTCTCCCTTCTTCTCCGAAATCAATAAAAATCTACACACACACACACACAAGCCGAAACTGGACTTTACTGCTTTATTTAGCATTCTCTATTAGCATCGCTGAAATTAATCTAACTTCAGTAAAACAATACTGCACTTATGCACTAAGTCAGACACTGTAGGTTGCTCCACCCAAAGCTATAATTTCTTTATCTTGCTTTTCTCTAATTCAGAGGCTATCAAAGCTAAATACTACTTTCCTACTCTCCCTTAGTACTGAGAGTCCATGTGAAACAGTTCTAATGAATGAAATAAAAGCAAATGCTTTCTAGCTGCATAAACCACACCTGTTCCCCCTTTCCACTTCCTCTTCCTGTTTTTAGGGCTGGAGCTCCAACAGTCTCAAAATGAGACAAAGGGCGAGAGAAAAACAGATAAATCAGTAGCCGTAGCAGTTTGATTAAATAAAATACATCCGCTGATTAAATTAGAAAAAGTAAAAGTCCACTTGTTTAAAGCCATTGTTAGTTTAGTATTTAATTATTTGCAATCACAATCTAAGCATAAGTGAACTAAGTAAATGGCCCATACTGTTTAAATCTATGCTGTAAGGCTTTCCCCCACTGGGGGTAGGGGCAGGGTGTAGGTAAAAAGGGAAGGGCAATTATATAACTGTAAGGCAATGTTTTCTCAAACTTTTCTACTAAATGTCTTGTAATAGGCACAAAAAAAAAATCATTACTTTAAGATATGAAAGACATAGCAAAGAGTCATAACTATGCATACAGTATTTCTTAAAAACCTTACCAGTATCTTTAACCTTACACAAATCTCACATATACAATTACATATACAAATTAAATGACATGTCACAAGTTTCAATATGAAAATAAGATTTTAAAGCCTCTTTTTCTTATTTAAAAACTAGAGGCCCAGTGCACGAAAGTTGTGCACTGGGGAGAGGGGGCAGGGGGGGTCCCTAAGCCCGGCCTGTGGCCTCTCACAGTCCAGGACCCCTCACTCCTTACCAATCAGCTCACTGGTCCTTAGTGCTGCCGCGGAGGCAGGAGAGGATCCCGCCACGGCCGCTGCGCTCACCAGCTGTGAGCCAACTTCTGGCTGAGCCACACTCCCCCTGTGGGAGCGCAATGACCACCAGGGGGCAGCTCCTGCATTGAGCGTCTGCCCCCTGGTGGTCAGTGCGCATCATAGCGACCAGTCGTTCCGGTCGTTCCGCTGTAACGGTCGCTTAGTCTTTTATTATGTAGACTAGGGGCCCAGTGCGCGAATTTGTGCACCCTGAAAGGAACTGTGAGCCATGAGGCTGTGGTAGGCACAGGGATGGGTCTCAGCCCATCATCTGTGCCCCCGCCCAGCCCCTCCCACCATGGCTCCTGGCACCCTGTCTGCTGGCAGCCCTACTCCCACCGCCACTGCTCCCACACGCTGACGGCCTCGGTGCCACTCGCACCCACTGATGGCGCGCAGCGATTGGGGCTGGCACCAGCAGCAGGTGCGAGTGAGGCCGGCGCCATCAGCGGGTGTGAGCGGCGGCTACTGCCCCGATTACCCCTCAGGAGCAGGGTGAGGTGGAGACCTCAGGGGCAATCAGGGCCGGCATCTGCCACTCGCACCTGCTGATGGCACTGAGCAATTGGGACTGGCACCAGCACAGGCAGCAGGTGCGAGTGGCGGTTCCGGCACTGGCTGCAGGTGCGAGTGGGGCCGGCGCTGGCAGCAGGTGCGAGCGCCGGGTGGGACCGCGGTGCGTGGGAGCAAAGAATTTCCAGTAACCAACAGAGGCTTGCCCCGATGACAGTGCCCACCTTGGTCTGGTGCCCCCATTCACCTGCTCCACCATCCCATCATGGCCGATGCCTGCCATTTTCTGAACACGCCCCCTGGTGGTCAGTGCACGTCATAGTGACCAGTTGTTCTGCCGTTTGGTCTATTTGCATATTAGCCTTTTATCACATAGGATATGTTCAAGAAAAATTTATGTTATAAAATGACTTCTTGGTACCACAAAACACACCATATTTGTTCCTGAAGCTACTTGTACCAAGGCCAAAAATCATATCTGTAAAAGGAACTATATCAAGGTTTAAGACCTTAGAAGGCACTCATAAAAACCTTACTGACTTTTTACTGGGCGTGTTTTCATCTCTCTGGGATTCTCTCACTTTAATAACTACTGAAATCAAATATACTTTAATGCCCTATTACAAAAAACTTTATGACAGCTTCCCTTAGGAACCATTACTAAAAGCAAGAATTTGTAAGAGCTTTTACTCTTAAAAGCATATTATGGAAGAACAAAAAAAATGTAGCTTCCTTTATGAAATACAAGTTTCTGATCCTAACACAGCTAATTTCCTTCTAGGTAATCTTAGGCTCTGGTCTTACTGCATCTACTATGTTGAAATAGCTAATCCTAACCTAAAGAATTGGCACTCTCTTAGAGTCACCATAAGTTTGTTCATTTTTGTTAACATCCATCCCCAAGGAATTGCATTATAGACAGCTTGCAAATCTCTAAGAATCTGAGTGCTCTCTGCACTCTCCCCACATTTCTAAGGGTCTTTTCTCTGAGTTCTAAGCAAGCCTCTTTTTGGAGACTGACACTAAAAATTAACTCATCTTTTGGTGATATTGCTTCATCTACCCACCTACCCACACACAGCCACATGCACCCACACACCCACAAGCACATGCCCACAGGACAGCACATACACACAAAAGCTTTAAGATTATATAGTAAACAGATGATTGCTTCCTCACAATAATGTATTAATGTAACTATCTTGGATGGATGTCTCATAAGATATTTCATTTCTAACAAACAAGATGGTACCTTTTATTACTTTTCAAAAGTTCCCAACAACAAATAAAAGTACTAACTGTATTTTTAAATGTTATTTGGAATTTTAAAATTCCTATTTATCTATAAACTAAGGAAGCAAACACTAATAACTGATATTAAAAGTACCAGTGCTATCAGAAAATAAATTTCCTGCATATTGATAGTATGTTTATACACTAGAAAGATTTGTTTACCCTTATTGTTTAAAGCTATTTCTAATATGTACTAATCAAAAGCTGTGGGATAATTTCTATTTTTTGTTGATATTTTCCCTGACCCCAAAATGTGCCTTGCTTTGATTGCATATTTAAAAAAAAATTATTTAAAATTTAGTTGTATTTATTGTAAAACTTTAAATTTTGAATATATAAAAATACCTTAATGAAAAATGCAACTAGAACCAAGTAGTCTTAGAAGCTCTATTTCTGTATACAGTCTTTTGTCAATACTACCAGCTATAAAATTCAAAGTGTGGAAAAAGGCCTTTAAAAATTCTATCCACAGAAGTTTAAGTAAAGAAAAACATTATTTTATTACCCAAATTAAATTACCTAATGATTTTCTAAGTAGATAAGTATAATAACTTAGATGCCCTTCTAACTATAATTACAAAGTATGACCACAGCAAGAAATTTTCAGTAAAATATTTTTTTCACACCAAGGGGCAACCAAGAACCTCAAGTGGTAGTTTGTAATGAATACCACAGGATGGATCTAAAGTGGTTTAAATGATTTAAGGGTTTGGGGGTGATAGAGATTAAAAATTCTATGGTATGCTACTTCGTTAAAACTGATTCTAGGATAAAAATAGCATTCTTAAAACTTCTTATAATACTTCTTCATAAGGTGTTTAATTTGTCTAAATATAAAAAGGGAAATTTCAGTATGGTTAACTTTATAAAAATATTGTTTGAAAAATTTTAAACCCTTTTCCTAAAATATCCTGTTGTGCATACTACACAAAAAAAAGCAGGCTTAACACTCGGAAAACAAAACTGTAACTGGAGCTATTAAAACCCATGCATATGAATTTTATACCACCTCACGGTTTAATGACCAATACAAGTGTTAAAACAAACTCATAAAAAAGCTATTTCTATAAGTAGAATATTTTTTTCTTGCACAACCACTTCCAAGTTATATTTCAGAATATTTCAGAAAACATCACTTGGAAAATAAGAATTCTCTGGAACTACAAGGAGTTTAAAGTGGGGGTAAGGGGAAAATTTAGGTGACCAGAAAAGCAATCTATTCTTTAATGAAGGTGTAAAGAAACCTGTTTCAGTATAATTTTTTCAGTCAACTAGCAATTTGGAGACCTCTCTACATCATCAATTAGGAAGTTTCAGTCCTATGAAAACTAAGAAAGAGCTTTCATTCAAAATAATACTTCAGAATAAGTAATTATTCCCCCAAATACTATATTCATTAGAAAGCTCTTCTGCTTCCAACTTGGTTTTAAACCATATGTAGTTTCTGATTGCAGAAATCAGGTAAAAACACATCAATTCTTTTTTATTAATCCTCATCTGAGGGTATTTTTTCCATTGATTATTTTTAGAGAGAGTGGAAGGGAGAGGGAGAGACACACAGAGAGAAACATTGATTCAAGAGAGACACATTAATTGGTTGTCTCCTGAACACGCCTCCAAAAGGCCAGCGTTGGCCTGGGATTGAGCCTGCAACTGATTTATGTGCCCTTAATCGGAACCGAACCCATGACCCTTCAGTCTGCGAGCCAATGCTCTAAAAGCCAAACCGGCTGGGCAACACATCACTTCTTTATGTCATTTAATATTTTATATGGAGAAACCATTTATCTTTTAGGCAAACGTTACATTTATTTTAGAGATATCACTGCATTAATACAATCACTGTTTCACTTATAGGGGATGGGTAGGCTCATGTTTCTTTTGTTATTTGTTTTGTTTAAAAGCTCCCCCCCCACACACACACAATCTAAATACCAACTCTTGATTTGGTTATGAAATCACAAAGACAATGAAATAATTCTTCCATATCAATGTTGTTTCCTATATACTTAATTCACAGTAGCAAAACATAAAAATAAGGTTAATAATTAATCTTCATGAATGGAGAATGGCATTTTACATGTAACCTTCATAAAAATCAGATCTTTTTTCATTACACTTTCACTGTACATAAATCAATTTTTTACTTGTGTCATACACACAAAAGACAGGTAATTATATGCCATGAATTAAAGTCAATCAAATAATCTAATCTGAATCATAATTCTTTGCTGAAATACTACTGAATTTTAAAACTAAGCTTTTTCAGAAGTATTATTCAAACCCACCTTAGATCCAAAAATTAAAGACACTGTGCTGTTGTTGGTGCATCCTACTTTACAGTGACATAACACTGGAGAAAGGCAATCCAAGTGTTTGATGCTACGAGACATTTTTTCAAACACTTCAATCAACCCAAGACTGAAATTGCAGAAAAATGCCTTGGTAAACTCTGCTTTCTGGCTGTCCTGAACATTTAATCTAGATCCAAAGCATACTTTTAAAAAGATTTATATTAAAATGTTGCATTCTTCAGCTGTTTTCACCCCCGCAGCAGAGATCAGGTAAGCGCTTTGTGAATAAAATTAAGATGCTGTTTCTTTTTCCTATATAATAAAACAGTTTCAATAACATTATAATCAAATTCCCAGAATGAAAGTTCTCATTTGCACCACTACGTCAGAGCCCAAAACCTTGCTAATAATGCCCTTAAAATTTAATGCAATATCAGATTAATCATAGGAGCTCCACCTGCTACAGTGTAAGCACTACTATCTCCTCCATGAGAATAAGATGCAACAAGAGTAGAGCCACTATGCTGAAATATTTTCTGGCTGCCTTCGGAGAGGGGCCGCGAAGGACTCATTATATAGTGTGATTATAGATGAGCACGAGCTTATCATACATAATGCTTTCTTACGACAACAGTAAGCATTCTAGGCTAATTTACAATGTAGTTTAAAGGTAAAAAAAGAAAAAAGAGTACCTCAATCACTTTTTTGTGGTTTGATTCCTCTTTTTGAACCATTCCAGCAACAAAAAAATAAATTATCTGGCAAAATTATACTAGAACTAATAAAAAAAGTTCAGTTAAGTAAAAATATTTTAATACATCAAAGTAACTTAAAATTTGGGGAAATGTTACTGAATCAATTTTGATGTATATCTGTAACACACAGAAAATTTAAAGGCAAAAAGTCAAGCATTTAATTCACTGATATATCATTTATTTGCTCTTCCAAAGATTATTTTCTGTGCTTGGCTTTTTAAATCAATCTATCAGCAGAAAAGTATCATTACCTAATTACATCCAAAACAACAAGTAAAACACTATGAAAATGGCATTCTTAGAGTATTTTATATATAAAATTTTGCACATAAATGTTACATCTTATACCATAGCTTTGTTATAGTTAAAATGGGTAATATTTATTTAAACTTAAAAGTTGGTTAACCAATAATAGCAAAATCCAGGGTAACAATGGAAAAATACTTATTCTTTCATCTATGTAATTATCTTTTCTTTCTCCTACTATATATGGGGTTTTCTAAGCAATAAATGTCTACTGAAGTTAGGAAATTATCAGGATAATTGCTAATGAAGACTACTGAATTTTACAAAACTAGAGTTATCAAATCATATATTTGTACTCAAACACCTTACTTCTCTAACTTAATAAATAAAGCTTTTTAACAAATATATATATTTATTGATTTTAGAGAGAAATGGAGAGGGAGAGAGAGGTAGAAACATCAATGATGAGAGAGAATCGTTGACCGGCTGCCTCTGCATGCCCCACACTGGGACTGAGCCTACAACCCGAGCATGTACCCTGACCGGGAGTTGAACCATGACCTCCTGGTTCATAGGTTGATGCTCAACCACTGAGCCAAGCTGGCTAGGCAATAAAGCTTTTTATGGAAAGATATACTTTGCAATACCCCAAAGACAGTGAGCCAAAAGACAAGAACTTCCTATCACCAATCACTACTCTAATTCCAAATCTACCCAAGGGTACATTTAATTCTAATTCCCTAAACTTTCTCTATTCTGTCCCATTCCTACTTAAGCAATTTTATAAAACAGGGGTGGGTGCCCTAGCTGGTTTGCCTCAGTATATAGAGCGTTGGCCTGTGGACTGAAAGGTCCCAGGTTCGATTCTGGTCAAGGCATGTACCTTAGTTGCCGGCACATCCCCAGTAGGGGGTGTGCAGGAGGCAGCTGATCAATGTTTCTCTCTCATCGATGTTTCTAACTCTCTATCCCTCTCCCTTCCTCTCTGTAAAAAATCAATAAAATATATTAAAAAAAGGAGGCAGCTGATCAATGTTTCTCTCTCATCGATGTTTCTAACTCTTTATCCCTCTCCCTTCCTCTCCGTAAAAAAAAAAAAACAAAAAAAAAACACACACACAAAAAAACGAACAGGGGTGGGGAATGTCCTGCCTGCATATAAGGCCTGCAAAATCATTTGGTCTGACCTGCCAAGGCAATTGCAGGCAAGACTCGAAATTCAATAAATCTAGGAGCTCTTTTCATAGCTGCACTATTCTTTATTCTTATTTTCTTTACTTCACCTCTGCCCTTTCATATTCCTTTTACTTCCCCTCTATTTCCTCCTATTTTTTTTCCTTTTACCATTCTTGTTCTCTGTTCTCTTTCCTAGTTCTCTCTCCTTTTGTGGTTGTTTTTGTTACTATACTAGTCTTCTGTATAGTTTTGTTTTGTGTTTTATTTTGTTCTGTCAGCACTTGCACAACAGCTTGCATGATGCGGTAGCGGGTGGGCCTCACAGTAAGCCAGGCTGGGAGGAGATTCCATCCACAAATGGGACCACAACATTCAAGACCCAATTACAACAGGAGAGACCAAATAACGCACACAAGGGACACTCCTAAAGCACCCAGCTTAGGAGATTGCACCACTGGGTCACACAAAACACTTATACATAAGGCCAACCCTCAAAGACTGGGAGGCATACCAGTTTGATCTAACACATAGAAACATATACAAAGGGAGAGCAAAAATGAGGAGACAAAGAATCACCAGAAAAGGAACTAAATGAAATGGAGGAAAGCAACTTGTAAGATAAAGAACTAAAGTATTAGTTATAAGGGTGCTCAAACAACTTCGTAAGATCTACAAGCAACTGATTAAGAACTATTAAGTTCTTAATAAGGATCTTAATGACAACTACACTAACATGAAAGAAGAGATAGAAACCATGAATGAGAATCAATCAGAAATGTAGAATGACAGAGCTGAAACAAAGAATACCCTGGAAAGAATCAACAGTATACTAGAAAAAGTGGAGGACCAAATAAGCGAATTAGAAGACAAGGTAGAAAAAAACACCCATTCAGAGCAACAACTGGAAAAAAAAAGAAAGAAAAAGCAGGAGAGTTTAAAGGAGCTGTGGGGCAACATGAAATGTAACAACCTATGAATCATAGGGGTACCAGACGGAGAAGAATCTAAGCAAAGAATAGATAACCTGTTTGAAGAAATAATGACAGAAAACTTCCCTGACCAGGTAAAGGAAAAAGTCACACAAATCCAGGAAACACAGAAACTCCTAATCAAGATGAATCCAAAAAGACCCAAACCAAGACACATAATTAAAATGGCAAATGTTAAAGACAAAGAAAGAATCTTAAAGGATGCAAGAGAGAGAAAGTAAGTTAGCTAAAGGGAGCTCCCATTATACTGTCAGCTGATTCTTCAATAGAAACACGTCAGGCCAGAAGGGAGTGGCATGAAGTATACAAAGCAATAAAAAACAAGCACTGAATCCAAGACCATTCTATCCATTAAGGCTTTCATTCAAAATAGATGGTGAAATAAAGAGCTTCACAGAAAAAAACAAAGGCTAACGGAGTTTACTACCACCAAACCAGCACTGCAAGATATGCTAAAGGGACTGTTGTAAGAACAAATAGAAAGAGAGGAGCATAGACATAAAGAATAAAAATGGCAACAAATAAGTACCTATCTATAATAACCTTAAATGTAAATGGCTTAAAATGCTCCAATCAAAAGATAGAGGTTGCTGAATGGTTAAGACAGCCGTGGGCAAACTACGGCCCGAGGGCCGGATCCGGCCCAAACCCTACAGGGTTGACACTGGTGGCCACCAAAGACAGATGGTCTGATGTTGTCCAAAGAGTCGCATCTGGAAGCCACGGAGTGGTCCCCTCTGACACGCAGGCTCCTTGACTTCAGAACATGACATTTGTTGTCTTAGAGAACTTCTCTTCATTTTAAATAAAAGAACCATTGGCTCAGGTACAGTTGAGAAGAGGGTAGGATGTACACATGAGCATAGGTGATGACAAGTTCTGCTCCCACTGGACTCGTTTTAAAATAATGGGCCTAATGTGAACCAAATTTTCTGAATCCTGAATGTTGCTTATTGAACCTGACTGAACAGTCTAGTCCAGCCGTGGGCAAACTACGACCGTACCCTTTTATGTAATGATGTTTACTTTGAATTTATATTAGTTCACACAAACACTCCATCCATGCTTTTCTTCCGGCCCTCCGGTCCAGTTTAAGAACCCATTGTGGCCCTCGAGTCAAAAAGTTTGCCCACCCCTGGGTTAAGAAAACATGACCCATATATATGCTATCTACAAGAGATCCATCTCACATCAAAAGACTCACACAGGATGGAAGTGAAGGGACTGAAAAAACTTTCCCATGCAAATGGTAATGAAAAAAAAAAAAGCTAGGGTAGCAATACTCATTATCTGACAAAATAGACTTCAAAATGAAGGCCATCACAAGAAACAATCAAGGCCATTTCATAAAAAGAAAGGAATCAATACAACATGAGGATATAAACCTGGTAAAGGGATATGCACTCAAAACTGAAGCACCCAAATATATATAAAAAAAAACTTCTGGAGAACTTTAACAGAGAGATAGATAGCAATCCTAATATATATAAAAACCCTGGGTCCATCATGACCGCACGGAGGACCAGTCCATCCCCCGGCCCTCAGGCTCCATTGATCAGGGGATGGCTGACAGGGAACCGGAGTGAGTGAGTGGCAAGCAGCTGGAAGGCAGGCCTCTTGGTCCCTCCTCCTGGCCCTCAGACTCCAATCAACGGGTGGCGGAGGCGGGGCGGAACTGGGGACTGGCTTCCTTAGTAGTCCTGCAGGTACAATCTCCAGAGGACAGGACAGGCACCAACGGACCAGACCAGCGCCACTGGCTCCTGGAACTTGGCCTCAGGCACTGCAGCTGCTTCCCCTCCCTAGACCCTCCACAAGGAAGAAAGGCTATCGCCAGCAGCGCCATCTAGCGCTGTTACTGCTCTACAGTGCCAGCAGTTACTGCTCTCCCTGTGCTTCCTCCAGGTTGCCCGCCCTGCTCCAGATGAAGTGTGCGCACTGCACACGGAAGGAGATGTGAGTAGATAGCACACAGGCAATTAATTTCAAAAGATTTTGGACCAATCGTTTCCCTCATTGGCCTGTTGGTTTGTTCCTCTCTAAGTATTTCCTCAACAACCTCAAAAAAAGAGCAGATACTAATAGGAACAGTCCATTAAGGCTAATTAAAGCCATTAAAATTAATTTTGTTTGGAGATTTATTGGGAAATTTGGGACTCCCATTGAGACCAATGATGCACGCCAGGAGTCACCCGGCAGAGCCCCTGAAATGACTGCTGATGGGGGCTGTGACACAGTGGCTGCCCCCTTGCCCCCTGCCCTGCAGGCCTGGCGCCTGCTCTGAGGGGCTCTAGCGCTCTCACTGCTTAGCTCATCATCATAGCTGCACCTCCAACCCCTTCAGGTTGTGAGAGGAGAATAAGAGGGTGTGAACCATGAAGGCCAAACTGGGAGACGTTTTCACAAGAAGGTGGACCCGGCCGTCATTTTATGATGTGGTTTGTGAACTATTAAATGTCCCCCCTTAAAATATATCTTCAGGGTGTGCCCAGTGCCAGGGAGCCCACGGGGAGCAGAGCCCTTAGATGTAAGCATTCTGTGCATTTCAGGGTCTCCTGAGGGTATACGTCCCCCAGAGGGTGAACCCAAGGCTTCAGGGAGGCCTCAGACCATTGTTTGAACTTACAGCTCTCACAATGTGTGAAGGCAGGAAAACCGGTTGTGAAATTTGCATCCCATCCCCAGGTGTCACAGGGCAACACGCAAAGCTAAACGGGTGGAATTGCGATGGCGCCTCAGCTGACTGAGGCGGGAGGGTGCCCTGAATCCCTGGGCCTCTGTGATTGCGGGAGTCCTCGCACGAGGGGCCGAGGGAGGCAGAAGGAGGACCTGAGGAAGCGTGAGGGGCTCGGCTGTTATTGCTGAAGGAAGAGGCTGGAAGCGGAGCCAGTGGTTCTCCCAAGCCCCCGGGCAGAGATGCGCCTACCACACCCAGTGCTGCCACTGCGTCCCCACCGACAGAACTGCAAGTCCATCAGCATGCGCTGCTGTCAGCCCATGTGTGTGGTCCTTCATTATAGGACGATGGAAACTGGCCCCCAGGGGGATGGGGTCAGAGGCTCTGTGGCCAATGAGCAAGCAAGTGGAGAGTAAGTGGCGGGGAGGGTGAGGCCAGCACTTCAGAAAGAGAGGTGTACTCAGGAATACACTGGGGGACACTGAGTGGTGCAGGAACACGGGAGCTGGGCAGGCAGACAGCGGTGCTGCACGAGAGGGGAGGTGGTGCCAGAGGGCAGCAGGGGCAGTAAAACCCCCGTGGACTCAGCCAGCAGCAGGCCTGGGTCTCACAGGTCCTGTGGTCAGAGTGGGGCAGCTTAGCGGACCCTCTGCTCCAGCTCTCACACGCTGTGCAAGGCTGCAGCGAGCGGGGAGCCTTCTGGCCCACACTCATCGGGACGCTGGCAGAGCCTGTCCTGGGGACGTCTGACTAGAGGCCCAGCTGCGTGCTGGCTGTGGACAGAGACCCCCTGAGGTCCTAGAGGCCACCCTGCTCCTTGCCACGGCTTCTCCAGTCCCCAAGGGGGCCTCCCCCCGCAGCTGCCATGACCAAGCAGGACAGGCCTCAGGGAGCCGCAGGAGCCACATCCCAGCTCCCTGGCTGGGCTGTTAGGAGCAGCCACGGCCTCTCCCACACTCGAGAGGAAACGTTCACATGAGGCAGGACACCAGGGCCACTGGGGTCTGCCCACCACGGACACCAGTCACCCTGGACCCTGTCACAGTGTTGCCTGGATCCTAAATGTTAGGAAATGTGTGATTCCTGCCAACTGTTTGTCCGAGGAGAGGGCGTGTCCATTCTCCATGGTCCCCACAGGCAGTTGTCAGATCTCCCAGGAGGCCTTGCAGAGGCCGTCTTGCTTGGGGGACTAGAGACTCAGATCTTTCTGTCAATGTGAAACAGTCCAACTCTAGCATGTCAGACACAGATTCCACTGTAAGAAATGTACAAATGAACAAAAGAAAACAAATCTGAGAGTCAGATAAGCCAGTGCGGTGTCTGACAGCAGTGTCTCCTTGGAGGGACCATCGGGGGTCACTGGTAGAAATTCCGTCACCTGGGAACCCAAAGAAAGACTGCTCAGGGCTAGAGAAAGCACTGGAGATGTTTTAGTGCATGACAATATGGTCCCTGATTTCTTTAATAGAGGGAACATTTTAGGCTTTATCACGCAGCCTCTGTTATGGTATATTTAATCATCCTATATAATAAAACCCTAATATGCTAAGTGTCCAGTGGTCCGGTCAGCCATTCAACCAATCAAAGCATAATATGCTAATGGTACGCTAAGGTTGCTCAACTGCTTACTATGACATGCACTGACCACAAGGGGGCAGACGCTCCGACCAGTAGGTTAGCTTGCTGCTGAGGTCCGGTCCATAGGGACTTAGCAACATAGGCCGGACACACCCTGCAGCCCTCACACAGTCCCTCCCCAGCTGGCCAATCTCCTGCATCCCTCCCCGGCCTTGATTGTGCACTGGTGGGGTCTCTTGGCCTGGCCTGCGTCCTCTCACAATCTGGAACTCCTTGGGGGATGTTGGAGAGCCGGTTTGGCGTGACAAGGGAACGACTGGTCACTATGACACGCACTGACCACCAAGGGGCAGACGCTCAACACAGGAGCTGCCCCCTGGTAGTGTGTGCTCCCACAGGGGGAGCACTGTTCAGCCAGAAGCTGGGCTCGAACGACTGGCACTATGACACGCACTGACCACCAAGGGGCAGACGCTCAACACAGGAGCTGCCCCCTGGTAGTGTGTGCTCCCACAGGGGGAGCACTGTTCAGCCAGAAGCTGGGCTCACGGCTAGCGAGCGCAGTGGCAGTAGTGGGAGCCTCTCCTGCCACCATGGCAAGGCTAAGGATGTCCGACTGACGGCTTTGGCCAGCTCCCCGTAGGGGGGAGCAGGCCTAAGCCGTCAGTCAGACATCCCCTGACGGCTCCCGGAATGCGAGACGGTGCAGGCCGGGCTGAGGGACCACCCACCCCCCAGTGCATGAATTTCATGCACTAGGCCTCTAGTCTATATATATAAAAGCCTAAGCAACTGTTAATGCGGAATGATCAGTCACTATGATGCGCACTGACCACCAGGGGGAGCGCCGCTCAGCTGGGCCCATGACTGGCAAGCACAGCTGCAGCGGCAGGAGCCTCTCACAACTCCGCGGCAGCACTATTAAGAGGCAGCAGCAGGCGCAGCGTGGCGCCCAGCCCCGGTTTAGGCTCCTCCCTGGCCTCCTGGCGCTTGGCACACTGCTACATCCCCTGAGGGGTCCCGGACTGCTAGAGGGATGTCCAACTGCCACCTTAGGACCGGGCCCAAGCCGGCAGTCAGACATCAGCCAAGGGGTCCTGGACTGCGAGGACTGTGAGGGGAAAGAAAATTAATACCTGGGTGCATTAGAGGGAAAGTACAAAAAAACAACAACAACAAAAAACCAAAGGCAGAGAACATCTTTTTTTTTTTTTTTTGTAATATATTTTATTGATTTTTTTACAGAGAGGAAGGGAGAGGGATAGAGAGTTAGAAACATTGATGAGAGAGAAAC
>NW_005365371.1:4679731-4680469 GCF_000412655.1 Myotis brandtii
GCAGTGGTTCTCAACCTGTGGGTCGCGACCCCTTTGGCGGTCGAACGACCCTTTCACAGGGGTCGCCTAAGACCATCCTGCATATCAGATATTTACATTACGATTCATAACAGTAGCAACATTACAGTTATGAAGTAGCAACGAAAATAATTTTATGGTTGGGTCACAACATGAGAAACTGTATTTAAAGGGCCAGAAGGTTGAGAACCACTGTACTAGGGGATTATAACACCCCACTGACATCACTGGATAAAGCTTCTAGACAAAAAAATCAATAACGAAACAGCGACCCTAACATGACATACTAGATCAAATAGATTTGACTGATATTTACATAACATTTCAGCCCAAATTTGCAAAATATACATTCTTCTCAAGTGCACATGGGACATTCTCAAAGATAGGAACACATGTTAGGACAAAAATTAAGCCTCAAAAAATTCAAGAACATTGAAATCCTATCATGCATCGTCTCCAATTACAATGGCTTGAAACTAGAAATCAACTACAATAAAAACATGCAAAAACATTAAGCCACATGGAGGCTAAATAGCATGTTATTAAACAACTAGAGGCCCGGTGCACAAAAATTTGTGCACTCGGGGGGGAGAGAGGGTCCCTCAGCCCGGCCTGTGCCCTCTCGCAGTCTGGGACCCCTCGGGAGATAATGACCTGCTGGCTTAGGCCTGCTCCCGGGTGGCAGAGGGCAGGCCCAATCCCTAGGTGCAGCCCCTGGTC
>NW_005365371.1:4680496-4680760 GCF_000412655.1 Myotis brandtii
CACAGAGCAGGGCCGATCAGGGGGTTGAGGAGCTCCCCCCTGTCACGCACAGAGCAGGGCCGATCAGGAGGGTTGGGGCTCCGTATCCGGTCACGCGAAGAGCCGCAGGGCGATCAGGGGGTTGAGGAGCAGCTCCCCCCTGTCACACACAGAGCAGGGCCCATCAGGGGGTTGGGGAGCTCCCCCCTGTCACGCACAGAGCAGGGCCGATCAGGGGGTTGAGGAGCTCCCCCCTGTCACTTACAGAGTCGGGCTGATAAGGGA
>NW_005365371.1:4681891-4690899 GCF_000412655.1 Myotis brandtii
TCACTGAAGCAAGCAAGCCTCCTGTTCGCTTCAAGCTGCCTGGCTGCCGGCCGCCATCTTGGTTGGCAGTTAATTTGCATATCGCCCTGATTAGCCAATGGGAAGGGTAGCGGAGGTACGGCTAATTACCATGTTTCTCTATTATTAGATAGGATGAGTGAGTTACCAATGAGATAAAGAACAAAATAAAAAACTTCTAGGAAACAAAAATGAACACACAACAACCCAAAATCGATGACACTAGCAAAAACAATCCTGAAAGGGAAGTTCATAGCACTACATGCCTACCTCAAGATACAAGAAAATTTTGTAATAAACTAACTCTACAATGTAAAGAATTAGAAAGTGAACAACAAGAAAAGCCCAGAGTAAGTAGAAGGAAAGAATAAAGATCAGAGTGAAACCAAGAGCTGGTTCTCTGAAAAGATAAACAAGATTGATGAACCGTTAGCTAGAATCCACAAAAACAAAGAGAGAGAACCCAAATAAATAAAATCAGAAATTAATAAGTAAAAGTAAAAACTGACACCATAGAAATACAAACGATTGTAAGAAAATACTATGTACAACTATATGCCAACAAACTAGAAAACATAGATAAAATGGACAATTTCCTAGAAAAATACGATCTTCCACAACTGAATCAGGAAGAATCAGAAAACCAGAATAGGCCAATAACAACTGGTGAAATGGAAGCATTCATCTAAAACTCCCAGCAAACAAAAGCCCTGGTCTGGATGGCTTCACAGGGGAGTTTTACCAAATATTCAAAGAAGAACTAATACCTTTTCTCCGCAAACTATTCCAAAAAAATCCAAGAGGAAGGAACACTTCCAAGCTCTTTTCACAAAGCCAGCATTATCCTAATTCTAAAACCAGACAAAAAGCTACAAAGAAAGAGAATTACAGGCCAATATCCCTGATGAACACAGATGCTAAAATCCTCAACAAAATATTAGCAAATCGGATTGAACAATATATTTAAAAGATCATACACCATGACCAAGTGGGATTTATTCCAGGGATGCAATGCTGGTACAATATTCTTAAATCAATAAATGTGATACATCACAAACAAATGGAAAGATAAAAACCATCCTATATAATAAAAGGCTAATATGCAAATCGACTGAACGGTGGAATGACCTGTCATTATTACGTGCACTGACCACCAGCGGGCAGACGCTCAACGCAGGAACTGCCCCCTGGTGGTCAGTGCGCTCTCACAGAGGGAGTGCCGCTCAGCCAGAAGCCGGGCTCATGGCTGGCGAGCACAGTGGTGGTAGCCTCTCCCACCTCCGCGGCAGCACTAAAGCTGTCCGACTGACGGCTTAGCCCCACTCCCTGTGCAGGCCGGGCTGAGGGACCCCCCCACCCCCGCCGCCAACCCCAAGTACACAAATTTCATGCACCACGCCTCTAGTATGATCATATCAACAGACAAAGCAAAAGCATTTCACAAGGTAACAATACCCACTTTTGATAAAAACTGTCAGCAAAATGGGATAGAGGGATAGCTCAACATAGTAAAGGCCATATATGATAAACCTAGAACCAACATCATACTCAATGGGCAAAAACTAAAACCATTTCTCCCAAGAACATGATCAAGACAGGTTTGTCCCCTATCACCACTTTTATTTAACATTAGAGAACTGGTGCACGGATTCTCTAGTGTTAAATAAACACTGTTTATTTGTGCCCTCTAGCAATCTGGGACCCCTCAAGGGATGCTGGACTTCCGGTTTCGGCCCGATCCCCGCAGGCCAGGCCGAGGGGCCTCACTGGAGCACGAATCTCTGCACTGGGCCTCTAGTATGCATATAAGATCTTTGGTTAATCTCTTCCCCCCCTCCCCTCTGAGATTCATCAGTCTGTTCCATGTTTCCATGCCAGTGCGTTGAGCATCTGCCCCCTGGTGGTCAGTGCGCGTCATAGCTATTGGTCGAATGGTCAAGTGGTCACTTAGGCTTTTATATATAGATAGATAGTATTGGACGTCCTACTTATGGCAACCAGACAAGAAGAAAAAATAAAAGGCATCCAAATTGGAAAGGAGGAAGCAAAACTGTCATTATTCACAGATGACATGATATTGTACATAGAAAACCTCAAGGACTCCACCAAAAACTACCAGATTTATTAAATGAATTTGGCAATGTAGCAGGATACAAAGTTAACACCCAGAAATTGTCGGCATTCTTACACACCAATAATGAACTCTCAAAAAGAGAAACTAACAAAATAATCCCCATTTATGACTGCAACAAAAAAATTAAGATACTTAGGAATAAATTTAACAAAGGAGGTAAACACACACACACACACACACACACACACACACACACACACAAACTTGTACTCAGAAAACTACAGAACCTTGAAAAGAAAAGATAGAAGATATAAACAAGTGGAAGAATACACCGTGTTCATGGATTGGTAGAACTAACTCATTAAAATATCCAAACTAACCAAAGCAAACTATAGATTCAATGCAATCCCTATTAAAACACCAAAGGCATATTTCACAGAAATAAAACAAATACTCAAAAAATTTATATGGAACCAAAAAGGACCCTTAATAGCCGAAGCAATCTTGAGAAAGAACAAAGTTGTAGGGATCACAATACTGGATTATCAAGCGATACTACAAAGTCACTGTAATCAAAACAGCCTGTTATGGCACAAGAACAGGCATATAGATTAATGGACTGGAATACAGAACCTAGATATTGACCAAAGATATTACGCTCAATAAATATTTGATAAAGGATCAAGAGCATACAATGGAGTAAAGGCAGTCTCTTCAATTAAATGGTGTTGGGAACATTGCACAGGTACATACAAAAAAAACTAAACTAGACCAAAAACATACACCATATACAATCATAAACTCAAAATGGATAAAAGACTTATTGTAAGTTGTGAAACCACAAAAATCCTAGAAGAAATCTTAGGCAGCAAAATCTCAGACATCTCACATATCAGAATTTTCACTGATACAATGCCTAGGACAAGAGAAACAAAGAAAAAAAAAGAAACAAACGGGACTATATCAAACTAAAAGGCTTCTGCACAGCAAAAGAAACCAGCATCAAAATGAAAAAGAAAACCCACTATATGGGAGAACAAGATTTGCCAATGATACATATGATAAGGGGTTTATTTCCAAAATATATAAAGTACTCATACAACTTAACAAAAGACAAACAATCCAATTAAAAAATGGGCAGAGGAACTACATAGATACTTCTCCAAAGAGGATATACAAATGGCCAAGTGACATATAAAAAATGCTCAAGGTCACTAATCATCAGAGAGATGCAAATTAAAATAACAATGATGGTGCCCATCAGTAGATGAGTGGATTAAAAAACTGTGGTACATCTACACAATGGAATACTACGCTGCGGTAAAAAAAGGAGTTCTTACCATTTGGAACAGCATAGATGGAACTGGAGAGCATTATGCTAAGTGAAATAAGTCAGTCAGAGAAAGATAAATACCACATGATCTCACTCATTTATGGAATATAATGAACAACATAAACTGATGAACAAAAACAGATCCAGAAACAGAGAAGCATTGATCAGACCACCAAACCTCAGAGGGAAGGTAGGGGAGGGTGAGGGTAAGGGGGAGAGATCAACCAAAGGACTTATATGCAAGCATATAGGCCTAACCAATGAACACAGACAACAGGGGGGTGAGGGCATGAGTGGGGGAGATAGAGGGTAATGTGGGGATAAGGACACATATGTAATAACAAAAAATTTTTTTAAAAAAGCATTTGGTTGCTACATATATAATTAAGATTTTTATATCAGAAATGCAAAGACAAATATTTTAAAGAAATAAAAATAAAAAAATAACAATGATGTATCACCACACACCTGCCAGAATAGCTACCATCAATAAATCAACAACAGTCGAGGATGTGGAGAAAAAGGAACCCCAGTACACAGCTGGTGGGAATGCAGACCACTATAATCACATTGAGAAGCCATGTGGAGTTTCCTCAAAAAATTAAAAATGGAATTGCCATTTGACCCAGTTATCCCAATTCGAGGACTTTATCCCAAGGAGCCTGAAACACCTATATGCATCCCTGTGTTCATACAGTGTTATTTACAACTAGTGGCCCGGTGCACAAAATTCGTGCACAATAAAAGGGGATTAATTAGAGGAAATAGTTTAATATAGCTATTTGCCCTCTCTCTATAACAGAAGTGTCAGAGATGAAAGAAAATTAGTAAAATGTGTATGAAAATCTTCCTCCTGTAAGAGTCTGGGGCACGCCGCGGGACCCAGAGTCAAGTCCCCGCCCACCCACAGCACCTCAAAATCGCGCGAGACCCAGACCCAGCCAGCCCCACCCTCATTGGGTGAGATCCAGACCTGGTTGGCCCCACCCTTGTCAAGCCCTGCCGGGCGGGGGGGCGCAGCCTCAGGCCTCCCCATCAAGCCCCGCCGGGTGGGGGGTGCAGCCTAAGGGCCCCCGTCAAGCCCAGCAGGGTGGGTGGCACAGCCTCAGGTCCCCTGGCCCAGCGCCGGGCAGGGGTCACAGCCTTAGGTCCCCCAGCACATGTCGGGTGGGGGGCGCAGCCTCAGGTCCCCCATCAAGACTCTAAGGGTGGGGGGCATGGCCTCATGTCCCCTGGCCCGGTGCTGGGGGCACAGCCTGAGGTCCCCTGGCCTGGCACCGGAGTGAGGGGGTGGCCTGAGGTTCCCTGTCAAGCCCCACCAGGCAGGGGGGTGCAGCCTTAGGTCCCCTGCCCCGGCCCAGCGCCACACCAGCCCAGGTCCCTGCTGATTGCTCATTAAGGCTCGTTATGGGAACTCGGCCTCCGCTGTGGGTGCAGCCATCTTGTGTTACGGAAACCCCACCTCCGCTGTGGGAGCCATCTTTGTGACGGTGTGACAGTCAATGTGCATATTCCCTCTTTATTAGATAGGATAGCTAAGATCTGGAAACAGCCCAAGTGCCCATCAGTAGTTGAGTGGATAAAAAAGCTGTTGTACATTTATACAATGGAATACCATGCAGCTGTAAAAAAGAGGGATCTCTTATCCTTCGAGACAGCATGGAGGGACCTGGAGTATTATGCTAAGCAAAATAAGTGAGAGAAAGGTAAATATCACATGATCTCACTTATATGTAGAATCTAATGAACAAAATAAACTGACAGCGTGGATGGTATGATTCAGTGGTTGAGCATTGACCTATGAACCAGGAGGTCATGGTTCAATTCCTGGTCAGGGCACATACCCAGGTTGTGGGCTTAATCCCCAGTAGGGAGCGTGCAGGAGGCAGCCGATCAATGATTGTCTCTCATCATTGATGTTTCTATTTCTCTTTCCCTCTCCCTTCCTCTTTGAAATAAATAAAAATATTTTTTTAAAAATAATAAACTGACAAAGAAAATAGATCGAGACATGGAAGCATGCAACAGAGTGACGATTCTCAGCAGGAATGGGTGGTGGGGGTGGGGGTGGGGGCAAGAAGAGATTAACCAAAGAACTTATATGTATAGATGCATAACCCATGGACACAGACAATAGTGTGATGAATGCCTGGGGAGGGGGCGGGAGTGGGGAGCAGTGTGGGGGTCAAAGAGAGAGAAGAAGGGGACATCTGTAATGCTTTCAACAATAAAGATAAATTTAAAACACACACACACGAGATATCACTACACACCTATGAAATTTGCCAAAATAAAAAATAGTTTTTTGTTGTTGTTTTTTTGTTTTTTGTTGGTGACACCACCAAATGCTGGAGAAGATGCTGAGAAACTGAATCATTCATACATTGCTGATGGGAATGTAAAATGGTATAGCCACAAACAGTTTTGAAGTTTCTTAAAAAAATAAATATGCAGCCCTGGCCTGTTTTTCTCAGTGGTTAGAGTGTCGGCCTGTAGACTGAAGGGTCTCAGGTTTGATTCCCAGTAAATGGGAACATACCTCTGTTGCAGGCTTGACCCTCAGCCTAAGTCAGGGCACATGCAGGAGGCAACCAATCGATGTGTCTCTCTCACCTCACACTCTCTCTTTCTCTCTCTCTCTCTCTCTTTCTCTCCCGATGGACCAGGAGCTCTCTCTAAAACTCAATGGAGCCCGGGTGGTGTGGCTCAGTGGTTGAGTGTCAACCGATGGACCAGGAGCTCATGGTTTGATTCCTGGTCAGGGCACATGTCTGGGTTGCAGGCTCGATCCCCAGTAAGGAACGTGCAGGAGGCAGCTGATCAATGATTCTCTCTCATCATTGATGTTTCTATCTCTCCCTCTCCCTTCCTCTCTGAAATCAATAAAAATGTGTATATTTTAAAAATAAATGGAAAAACATCCTCAGGTGAGGGATAAATAAATAAATAAATAGGCAAATAAATAAGTATACAATTACTACATGGCCCAGTAATTTGCACTCTGGGTATTTATCCCGGAGAAATAAGTACTTATGTTCACACAAAACATGTTCACAAATGTTTAACAGCAGCTTTATTTATATAAATAGAAAAAACTCCGATGTCCTTTAACAGGTAAATGGTTAAACAGTGGCACATCAATACCGTAGAATAGTACTCAGCAATAAAAAAGAACTACTGAAACACACAACAACCCCTTCTGGATGAATCCCCACAAAATTATGCTGAGTGAAAAAAAATAAAAATAAAGCCAATCCCAAAAGGTTACATACTGATGATTCCATTTATTAGTATATGAAATTCTTAAAATGATAAAATTATAGAAATGGAGTACTGTTTAGTTGTTGCTGTGAATTAGAAAAGGCTAGGGTGAAAGAGAAGTATGGCTAGAAAAAGGCAACATGAGGGAACCTTTGTGGTGATGGAAATGTTCTGTATCTTGACTGTATTAATTAATGTTAATATCCTGGTTTAATGATATTGTACCACAGTTACCATTGGACAAAACTGGATAAAGAATATGTGAGATTTCTATATTATTTCTTACAAATGTACCTGAATCTACAACCACCCCACACAAAAAATTTAATTATTTTTAAAAATATGGAAATTTCAGAATATGAATTAGTCTAAAGAACCCAAATTCCTAAGAGAGAAGCCTTTTCTTTTCTTTTTTAACAGAGAGGAAGGGAGAGGGATAGAAACATCGATGATAGAAAAACATCGATCAGCTGCCTCCTGCACACTCCCTACTGGGTATGTGCCTGCAACTAAGGTACATGTCCTTGGCCAGAATCGAACCTGGGACCCTTGAGTCCACAGGCCTTGAGTCCACACTCTATCCACTGAGCCAAACCGGTTAGGGCAGCCTTTTCTTAATAAGGCAGTCACTAAACTAAATGGAATACTTGTCAAGTTTACACCCAGTTGGGCCAAGAATAGGGCCAGATATAGTTTAAAGAACTCTGTTGGGGAAAGAAGTAAAGTTTTTAATGACATGTGGCATAATAAGTTGGAAACTGGAGGAGCCTAAAATGAACCACCCTCCTAGGACATTTATTGAGGATACTGTAGTGTAGAAGGCTGGGAATTTGGCTGGAAAAGCAGTGAAACATTTCTGCAGTCTCATAGTTCTTAGAACTTAAAGTCTTACTGGTGAAAAGGACCTATAAAAGACATAGAACTGATCTCATCCTTATGTTACTGAGAACAGAATTGAGCTGAAAGCAACTAATACACCAACTTAGCCCCAAACAAACTCAAATCCTAAATGATTACAGTAACCTTTCCTCCCCCCCGCCCTCCCGCAAGTCCTAAACAAACTCAAATCCTAAATGATTACAGTAACCCTTCCCTCCCTCCCCCGCCCCCCCGGGGTGGTGTTGCTTTGTAGGTTTCAGTTACCAGTGGTCAACCACAGTATAGAAACATTAAATGGAAAAGTCCAGAAATAAACAATTTATATTTAATTGCATGCCATTCTGAATAGTGTGATGAAATCTCGTGCTATCTGTGTTGTCTTGCCTGGGACATGTATGACCCCCGCTTGGTCCACTGTATTGTAGTGCCTGTGTTCAAGCAACCCTTATATCACACCTAATAAGAGCCCCAAAGCACAAGAGTAGTAATGCTGGCAGTTCAGTTTTACCAAAGAAAAACTGCAAAGTTCTTCCTTTAAGTGAAAAAGTGACAGTTCTTGACTTAATAAGGAAAAAAAAAAGTTGTATGCTGAGGTTGCTAAGATTATGGTAAGAATGAATCTTCTATCTGTGAAATTATGAAGAAGGAAAAAGGAAGTCGTACTGGTTTTGCTGTTTCTCCTCAAACTGCAAGTTACAGCCACAGTGCGTAATAACTTAGTTAAGATAGAAAAGGCATTAAATTTATGGTGGAGGTCATGAACAGAAAATTTGTTCTGACTGATGGCAACATGTTGCATCAGAAAGCATTGAGCCTCTACAAAAACTTCAGCGTGGGATCCCCTGAAATGAGTGACACCAAGCCATTTACTACAAGTAAGGGATGGTTATATAGATTCAGTAATAGGTTTGTCAATTTATAATCTCACAATATCACAAAAAGAAGGGTATGTACAGTACAATAAGATATTTTCAAAGAGAAAGAAGCCACATTCACATAACTTTTATTATGGTATATTGTTATAATTATTCTATTATTAGTTACTGTTATTAATCTCTTACTGTGCCTAATTTTTAAATTAAACTTTATCATAGGTATGCATTTTTAGAAGAAAAAAAAATCCTATCTAATAAAAGAGTAATATGCAAATTAACCATCACTCTGTCACAAAGATGGCGGCAGCCACGGAGCTGGAGCGAACCCCGGCAATGGAGGAAGCCAAGCTTCCCACCTGCCCTGCTGGCCCTGAGCTCTGCTCAAGGCTACAAAGTTTCAATTATAGAAGATAAATAAATCCCAGATACCTGCTTCCAGCCGGCGTGGCCTCCGCTCAAGGAGGGGCTTCCAGTGGAACCAAGGCAACAAAGTTTCAATTATAGAAGTTAAATAAATCCCACCCTGAAGGGGCTGTAGCCAGCCTGAAAACAGCCCTCAGCCCCTCAC